>NC_143017.1:16465930-16819130 GCF_055824585.1 Amblyomma mixtum
TATATTTTCCAAATATAAACCTCACTGCTTTTCTTTGAATGCGTTCCAATTTTTCTATGTCCTCCTTGGTGTAGGGATCCCACAGCACCGACGCGCATTCCAATCTCGATCTTATACATGTGTTATAAGCTAAAAGTTTTGTTCTGACGGGAACATTTTTAAGCTTTCGTTTCAAAAAGCATAATTTTTGAAAAGGGGAAGCACAAATATCTGTGATATGAATGGACCATGATAGATTATTTGTGAGGGTTATTCCTAGATACTCATATTTATCAACTACAGAGATCACAGTCTTGCCTATATCGTATGTGTATATGCTGGAATGAATTAGCTCAGATGCACCAAAAATACTTTCTGTCGAAATGGCTTCTCATGATCAAGCACCCCTGTTGTTGCCCCTGTCAAGGCTTTAGGCCGGCAAAGAGGCCCACTTTAGCTCGGCTGCTCCTGCGGACAATGTACGAACTAAAATGTCTTGTGGGAGGCACCATCAGCATGCAGTTTACTTCCCTGTAAGCGTCAAAAGTAAAAAAGAAAGTACTTCAGAAGTAACTGCATTACCTCAAACCCAAAAATTCTGGAAAAAAGTTTTTTTGAATGGAAAATGCTTATAAGCGCAATTTTTTCATATAATGCTAGACTTCACAACAATCAATATATTCGCAGGCCTCCCATCGGCTGCAGGCTTCAATTTTTTGCAGTTAACATTTTTCTTTTCGTTAACAGATTTCCCCATTGGTTTTCCGTGGCAGTGTTAGCTGCTCGATGCGAGCAATGTAAATTAATAAAAAAAGATTTTAATTAAAAATCGGCAGAATGGACCAGAACCTTCAATGTTGCTGTACAAGTACCCTACAGTTTTCTAATATTCAAAATTTTTCTCCAAGCATGTTGGACATGGTTACTGCAATCGTAATGCCATTACTTTGCCTTCACTCTAAGAACTGCTACTCCTGCATTAAGAGTAAAAGAGCCTCGCTACTCCTGCAGGTCTCAATCTACTCTCTCTACAAACGAGAAAGAGTGAAAGGTCCTGTTCACTCCTCTTGACAAAAGAGTAAAATGGCATTTCCACTCCTGCATACCCCAAGGGAGTTCAGTGCTTGTTTTACTCCTCCGCCCTTACGGCCATACAATCGTAAGGGCGCGCTAGCTTCTCGGGGCCGGCCTGCCAGCCTGGATACCGGCGTCAGAAAAATGCACTGGTATTGCTTGTTCACGACCAAAGCTCTGGGATAGAGTATCATTAGCCAATGTCGAGTTGTTGGTAGAAGCGATAACAGCCATACAAATTTCCTCCCATAGCCGCTTTGCTGCTGCTCTGGAGTTCGCCTGGCCTCTGCTATAGCTCCGCTCCTGAAGGGGTCGCGGAAACCGAGCATATATTTATTTCCCTATGACGCGGGGTTCAGAGTAAAACGGTGCCGAGGGTAGCACCTAAGTGCTGGCCAGTTTCGAAGCGCATTCAGCTACAGCATCTATGTGAAATCGGCTAGGTTTAGCGACGACAAGGGCAGCCAGCGAGCAGCGCACAGTTCGTCGCCCGGCGCGATCGCGGGCGCCGTCGTTGCCGAAAGCTCGGCTCGCTCAATGATTCGCTCCGTAGCTTGCGAATCGCGCACGCAAGGCTGGAAAATCGAGCAGCGACTGGCCTGCGATTGAGCGAGCCTTTATGCCCACGTTTGCAGCACAGGTGAACAAATTTAGCACACAGGTATGCATGGAATATCGGCGGCGTTGCGGCGATTCTTAAGCTCGTCCTCGACGCCATCATCACCGTTCGGGTGGACCCGAACATATCTTTATTTCACTACGAGACATAGTTCACAATAAAACGTACTTACAATGCAAAGAGTAGCACCTCAGCGCTAGCCAGTTTCAAAGCGCTCTCAGCTCTGGCATCGAAGTGAAACCTCCTAGGCTTAGCTACGAATACGGCAGCCAGGGAGCAGGCCGAAGCTCGTCGCGCGGCGCGCTCGCGAGCAGCGTCATAGCTGAAAGCTCGGCTCGCTCAAAGATTGGCTCAGAAACTTGCGAATTGTACTCGCAAGGCTGGCAAATCGAGCAGCTAGCGGCTGGCCTGCGACTGAGCGCACGTTCGCAGTACAGGTGAACAACAATTAGCGCACGAATGCTTGGGATACCGGCTGCGTTGCGGCCACGTTAAGGCGATTCTTAAGCTCGTCCTCGACGCCATCGTCACCATACGTGACACACAGGCTGAGAACTTGAATTCGAGTACGTGCTAAAGTAAGCTGCTCGTATTATTCGGAACAATCTGAACTCGAAAAGACAGTTGCTTCTGTCGGCTTCCATGCATGTGGGCTCTTGCTAGTGAAAGTACACTCGAACAGGATGCGGCGAGTGCGGGCCGCTGTTGCATACAAGCTAAAGTGTGAAGCAAGTATCGTCGTAGTTCCGTAACGCAGTTGATATCACAGTAATCCGCTTGTACGGGTCACATTTAAGCTCTGTTTCATGTAGATCTCCGTCGACCATGCCAGTGTCGCGTAGAGTAATGCATCGCAGCTGCTCTTTGTCCTACCGCTCGCGTCGAACATATCCTTGATATGGACCAGTTTGCGATACCGTGCGTTTCTTTGCCTTTTTTGTCGCATTTAAGGGATTTTCGCTGCCGTCAATCGAAATTGCATTCCGTCAACAGCGTCGTCTGCGCCGTCGTCTGCTAGGACACCCGGGGATGGGATCACAGGATCGCAGCTTCTACAAACGACATGTCAGCAAAAGTATCTAAAAGCGCTTTGGTATTCGCATTTAATAAAGAAATAAAATGAAAAAATATAATTTGTTTTTGTTGCGAACACAATTCAAATATTAGTAATAAAAAAAACGCATTTGTAGGTTTTTTCAACGAAGCAAAACTGCAGCCGTCGTCACGTTTTGTGTTATTTGGGTTTTCGTAGCATTGTTTGAGTGCTCGTGCGGTGGACGTGTATGAAGAACACAAGTGTGTTTTGGAAACCAACGACGAGAATTACGCCCTATCAACACTGGTGATTTTGAACGGGTAAAGCCCTGAAGAAAGGTAGCGCTACGACTTCTTGTCATCTGGAGAGGCAACGAAGAAGAATGTGCGGTTTTGCTAAGCCTTGATGAGCCGTCTGAACGGTGAGTCCCGTGTACGTTTCTTTACTTCTGATCTCTATTCGCACGCGTTATTAGTGTGCGCCTATATAGGGATGGCAGTGCAGGCAGTCTGCGTGCGGTTGCCCCAGCTATAATGCGTTAACGCCGATTCACACGACGGTCCGTTCGCCCGCGGCCCGCGCACTACGTATTCATGCGTCACCACATTGAGAGGCGCGCTGTCGGCCGCGGCAGCGGGCGAACGGAAAATCGTGTGAATCGGCCTTTACCAGAAAAGAACGGGCGTATAGGCCGCATGGCAACTGTTGCTCCATAGTCTCTATCTGCGTTTAGTACTCGGGTGCCGCGGTAAATAAAAATGCCACCAGTTATCACAACAGAGTTATGCGGTCGCTTGCTAGCGCTGCGAAAAACAACAGACAAAGTTTACTACATTTCAATAGCATAGATTTGTGCTACGTAGGAGAGGATGATGAGCGTGCAGTGCCACATTAGAGAGCGCTCTTGCTAGGCCAGCTGCGGACAGACAAGGGAACTGACAACGGTCGAGTTGCCTCGCGGCTGGTGCCCGTCGGATTGATTTGTGCTACTTAGAAGATGACGATGAGCGGCAGTGCCGCGCGACAGAGCACTCGCGCTAGGCCAGCTGCCAACAGTGCTCAGTGTGTGTACTCGTCGGATTAGTGCTTACGCCTTAATATTTGCCATACAATTTTTTCGGGGACAATGATCGCGTGTAAAAGGCTGGGGCATATCCCTTGCCTAGTCATTTGTAAATTTTTATCTGTGCTTCCCCATGGAACAGAATTTGACACAGTATTATGTCAAAGTTAGATCGTTCTTGCGTCTGCCCTGAGGTGTAGGTGTCGATGCTTCCTCGCCTTCAGATTTTGAGAACTGTTTGGGATGCAACTGCGCACTTATTTAGGATTTCAAGCTTTTTGCTATATCCCTCGTTTGTGCGGCCCGCTTTCAAGTCGTTCGCTATATCGGTGATGGTTTGTTATTGATTTTCACTTTCTCTTATTTATTCTTGGTTGACTGCCACCAGCTGTGCTGCCGGCGATTCTCCGCGCTCGGAACTATTCCCAGGCACGAGACCCTACCCACAGACCTCCCTGCACCACACTCACCAGTTTTCTTCGGTATTTTTTTCCCTTGCTCTTACTTGCATTGCCACTAGGCAGTTTTTATTTCTGTGCAGATTTGTTAAATGCAATACCAATTTTCGTTTCATGCTGTGATGTGAGATATCGTGCTTCTTGCTAATGAATGCATGCCTTTTCCATCCTCTCATCATTTGTGCAAAGCAGACGGGTCTACTGGTCGCTACGTTCAATTTAAAAATACCTTCGGTGCTGCTGCAAAGCACCCTAGTAGTAATAAAATCCTGTGCATGCTATATTCGAATAGTTACGCTCTTTTCATCATGCATAAAAATAGTGGTATTCCAGCCTGCTCATCTTTCTATGCGGGTGTGACAGTCATGTAAATCTACTGAAAAAATGTATATCGGTGCATCACATACAATCTGTTCATTTCTTTTGTCATGGGCCCTCTCATTGCTTTTTGTGTTCCTATGTTACTACCTTATTCTAATTTATGAAGCAGTAGACAATTTCTTCTCTTGTCATTCATGACATTGTTACGGCCACTGACAACAGTTGCTCTGACATATTTATTTGCAGTTGCCAGCTGCCAGTATCTACTGGGCCATTCGTGCTTCCATCTTTTGGCTGTGCTATCTCTCCTCAGCTGTTTGTGGTAGGTATTGTTTTCCAGTGATGCATACCTTACCTGCCTATTTAGAAAAATTTCGTAGACATAGGCTCACAGCCGGGTTTAGAAATGCATGCAGAGCTCTACGTGCACTTAGCAGCAGTACCTCCCTGTATAATCACATGAATCTGATCCTGAATTACATGAATGTAATTACATGATCTGTATGAAATAGTCGCTCATGAAGCTTTTGACTGCTGCTGTTAACATAATGGAATTTACACTGCTTCAGGTGCAGAGACTATTTCACACATGTTGCCTCTTATGCATATGTGCCCTCTGAAAGGACGAACATATTCCTTTATCCCTTTAAAAAACATTGTGTTCTATCATGATGCTTTACCGGTATTTCTGGTGTGTAGACCAAAATGTTACTCAGTATTGTAACATGAAGCGGGAACTCAGTTTGTCCAATGTTTTAGAGGTAACATGAAGCGGGAACTGAGTTTGTCCAATGTTTTAGGGGTCCTAAAACATTGGACCAACACAGTTCCCACTCGAGTTATTGATCACTTCGCTCTCGCCCTACCATAAGCTTGCCGTCCAGGTTGGACAAATTGATAGAGCGACTGCTCCTGTGAAGTGGTGGTTCTGAGTTCGAACACCGGACCAGGACGAATCTTTCTTTAACTGCGAAGTTTCTGTGAAAGCTGTATAGCTTTCCTTTGTAGCCATTTGGCTGTGCTCGAGTGGATGTCAATGAGTAATTACTCCTTATTACAGATCTTTTGTCAACGCCAAACTGATTCAGTAGCAACAAACAGTAGAAGGGTAAAAGCATGCTGCTCCCAAAAATTCGTTAAGCATGTTATAAAATGTATGCTGTATTGTTTTAACTGCTGCAAAGAAATAACGGTGATGTTAGATGCCCAGCCCCTATTAGGTAAACATAGCTCGCAATTAACACAGTGGATGGAAAAGAAATATGGACTTCAACCCTCACGACGACCCTCACCCCAGTAAAACAAGAAGTGCCAGTGTTGCCATACTTGAGAGCTTTGCTCTTTAAAAGTGCAGTAGACTGCTACTCAAAGTTGACAAAAAAATGCGTCTCGTTTTCTGCATGTGCATTCCACAGTGCTGGTGCCATTTTCACTGGCCATTGACATTCAGTCGCATGATGTGCACCCCGCTCCTCGAGTTGATTTTGTTTGTCTTGTGAACCTGCCGTCAAAATCAGTGCAGGATAATGCTTCCCCAGTTGATCTGCAGTTAACCTTGTCCTTTGCCAGCTGCTGTCACCCTTTCTCCACAGAGAAGGGCGGTGGGAGTCCAAGCCAGGTGGAGTTGAAATATTTGACTAGTAGTGGACAGGGATCCTGCGGTTTGTTGAGTACACAGGCAAATTGGAGACTTATGGAAGAATTTTTTTACCAGCCAAAAAAGACGCATACACAAGACAGAACCGCACAGGACAAGGGCTGGTAAAAGCCGTAGTCCTCTGTGGTTCTCTCTTGTGTATGCGTGTTCCTTGGCGGGTAAAAAAATTCCTCCGTAAGTCTCCAATTTGCCGGTGTCCTCCACAGATTGGAGGATCCCTGTCTGTTACTAGTCAAATTTCATTACTCCACCTGGATTGGACTCCCACTGCCCTTCTCAAACTTTTGAAATCCTGTTGCCCTAGCAGATCATCAGCTGTCGGTTGTATTACTTTCGCTTCAGTGAAATTTGACATGTAGCGGACAGGGATCCTAGAATTTGTGGAGTACACAGGCAAACTGGAGACTTATAGAATTTTTTTACCAGCCAAGGAAGACGCATACACAAGATTCGTTGTCTGTGTTTCACAACTGAAAGTTCTAAATGCGTGCAAAAGTGTATCGTGCATTCGCACGTATTTTGAAAACTCAATTTCTGCAGCATTAGGTTTTCGGAATTGGAGCTGTAGCATTGCCGCCACAGAATCCCGCTCGTTAACAAAGCGCACACTTATTTGCTAGGTATATATTCGGTATACCGCAACCAGTACACGTCACTGTTTGGAAGGTTCTGTCGTGAAATTTCTGATTGTGCAAGGTAGCTTTTCTTTTAAATTCAAGCGCTCTCTATTTGCTTTTTCCTGTGCATATTCATCGGTCGTTTCAATTCGGAAGCGTTGGTGCTGCAAGACGTGCATACGGAAGCTACGTTTGTGCACAAAGCTCCTGAATTTTTGAAAGCGCAGCTCTGACAGTTCTCGTTGTCATAAATAAGTACACAGCAGCCTAATCTTTTTGGACACACCATTTCATGCTCTTAGCTGTTTCTGAGAAACAGGCTACCTTTTTTTCTGTTTTTGGTGTGAAACATTCCTAACAACTTCTTTCTTTCTCGATGCACAGATAGCCTATGCATACACGGGCAGCTTGATTGCAATATTTAGGGCAATATTTATAACAGGTGCAGTGAGCCTTGGTGCATGTGGACAGAAATTAAGCTAGGGTGGGGTGGGGTATTTTCGCACAGGGTAATATTATGCGGAGGGTTTGGCGTATTGAAACCGAGTCTTTCTGAGCTCTTATTAGACGTCCCAGCACCAGGACAGTAGTTGAGGCTTTTCTTCTTTGTTGTCTAGTCAATGGTTTCCATCACATAAAATAGCCTTAATTCTAGCTATCCCGTGGCCGTCTAACAGAACGATGCAGATATACTGAAGTGATCAGTGTTGCATAAAAGTAGTGAGAACATTGCAAATGCAAGGCAACTTCATTGGTTTGCAGTGCACTAACGTGGCAGTCAGAGAGAATTACACATTACATTTGCAAATCTAAATTGTGCATAATAGTATGGACTGGCACGTAATGTGCGAAGTAATCACAGTTATCTCGTTCATGCCAAATGCTAGTGTCAAACATTGTCAGTATTGCATATTTATAAAGAGCAGGCATGCTGCGCCTAACTTGTCGTTGGATAGATTTTATTACTATGAAAGCAAAAAGTTTACACATGGCTGTCGTGTTCTTGCGTGGGAAGTAGTATTACCATAAATGAGTGTAAACACCAAATTTTTGGTTATGTGTGTTCTTTGTAGTGACGTGCGGGGCATTCGTATACATAGAATTGTTGCATAGTATTCGTCTCCAATCGCTAAATAATTACAACCAGGACAGCAGCTTGGGCATGTTGGTTATTCATTCTTGATGGAACAGCGCAAAACATCGGGACAAGAGACAAGCGCTGACTTACAACTGGTTTTTATTTCGAAGAAACATTGCTTCTTATACCTTCTTCACCCTCTCAAAAAGCACATGCGTCGCAACCATATCGTTCAAGCGTCCACAAAAAAGCATAAGACAAATAATCACAGATATTTATAATCACATTTTTAACATGTCAAATTCTTTCTTAGTCAAAGCAACAGACGGCGTGCTGACACAATCGTCGCGCAGACTCGCTATCGAAGCTGCCTCGATTATTTCCGGGACTAACTGGTCTTTGTGATTAGCCAAAGCTTTGCATTTTTGGAAAACCGGTGCACAACTAGTTGAAGGGCAGTCTCTGCAATGGATTCCCAGGTTCCTGCAAGCTTGCTCGAAATTATTTTTGTGTTCTAGCAGCCTTTCATTCATGCACCTGCCAGTCTGCCCAATGTACTGTTTACCGCAAGTCACTGGCAACGAATAAACAAGGCCTTCGGTGCACTCCACAAAGGGGGTTCGATGCTTTATCGTGCATCCCTGCTTCTTTTTGGTCGGATCGGAGTTGACTCGTCTGCACAGACTTTTGAGTTTATTAGGAGCAGTCATCACTACATTCACGCCAGCTTTTCGACCTATGCCTTTCAGGAGATGGGAAATATTGTGAAGATACGGAATTGCTACTACCGGCCTCCTTTCTTTCTGTTTCTGTGCATCATCTTGCTGCTCGGGCCTAGCCTGCATCAGGTGCTTTTTCATCTGCTTGGCAACAGATACCAACAGGTGCGAGGGGTAACCCGAGTTGCCAAGCCGTTCCGCCTGGCGAAGAAAGCTCACATTCATTTTGTGAACACAGGATTTCCTCAAGGCATTCGTGAAGCACAAGTTCACAATAGCCCTCTTGGTCAGATTAGAGTGAGCTGATTGGAAGGGCATTGGCGCTTTCTCCGCTCCGGGCTCATAGGCCCAGCAGGCGTGCCCTCTAGTGAACTCAAGTCTCAGGTCTAAAAACCTGAATGACCCTTGAGCAGGAAGCTCGTGCGTGATAATAAGTGGCTGCAAAGCCTGCGCAAAGCGACCCACCTCCTCCATTACTGCTTCTAGCGTATTCGCCCTTTGGCCATCACAAAGAACTAGGTAGTCATCAACGTACCTAAATACCTTTTTAACACTAGTACCTGCAAGGGTTACGTTCAGGAACCTGTCTTTTCGCGCCAAGTACAAATCACTGAGTAGAGGCGCGATACATGAACCAATGCAAACACCGCGTTTCTGGAGATACACTTTTTCCTCCCAACAGACGTAAGTTGACCTGAGGTACACTGCTAATAGCTCCAGGAACCCTCTAATAGACATTCCGCAGGCGTTTTGAAATGCAACAGCACCATGCGTATCTATGCATTCTTCTACAGACACCATCAGCTCGTCATGCGGTATGGAATAATACAAATCTTTTACATCAACTGAGCATGCGGCAAAGGCACTGGTAGAATTGTCAGTTAAAAATCTAGCTATATCGTCCGAAGATTTCACCTGAAATGGGTCGTCAATTGTTAGTAGTTTTAATTTTGCTTGCAAGAAGACACCAAGAATCTTTTGCCACGTCCCTCCCTCAGAAATTATTACCTTCAAGGGCCAGTCTGGTTTGTGAGTTTTTACAGTGAAAAACGCGTCCAAGTTAGACTTCTTGCAAGTTTTTATGCCTCGAAGGAGGTAGTCAAGTTTAAGTTCTTTGCATAGCTTCATAGCAGTTACCTTTGCTTTCCTAACAGCTGATGTCTTGTGCTCGTCAAAAACAGAGCTGATGGTTTCTAACGCCTTAGTTTTGTACAAGTCCTTGGAAATCACAGCAAAGCCCCCCTCTTTGTCAGAGGTCAGCAACGCAAGGGAATTGTCTTTCAAGTACCTTACAGTACGTCCCACTGGGAGATTCCTCTCGCAGAGCTGGTAGCGGCCAACGACGTCGGCTCCGTCTGAAATACACCTTGCACTTTCCGACTCGGGGCTTGCCTTGGCAACGCGCCGCACCATGGCAAGAAGCTCCGGTGTTGTCTTCTTCGGTTGGATGGCAAAATTAGGCCCAAGGCTAAGCACCTCGCGGACCGGTTGTGGCAGAACATCCACACCAAGCGTGTGGATCTTGTTTTCTTGGCTTTGTTCGGTCATGCCTCTTCTCCTTTCATTGTAGTCAGCGCGCAGCAAGGTGCAAGGAAAGTGCAAGGTGTATTTCAGACGGAGCCGACGTCGTTGGCCGCTACCAGCTCTGCAAGAGGAATCTCCCAGTGGGACGTACTGTAAGGTACTTGAAAGACAATTCCCTTGCGTTGCTGACCTCTGACAAAGAGGGGGGCTTTCCTGTGATTTCCAAGGACTTGTACAAAACTAAGGCGTTAGAAACCATCAGCTCTGTTTTTGACGAGCACAAGACATCAGCTGTTAGGAAAGCAAAGGTAACTGCTATGAAGCTATGCAAAGAACTTAAACTTGACTACCTCCTTCGAGGCATAAAAACTTGAAAGAAGTCTAACTTGGACGCGTTTTTCACTGTAAAAACTCACAAACCAGACTGGCCCTTGAGGGTAATAATTTCTGAGGGAGGGACGTGGCAAAAGATTCTTGGTGTCTTCTTGCAAGCAAAATTAAAACTACTAACAATTGACGACCCATTTCAGGTGAAATCTTCGGACGATATAGCTAGATTTTTAACTGGCAATTCTAGCAGTGCCTTTGCCGCATGCTCAGTTGATGTAAAAGATTTGTATTATTCCATACCGCATGACGAGCTGATGGTGTCTGTAGAAGAATGCATAGATACGCATGGTGCTGTTGCATTTCAAAACGCCTGCGGAATGTCTATTAGAGGGTTCCTGGAGCTATTAGCAGTGTACCTCAGGTCAACTTACGTCTGTTGGGAGGAAAAAGTGTATCTCCAGAAACGCGGTGTTTGCATTGGTTCATGTATCGCGCCTCTACTCAGTGATTTGTACTTGGCGCGAAAAGACAGGTTCCTGAACGTAACCCTTGCAGGTACTAGTGTTAAAAAGGTATTTAGGTACGTTGATGACTACCTAGTTCTTTGTGATGGCCAAAGGGCGAATACGCTAGAAGCAGTAATGGAGGAGGTGGGTCGCTTTGCGCAGGCTTTGCAGCCACTTATTATCACGCACGAGCTTCCTGCTCAAGGGTCACTCAGGTTTTTAGACCTGAGACTTGAGTTCACTAGAGGGCACGCCTGCTGGGCCTATGAGCCCGGAGCGGAGAAAGCGCCAATGCCCTTCCAATCAGCTCACTCTAATCTGACCAAGAGGGCTATTGTGAACTTGTGCTTCACGAATGCCTTGAGGAAATCCTGTGTTCACAAAATGAATGTGAGCTTTCTTCGCCAGGCGGAACGGCTTGGCAACTCGGGTTACCCCTCGCACCTGTTGGTATCTGTTGCCAAGCAGATGAAAAAGCACCTGATGCAGGCTAGGCCCGAGCAGCAAGATGATGCACAGAAACAGAAAGAAAGGAGGCCGGTAGTAGCAATTCCGTATCTTCACAATATTTCCCATCGCCTGAAAGGCATAGGTCGAAAAGCTGGCGTGAATGTAGTGATGACTGCTCCTAATAAACTCAAACGTCTGTGCAGACGAGTCAACTCCGATCCGACCAAAAAGAAGCAGGGATGCACGATAAAGCATCGAACCCCCTTTGTGGAGTGCACCGAAGGCCTTGTTTATTCGTTGCCAGTGACTTGCGGTAAACAGTACATTGGGCAGACTGGCAGGTGCATGAATGAAAGGCTGCTAGAACACAAAAATAATTTCGAGCAAGCTTGCAGGAACCTGGGAATCCATTGCAGAGATTGCCCTTCAACTAGTTGTGCACCGGTTTTCCAAAAATGCAAAGCTTTGGCTAATCACAAAGACCAGTTAGTCCGGGAAATAATCGAGGCAGCTTCGATAGCGAGTCTGCGCGACGATTGTGTCAGCACGCCGTCTGTTGCTTTGACTAAGAAAGAATTTGACATGTTAAAAATGTGATTATAAATATCTGTGATTATTTGTCTTATGCTTTTTTGTGGACGCTTGAACGATATGGTTGCGACGCATGTGTTTTTTGAGAGGGTGAAGAAGGTATAAGAAGCAATGTTTCTTCGAAATAAAAACCAGTTGTAAGTCAGCGCTTGTCTCTTGTCCCGATGTTTTGCGCTGTTTCATCAAGAATTACAACCAGATTTCTTTTCTTCCCTGTTTCAATAGCATAGCAATTGCTATGACATCAATGTTCAGTATAGGTTATGGAAGGCACAAAAAAGCTACTATATCGCTACTTCATCATTTTAATTAGTTACAATGCTAACGCCAGCCTGCCTTAAGAGTCGGAATCACAATGAATGACGAAGCCGCAATTATATTGCAGTTTTCCTCATGCCTCCCCTGGCTTATACTGACCTTTGATGCCATTGCCATTGCTCAGTTTTTAAAAGTGAAGCAGGAGAGAGAAGATATTTAATTACAAATTATTTAGCAGTCATAGGCGAATACTGTGTGGTTATCCGTGCATAGTAATGCCTTATGCATCATTAAAAACAAAAAAAAAATGTGCAACTGAAATTTGCTCGGCTGCTGACCCAAAAGACGCGGGTTCGATCCCGGCCGCGGCGGCTGGAATTTCTTTGGAGGAGAAATTCTAGAGGCCCGTGTACTGTGCGATGTCAGTGCACGTTAAAGAACCCCAGGTGGTCGAAATTTCCGGAGCCCTTCACTACGGCGTCTCTCATACCCTGGGTCGCTTTGGGACGTTAAACTCCATAAACCAACCCAAACCAAAATGAAATTTGTTGTCTGCCTCTTTGAGATGAAAAATTTTGAATTTTTCCTTCACTATTTTAGAGCATGAAATTCAGTTAATGGTATCTGAGAAACAGGAATTGCAACAGCCATTTCTCTTCAGCAAGAAAACTGTCATTGGTTTAAGTGTTTTCCCGATTCAAGGTTACCCTATATTTTAAACTGCACAATGTATTATGTGACAAGAACCGTCAAGCACAATAGGTGTGGTTTTAGAAATGACTGGAAGTGATAAGGGAATACATTTACTTAGAGCAGGTAGTGACCGCTGATCCGGATCATGAAGAGTAATAACTAGAGGAATATGAATGGGGTGGAGTGCATATGGGAGGTTCTCTCAGATCATGAATGGCAGTTTTTCAATACCCCTCAAGAGAAAAGTATACAACAGCTGTATCCTACCGGTATTCACCTATGGGGCAGAAACGTGGAGGCTAACGAAGAGGGTTCAGCTTAAGTTAAGGACAACGCAACGAGCTATGGAAATAGAAATGATAGGCGTAACGTTAAGAGATCGGAAGCGGGCGGAGTGGGTGAGGGAACAAACGCGGGTTGAAGACATCCTAGTCGAAATCAGGAGAAAGAAGGGTGCTTGGGCAGGGCATGTAAGACGAAGGCAAGATAATCGCTGGTCCTTAAGGGTAACGGAGTGGATTCCAAGAGAAGGCAGGCGTAGCAGGAAGCAGCAAAATGTTCCATGGGCGAAGGTTTGCAGGAACACAGTGGACATAGCTGGCGAAGGACAGGGTTAATTGGAGAACATGGGAGAGGCCTTTGCCTTGCAGTGGGCGTAGTCAGGCTGATCATGATACTTGCAGAAGAGCTTGCTCATGTTAAAATTTTCATTTGGTACATATGTGCTTGTTTTACATGCACACAGCTTTTGAAAGGACTAGCATAGTGATAATTGTATTGGGCTTCATAAAATTGTAGCTCTGAATGAGGGTTTGCAATGAAAGGTGTCTGCACTTGGTCACAATATAGGTACACACTAGTGGCGACATGACACACACGATCAGTACGTTCTAGTTGTATTCTTTCTTTTTTTTCATGGGGTTATATGCAGGATAGTATGAAAAGGGCATTGGAATTGACTCTTACTTGCATTATTTTCATTCATATTTGCAGGCACCCGGTGAAATGCACTCATAGCCAAAGCTCCTTCACTCAGCCGAGCAAGCTACGGCATCATCCAGCATCTTAGTTTCTTTTGAGCGCTTACAGCTCACTGCGGTGGATTTGGTAGATGGGTTTACTTTGCTTTTGGCAGTGTTCTTGGCATTTAATGTCAAGTACACCCCAAAAACAAAGCGGGCTTGTCTGCTGCTTGAGACACTAATGGGGCTTGATCCTAGCGAGCGCCTCCCGAGCGTGTTTTGGGCAGCCACAGCAATCGCAGCAGTGACTTGAGAAATAAAAGTTATCAGTGTTGTACATTTGTGTCATTATTTCTTGAACCATTGTTATTCCCAACGCAGACAGAGCACCATACTAATGTGCAAACTGTAGTGTAGCCATAAAGTAGTTGTATGAGCAAAAATTATTCTACTCAAAGATTATAATCCCTTTTGCTCATTACTCTTTTGTAGATGTAGCGCAGGTGGATCCTGCAAAACATATGACCAACTTGCTCTGAAGAATATGTGAAATAAGAAAATTAGTACGATACATTGAAAACACGTGAAACTCCTTTGGAAGGAGTAATATAAGATCTGGGCTGATACTCCTTGAAGGAGTATAGTCACTCTAACAAACGGAGTCCTGGAACTCTACCTGAAAGAGTAGTAGGATGCTGTTTCAATGTGGTAGCTTTACTCCCTCGGAGGAGTGCCTGTACTCTATTGCAGGAGTAGTACAGTACTCCTTGAGTAGGTGTTGGATCACTCTTTGTCCAGAGGGAGTAATTTTATTCTGGAAAAAGGAGTGGAATATGGGACAAGCGAATACTCCTTCAAAGTGTGTTCTGGGCACTCCTCTGCACTCCTTTAGTTCTAAGAGTGTTGATGATGGGAATCTAAGTATATTTTCGTTATTTCTAAGAAAGCAATTAGTGATAATATTTGATTAGTTTCCACAAGCAAGTTTCCTGTATAGATCAGCGACATCTCCTCGTAGAGGAAACAGGACACTATCAGAAATGGCAGCAAGAGTGAGGATCAAATCAACTTTTTGCCGCGCAGGCGGGCGCTGTTCCTTGGACCAACGTTCTCGATGCTTGCGGCCATGCGTCTCTGAGCAACAGGTTGTTGCAAATGTGCGCCGCAAATGGGGAACTTTTGGGATAAGACAAATCTGGGTCAGCAGATTTGGCAATGCATTTCGCCTTTACACTGACTGACTTCCCAATACGTCTTCGGTGGGTGGAGATGGGCAGTGGCTGCAGTACACGTGGGAGATGCATTTTTCCCACTGGTTGCCCGGACATGCATCCACTGGCAGAAATCCGGGCCCAGAGGACACCCCGATGATGCCCTGATCCGCTAGGGGAGTTGAGGGGGGTTGTTGGCTTCGCGAACACACACGCATATGCGGGTCATTCGTAAAAGATGACTATACTGCTCACTCAAAAGGACCTCACTGAACGTTGAGTACGTGGCGATCAGGAGGGGCTGAACTGCGGAAAGAGTCTGTACGCGTGAGAGGGAAGTAGCCAGGATTTCATTTTTTTTTCTTGCGTGGGGAGGGGGGGGGGGGTGGCGAGGTAAACCTCACCCCCCTCCCCTCCAACAAGAAGATCACAAGAAGCCGGAAACTTTCTGAAGGAAGGGATTTGAAGCGATTCTTTTCATGGGTGTTGAGTTTGCCTCACATTCACTCCTTTCATTACAAGTGGCCTCACCCCTGCTCAGACGGAGCAAATCTGGAGAGCGGGGTAGTAAGCGCTCCCTTGAGAAGCAGAGGGACTCCTTCTGCGCTCGTTACCTCTCGTACACGTGCTGCTGTCCTACTGTCATCGCGCGCTGCTGCTGAATGCATTTGTGCTCCCCGCACAGCTGCAGCCCGATGACCCGCTGAGCGCACTTCGGGATCCGCGAGATGGGGCTAACGCAGAAGCGCGCAGCCCCCTACAGGGTTCCTCTCCCGTACTCACGGTGAAGGCGGCGAGCCCGGGGCCCACGTTGTTCGCCAGCGGCCCAGCGGCTACGGCGGCGGCGGCGGAGCGATAGCAGCAGCAGCAGCAGCCGGCAACAGACTAGTGCGCGGGCGGGGGCGCGCTGGCGACTGCCTCCCCTCCTCGCCGACGAAGAAGAGAGCGCCGCGCAAGGGACAAGCAGCAGAGAAGCGGGTGCCGGCACACGAGAGAAAGCCTCATTAAAATAATTTACCCGCTGGCGCCGACATGAGATTAGCATAATTGCGGGCGTGGAACGCCCCCGCACATCAAAAGAGCGTCCTTTTTTGGTGCGTGCGTGGATTTATTTGAATGGCTGCGTGCGGGGGTGGGAGTCGCTTCTTGCTCGCGGGCGCTTTTTAAAAGCAGCGCGCAGCGGCGAGGGGGAGAGGGAGAGGCAAAAAAACAATGGCGCTGAATGCGCGCATCGTGACGGACCTCTCCGGCGGCGGCAAGGGAGAGCAAAAGCAACAGCGCGGATCGATGCACGCCGAGGGAGAGGCCCCGGCTACGAGCAAAAAGAGAGCGCCGGAGACGCCCCTGCACGAGCTGCAAGAAAGTGACGAGGGAGGGCGTCACTGTAGCCGCACGCCAGGTTGCGCACCGGCGGGGTTACTGTCGCGAGGGGGCGCTCTGCTCCAAGGAAGGAGCTGGCCAAAAAGAGAACAGCTTCTTCTCCCTTACCGGCTGTTCCTCAACACCCTCTCCTTCCCTAAGGCAAAAGCTTTGCTTCGCCAGGAAACTCCGTCATCTGGCTTTTCAGAATGTGTAACCTAATGCGCCCGTCTCTTAACAAATTCCTTCTTTTTGCGCTTCGCTATTCTGTGAAGCAATCCGTTAACATTTTCTAATGAAAGCATCGTTTTGCATTACTTCGTTTATTTATTTTTTGTTAAGCTTCAATGTGCCTTTCCTGCAACAATCCCGGATTGAATTGGCCGCACAAAAAGAAAAAAAGGTAATAAACATGACAGACTATTGGAGTAAGCTGGCATGCTTCAGCTGTAGCCACCATTCTCCAGGCAGGACCTCCGTAGTTTTTCTATTCGGGCTGAAGAGGCGGACTCGAAAGAGGGAACTGCCAGCACAGCTGCCTCGGTGAAGGTGCTGCACATCGCCGCAGAGTCCCCGACAGGTGAATGCTAACGCCTGCTGTGCCAGCCCCAATTGCCAGCGTACCCTCGTGGTGCCTGGTAGAACTGCTTCAGTACCTGAAAAGAGCGCACTTGCCAGCCGTCGCAGGAAGCCTCGACAGGGAACGGACTTCTTTGGATGGGACGCCCAGTCACTCCGGGTAGCTACACGACCAGGTGCACCACGCCGTGCACGCAGCCCGCACTTGGCGCAACTTTGTTGCCATTGGGTATACACGCCATCTAACGCTTCGAAATGCCTCTCGGACGCTGTGCGGCTGCTTGTGGAAGGGGAGAAGGCGGCTCAGATTGAGTACCCACAGCTGAAGTTCGCACTTGTTGTCGCCGACTCGGGACTTAAACAGCATAGCATGAACGTAGAAACTTTTTCTTTCTGCTCTCATATATGTCGGCACGCGGCAGCAGCAGTGGCCACCTCACGCTGGTCGACAGGCTTGTCAACATTGACTGCAGTGCAGTGCAGCAAAGAGGAGAAACGGACAGAAAGATGTCAGGTACCATTTAAGCAGGGTGGCTCTTATACTGGCCTTAAAGGAAAACTCGCTAAAACGAAAAGCTTCCACGTGACTACGGTGCTCCTTAGCGTCCTAAGACACGTAGCAGACAACAAAATCCATTATTCTCTGGCACTGCGTGTGCACTAGGGATGGATATCAGCTGTCGCGATGGTAGCTTTCTTTTAAGGCCAGTAAAAAAGCTGAGAAAATGGTCGTCAAATCAACAGCATCAGCCTAACTACGCCCACAGCAGGGCAAATGCTTCTCCCATATCTCACCACCTTTTGAAGAAGAACAGCGCTGCGAATGCCAGCTGTTCTTGCGCTCCTGTTTGTTTCAATTTATATTGTGTTTCTGTCGTCTTCGTGGCGATGGCGGATGGTCCGCCGTCTCTCCTACCTACTGTGCTGACCCAGCAATTCAACGTGCCCTTGGAGGTATACCGTGGTCATCTAGTTTCTTCGACACAGATGACACGGAATACGATGCTGGCTACGCCGCGATGGAGTCGGCGCCTCGAAAGGAATCTCCTTAAGGCCTCGAAAGAGTGTGGGCAGAGTGTGAGTGCGGAGCGGCCTCACCCGCCAAGTTCGAGCACGGAGAGTGTTCATGAGGCCAGTGTGAGTGCGCAACCGCTCGCTTACACGATTTCATATATGCCTGTCGAAGGTAAGAATAATATCAATTACATCAACAAGCATAAACTCACTCTCGCCCTTGAACGGCTGGTTCCGGGCCAAGTAAAGCAGGTGCCCATTAATGGGAGTAATTAAAAGGAATGAGAAGACAAAAGCGCACTATGAAAACTTTTTTTTTCAGATAATGCGAGGTAAATTAGAAATTAATGGGGAATACTACGTGAAATCGCCTCTGAAACGGGGTCCACGAAAAAACCACAGAGGAGTAATACAATCCATGATTGCACGTACCGATGTGTACCGGCATTAACTTTTTTCCAGATGTGATTGAAATGTGGAATCAACTGCCAAGTGATGTCGAACAGACGTATGTTGAAAAATTTATCTTAGGTGTGGACATATACGTTTCTGCGGGAACGGGGTGGAAATTTGTAATTCTGATTTTGTGAACGTATTTTTTGGAATGACAGCTGTATTTCTAATTGTATTTGTATATATATGTTTTTTCCCCAGCAATGACCCTCCTCAGAGGGTTAACAGTATGAAGAAATCAATAAAACAAACAAAAAATGAACCCTTTTCGTTATCCTCCAAGTTTCTGCCCCATGGATGACTACTGGTCAGATAAAGCTGTTGTACACTTTTCTCTTCAGCGTTATTGGCAAACGGCGATTCATAACCCGAGAGAACCCGCCATGTGCGCTCCACCACCTTCCTTAAGTAAACGTATTCCTTTACCACTTCCAGCACCTCGCTACCAACTGTGAACTGGTGTTGCCTTCCGAGACTGTTGACTTTGGTTTTGTGCATATTCATTTTTAGACCCACAGTTCTCCTCTGCATGCTTATCTGATTGGTCAATATAGGCATTGTAGTTCATCGCCTGAGGGACTCAGCAAGGCAATGTCGTGAGCGAATCGCAGAGGTATACTCCATTAACGCTTGCCCCCAGCCGTTCCCAATCAGGCCTCTGAATAACTCCTATAAACAGGTGGTGAACAGCATTGGCGAGGTTGCGTCTCGCTGCTTGGCACCCTCCCATATAGTAATTTTATTGCTGACTGCATGGAGGACTTCGGTAGCTGTGCAGTTCTTATAGATATATGCTAGTATTTTTACACCAGGCTTTTCCACACCCTCATTCCTTAATGCCTGAATGACTGCTGAAGTTGCGATTGACTGAAATGTTTTCTCGTAATCTATGAAGCTCATATATAGGGATTGGTTATATTCTGCTCTTTCTCTATCACCTGATTGATGGTGTGAATATGGCCTATTGTTGCGTATATTTCACGAAAGCCTGTCTGATCATTTGGTTAATTGAAACCTACGGTTGTCCTGACCCTATTAGCGATAACCTTAGTAAATGCCCTGTAGGCAACGGACAGTAAGCTGATCGGTCTGTAATTCTTTAAGGCCTTTTCTTATGAATTAAGATAATATTGGCGTCCTTCGAAGCTTCTGGTACGCATGAGGTAATAATGCATTGCGCATACAGGGTAGCTGGTTTTTCTAGCACAATCTCTCCTGCGTCCTTCAACAGATCTGCTTTTACCCAGTTCTCCTCTCCAGCTCCTTTCCCCCTTTGCATTGCTCCTAAGGCTTTATTTACTTGCTCTTTCCTTACTGTCGGGACGTTCATTGCTGTGCGCTGCTGCCTCTCTCATTAACGCTCTGATTGCAATCGCTACTATAGAGATTTGTGTAAAACTCTTCGGCTACTTTAACTGTCTTATCCATATTGCTACCGTCATTGCCCTCTTTGTCTCTTAGCGCATAACTTCGCTTCACCGCTTTTAGGTTACCTCTTAGTTACCTTGGGCTTACTGATTAACTTTGATAGCTCAGCCAGTTCTGTTCTGTCTGTGGGGTTTGATGCTTTCATGCTTTGGCGTTTCTTAACCAGATCTATCGACTCCTGCGATAGCTTGCCGGTATCCTGTAGAACCATCCTACCGTCTAACTCTGCTGCACACTCCGTAATGAAACATGTGAGATTATCATTCATACCTTGAACATTATGGTCGTCGTTGTCAGTTAAAGCCGAGTGTCTGTTCTCAAGCGATTCCTGAATTCCTCTGGTTTACCTCTTACAGCTAATTCGTTAATAGCCTTCCGCTTCACTAGCTTCCTCCGTTACCTCTTCAAATATAACCTAATACGAGACCTTACCATTCCGTGGTCGTACAACGAACCTTCCTGAGGACCTCCACATCCTCTATACGAGGGGTTCTCAAACTTTTTTGCTTGGAGGAACCCCAAAAGCCTTCAATAAGTTCCAGGGAACCCCCCCCCCCCCCCCCACTGCTTTCACTTACCAGCAATGCTGTCGAGTGCATTTTTGGAAAGAGATAGTTGCAAAAGTTAAATGTTTATTGCACAGATTAATACAAATGCTAATGTGATGGGTGGTACTGCTTCCCTTTTGAGAGCAAGTCAAAGCGTGGCTCAGTAGCGCTCAGAGCCAGTCTCATATCAGCTGCCGGGTCAGGGCCGGTGAGGGTTCTCGCGGAACACAAGAAGACAGCCCGCGGAACCCCTGTGTTCCGCGGAACCCAGTTTGAGAACCCCTGCTCTATACGATTCCAGGGTGAGCGGATAGTGTAAAGTCTACTCCGTTTTTAATCGCACCATTGAGGCTCTTCCACGTCCACTTTATGGTCTTTCGCTTGCGGAAAAAGGCATTCACAAACAGCAAATTATTTCTCTCTTGGAACTGTATAAAAGCTCGCCCCTGCTATTCCTAGAGCCTATGCAATAGTCGCCTACTGCCTTGTCTCCAGCCTGCTGCTTTCCTACCTTGGCATTGAAGTCATCCATCAGCACAGTGTACTGATGGTGCAAACATTACAGGCAGCTGTGTTTTTCAACGCGATCTTCAGGTTATGAATTCACACCTTATTCCTGAAGCCAACAAAGAAAAAGTTAGCTAATTAGATTTCATCAATTAATTAATAGCGCAAAACGAAAAAATAGTGCACACTAGCACTCGCGTGACTCCCAACAGCCCTCAGTTGGTTTTACTGGGGCTGGGACACTGCCTGCTTTTAGAAAGCTTAGTTACGTTAGCTAGTGTAGTACTAAGCAGCAAAAGCCATATTTCTACACAAAAACGTCTATTTTTGGAAATTTTTGAAATTATTTCCTGAAACACCTTGTATTATACTCACAGCATCTGAGGGGACCACGCTATATGCAAGGAAAGGTGTCATTTAGGCAACGAAAGAGCCATGCGCCCCACTGATCACAAGAGGTACATTGTTTGCCTTGAAGTCCATGTCTCCGGCAAGGTCCCTTAGTTGCGCATGCGGAAAGCATCCCGCAGCTTACACTGGCAGATGGGTAACTGCGAAAACGGCAGGAGGACAACAACGTGTGCTGTCTGACCGATGTGCGCAAGATTTTAAACGTCTTGTCAGTTTGTGCAAACAGGGTGAAAGAAGAAAGTTTCGCAATGTGGAGAGTAGGGGCGCAATAGACCGACGCATTCTTTCCGTCTTAATGAGAGCCGTCGCAAATTTAAGGCAAACGAATGCGAACAATTGAGCACTGAGTGGTTGTGCAAAGGTGCGCTAAGGAAGTGACTCACGCAGGCTGCGGAGTTGTGCACGAGCGCCAGTTCGCGGAGCTCTTGGAGTGGCGAGTTGCGTAGCGCGTACATGGGCCAGTCTTTGCAGTCACCTGTCGCCGCTGTAGAAAGTGCACTCCCGGTGTCGGGATCCCGTGACGGCTACTCATAGTTCCTGACGCGGCGCCAGTCCCCGATAATCGCCGCCCTCGGGTCAACTTGGGCGCCTTCTACTCTCTGCTGCCCTGCAGCATGGCGTTGGCGGGGGGCACAGGTTGGCATTACCACCGTTTCTCGATAGTGTGCATTCGAGGGAAGAACACATCTAGACGAGGTCGTTAAGCCGTTTCACCAAACTGATCCAGATATATCACGTAGGCACAACACTGGCGCTTCAAATTCAGATTTCTATAAGTTAACTTCATCCCTGAAAACAACACGGTAGGGGCCCGCTAAAACAGTGCGGAAGCACCAGCCCGAAGGTCATGTCACAGGAACCTTGCTCGCTGAATTCAGTGAGCCCCATGCTGCCTGTCCTTGGTCGCTTGGAACAGCTGCTTTCTACTGGATGCTACCCTCGTTTCCAGGGCATTTTCAGTCTTTCGGCAGCACAAGAACCGACGGGGTAACAGGACCGTGCGTATCGAGCAAACAGCACTTGAGCGAGCCGCTGGACGCTCCGACCCGCTCAGATGATCCACTCAAGGCCAGGCATCGGACACATGACTTGTGCGCAGAGCACGGGCACCCCGCGCAGTCCGAGAAAGCCACGAACGCAGAGGCAGTCTACGCTTGAAGCACGTGACACGGCGAAAACGAGCAACTCGCCGTTCAGCGCACACGCAACGCCCCGGCACCGCAGCAGACGACGGCCGTCTGCGGGAAGCGCGCCGCAGCAGCGTAGGTGGCGGCGCCGCTCGGCGTCGCGCTGAAGCCGGCCGTGGCCTTTGTTTTAGAACGGAGCAGGGGAGACTGGGCGTGACGGCGGCAGGTGGCGTACTAAGCGCGGCGCTCGGCAGCCCGCCAAAAAAGGAGGTAGCCGGCTCGCGTTGAGGGAGCGCCCAAATGCGGCCTTGTTCGAAGGATCCCATTCGGATTTACCGATTTTCACAGTGATCAAAAAATGGCGGCGCACGCCGGCATGTGCTTGTAGTGCTAGACAGAGCTGGGCGGCAGCGCGTCGTGTCGTCACTACAACTACGTCAGCGTCCACGGTATAAAACCCAGTAACTGGGCCTTACGCTAAAAATTGGCTCTTCCGCCTTAACATGGTTATCCAACATTGCTGTCAAACCGACTGGAAATTTTTGAACAGGGTAAATTAAGGCGGCCTCCTTCAAGCTCCCGGCGTTTGTTCTCGAATGTTCCCTCCAGAACTGCATCTTCATCTTCTTCTAGGCCATGCACTGCGGCCTGCACAGCACGGGGATAGTCAAAGTGGCACTGTGGCGCGTTTAGGTGGCAGACGAAGCAGGGGGTTCTCTTCTTACGTTGGAGGTGCCCGAGAACACTCCTGTATTTAACGAGCACGCGTGCTCGCATTGGCCCGGTCGGTGCACAGTGTGAGAGTAGGACGTGTTGAGTATCTTGCACCCATGGGCTTACACAACGCAGTAACAAACGGTGCGAACAAACGGTGACGTCAGCGGTGGACAAACGAGCCTCGTACGCCGTACCGTGAGCGTACTGGCCTACTGAAGTGGCAGGTTGACCAGGCAGTATAGCCAAGTTTCTTCTTTTTTTCCCGTGAAGCCATAAGCTTTCTGAATAATTATTTGTTTCGTGTGCACGCAACTTGTGCGTCGCTCCAATTCAGGTTTTGCCCTCTCCAGCTTTACATTTTCAGTTCCAGTTACCATTGCTAATTCCGGGTGCATCCGCACTCTTGACAGCCTCGCTCGCTTCTCAAGCGAGGGTTTCTTCTATTTTTCATCCCAGTAGCTTTAGCTTTGCCCTCCTTAGCACAAAACTGAAACCAGAGAGCAGCATTCTTCGCTCACTACGCTTTCGCGGCTTGCGTTACATCTAAGGTTGATCCATCCCACAAGACTCGGCAATATGGCGTTTCCTAATTCTTTCATGACGATTTGAAATCCATTTCAACATCGCCCGGATTACACAAGTCTACTGGAGATTCAAATCCGGCGCTTTAAGTTTGCCCGCTCGGTACGTGCTCCTTGAGTCCCACTGCTCGTCTCCTCTCCTCTCCTGAGAGCTATACGATGCTTGTAGGCAGTCACTGTCGTCGTCGGCCACTAAGTGCACCCTTCCCTGCTGCTCCGTCTTCAACCACTCCGTGCAGTCCACCAAGATCTTCGCTCCTTTGTTCTTCATCCGTTCCTTCGACTGCGTCATCTTTTTTCCGGCTTTCATTGCTGTTCGAATTGACACCAGCGCAATTCGGGTTGACACCTCGGGTTGAACACCTCGGGTTCGGGTTGACACCTTGCATCACTTGTCTCTGCTTCTCATTCTTCTTTCCCGTGATCTTTTTGAGCCTTTCCTGCCTTCTCCACTGACGGTAGTGCGAGGGCTGATCCGGAAATTTCGACCACCTGGTGTTCTTGAACATGCACTGAGATCGCGCAGTACACGGGCCTCGAGAAATCCGCCTCCATCGAAATTCGACCGCCGCGGCCGAGGGATCGAACTCGCATCTTTCGGGTCAGCAGACGGGCGCTATAACCACTCAGCCACCGTGGCGGTGCTTGTTGTTCGTGTCGAAGGTACGGAACAAGGAAGTGGGTTATCTGATGGAAAGAGCTAAAATGCTAGCCCACAACTGTTCTTATATGCAACTAGGAGTTGTCGTATTGGTGACCTGAAATGTTCATGCCAGTAAAGTTTGCCTGCGCTCGACGGCAACTACAGTAGTATAGCATTCAAGTGAAATAAACCAATGTTAGCTTATTTCAGTAATTACTGAAATAATTAGTTCGTCGACTACTTTGTAGCGCATCTCGAGTCATCGAGTTACAGGATGATCAAGAGAACAAACTTTCGAGTGTATAGGCTCGGAGTAAACATGACAAAGCTTGTAGGCGCGAAGTTTCAGCGCGCAGCGCGCATTGGCGGGCATTGCCCCGCCGTGGTAGTGTTCGCTCAATGGCCTGGTGGTCGAATTTACTCTGCGTGCTCCGAAAAGACGACCCTGATCGGGATACACAGCTGCGAGCGAAACTATCACAATACAGCGTGCAGCAAACACGACACAGGCTCAAGCTAAGAGCTCTGCGCCATACGCCCTCCTCTCGCATGTCTCGTGAGCACGCGCCCTTAACTATAACTGGCCTAGAATCCATTCTGTTTCATAATCTAAGGTGTAGTGCACAAACTGCCTTTTTAATTAACGCACAAAATAGACTCCTGCGTCCTGCTACAGTGGTCATGTTCACAATACGTATGTTTTCGATGAAGAGTTCTTCATTTCCCCAACCCGTACCTCCACAGAACTACGAAAACTACGAAAGACGCGTAGGCGCATTTCGGTGCGACTGACAGAGGTGGTGGTCTGTTTGATTTACTCAGTTCTTGAACTTACACGGCCGAAAAAAATCGCATTTTTCACACATAACTTTCCCGCACAAAATTGAGAGGTGGCTGATCCACCTTTCTTAAATCCCCCAAAATGACAGGACACTCTCTTGACACGAACAGTTGATGTACAGCGTGTTTCACGCCTGCCTTCCTAGTTCCTTGTCGTTTATATGAGTTGGGCAAAATCACTTCTGGAAGATGCAGAGCAATTATTCCTATGGAGATGAATTGAACGCAAAGAGATGAATGATGGAGATACGCCGAAGAAAAAAAATGGACAGGCGACATGGCCGATGGACTGAAACACTGAGACATCTCCTTCCGTGTATACAGCGAGAAATCAAACTGTGAACGCTTCCCTCGACCGTCGTCAACTTCGTAGCAGGTGGGCACCGCGGGGTTGTCTTTGCAGGTTTAAGACCCCCTTGCCTGGGGAGCAAGAGATCGAGCGTGCCTCGCTTGCGATGCAGGGTTTGCGGAAAAAGCAGCTGCCCGGTGTGTGGAGAGAAGAACGAAGCGCTCCAGGCGAATGCCAGAAGCAACACTTCTGGCGGGCGCCATGCTTTTATTTACATTTTTTTTTGCGAGAGCACTCCGAAAGCCGCGCACGGGAGTTGACAATATGAACATAGAATTTTTAGGAATCCTAAAAAAAAAATAAAAAGTCGAACACAAAGCTGGGCGAGTTGTTGTGTGTAAACGTCGTCGTCGTTTTCGCGCCGTTAAATAAATAAATAAAAAGTGCTAGGCGACGTTATAAACCATTCCGGGAAAGGGACGAAGGTGTTTTGCAATATGATTCTGCACGGTCTTCAATGGGCGGATCCTGAATGGGAAATTTTTACCCGTCCGCGGATCTTTCCAACCCATGTGGGGAAATCTGATTGGAGCGGAAGGCTCCCCCTTAAAAAAGAACTAAAACTGAATTGTTTCTTTTTTCTTTTAGTCCACCGCTGTTGGTGCACAAAAGCCGATCCAGACGGATTCCACTCTGGGGCTTTCTCTTCCTGGGCAGAGCCGTTCGCATGCAACCGACTTCCTCGCCTCGAGGCTGGCGCGATGCGAGAAAAAAAAAAAGCGGCCAAAAAGCGGAGACGAGCGGGCAAGAAGTTTCCAGAGAGAGTCTCCTTTCGTGTTGGGGAAACGGTTGCTCCCGAGAGCGCATGCCACGCAAAAATGTCCTCCTCGGTTTCCCCCAGAGTGGGAATGAACAGCCCCGTGGAGAGAAGGGGCCGCGTGAAGTGTAAGGAACGAAGAAGAAAAAAGCGCCCGGCTTCCACGCATCTGGGCCCATCTTCCAAAGAATGATCTCGCAAGTTTACGCAACTCTCCGCCGGCACCTTCTGCAAAAGCAGGCGCACCTTAACCCTTTTGTTGGGCGCTTCTTTATTCCCTGGAAGGGACGAGTTCTTTACCGGGCCAAAAGGGAATAAACGCCATGTTTGACGAACCGTGCCGCGGCTTAATCTAATACAGCGCCCCAGAAAGCCTCCGTCTCCCGCAGGGGAAGAAAAAAAAACAAAAACGCCAGGAAGAAGGAGGACCCTTCCTCCCCTCCCCGTCGGATGAAAGGGGGAAGGGGTTGCGCGGTTTTCCATAAAAGCGCGTGCGACGCGAGTAAACAAAAACCCCTTCGCCCACAATAGGCGCTGCCTGCACAAAGAGAGCGGTGGCGAAACAGCGGACAAACAAGACGCGAGAAGGGACCACTTCATTGTTCCTCCCCGGCCATTGTCCATCCGCACAACGGTCGCTTCCCGCGCGCCTGACGCCGGAAAAGGCCGCCGTCCCAGGAGTGGTCACCGCCCTATTTCTCCGTCCGTCCTCGCAACGGCACAGTCCCGCATCGTCCAGTAAAGCAGCAGCAGCATCTTAGGGCGATTAGGGGGAACGGATCAGAGCGCAATCAAAGGTGCTCGCTCAGAACGGCAGAATATCATTTCACCGTAATAACAACCCTGGTGAAGATAAAGGTCACCGGCGCAATGCATTAGCGCTGCGTTTTAAAGTGGGTGACACTGCAATTCGAGTTACATTGCTCGCAAAAAAAAAATACACAACATATCATTTACCATTTCTCCTGTGTGCGTGTAATCACAAGTTAAATTTTGGGATGCTATTGCCCAAAATCGATGTTTAAGAATTTCGTGGTAGGCACTTAGATACGTTTTAAGCGCGGCAAGGCGAAAGCCGTTTGCCACCCATTGCATTGACTTCAATTTGCCGCCCTTTAATGGAGTGGAGAGCGTGGCGACAGGAAGCGGTGACGTCACGCAGCGCATGCGCAGCGCGCAGGTAGTTGTTGCCTGGCGGTGGATCACACTGCTTCGACGTCCTTTCGTCTGATGTGACGTCATCATACAGTATTCCACGTTTTTGAGCAATCTTTACCGAAATTATAGATCTTTCCGTGATCTTAAGGACTAATTACGCTTACTTACACATTTTTCAATCTAACTTGACCCAACTACGGCGTTATTTCGCCCATTAGGTGTAAATTTGCCACTATGATGTGACAACTTCCGGTAGATGTGAAGTCACATTCTTCCTGTCGCTATATCGACGTCCGTGCTATTAGACTCATTTATTTATTTATTTATTTATTTATTTATTTCGGATACCCTCAGGGCCCGGGTCGGGCGTTACAGAGGGGAGTGGAATACACAACACAATTAAGATAAAAGCACAGGCATATATATATATATAGAAGAAGGGGTCACAACCTTGCAATTATCTTAATTTAATACCGACAGTTTCGGACGGAGGACCGTCCTTCCTCAGGGTATACACCTTCCTCAGGGTATTCTTGTGTATACCCTGAGGAAGGACGGTCCTCCGTCCGAAATTGTCGGTATTAAATTAAGATAATTGCAAGGTTGTGACCCCTTCTTCTACAAGTCTTCCTGGCCCATTGAACGACAAGACTTCCTGCAACTACAACTATATATATATATATATATATATATATATATATATATATATATATATATATATATATATATATATATATATATATATATATATATATGGGTGTCAAAAACAGTGCAAAAATAGTAAGGAACACCAGAAGGTAACAATAAACATCCAAGAATTCAATACAAGTACTACAAGTAAGGAACACCAAAATATAACTGTAGAACACAATACAAGTAGTAATACGGGGGTAAAAATAAATAAAGAGTGCGTAACGATTAATCAGGAACACCAAAATGAGCTTTTAAGGCATTTTTGAACAATGTAACATCTTTTTTTTTTTATTTATTGCCTGACTTCACACACACAAATACACAAATACACACATACAAATACACAAATACAAATACAGTACACAAATACACTTACAGAGCGCAATGAGCAATAATTAACAACACTATCCGCCCGGGGGTGCGTGGCTTCGTCATATTAAAACTCCTTAAGCGTCACCAAAGGCTCGACTCTTTCGAGCCACTCGGGAGCTTCAGGAGCAAGTTTCTGAACTTCAATATACTTATGCATGCACTCCCGAAAATAGATCCGTGCTGGCCGTGCATCAGGATCGCAATGATATCCTGCCATTCTGGAGCGCCAAATACAATGGAGGCCCATTAGCATAATGAGGTCGAATGGTGTCCCATCCTCACTCTCTACAGTCAAGTACCGGATACCATGAGCGTCGAGCGGAAATTCCTTTTTTAAAGTCCGTTGCAAGATGTCCCAAAAGTATACCCCCTCCCAACAGTGCAAAAAAACGTGGTCTATTGTTTCTGGTTGTTTACAAATTAAACAACGTGATCCCCAAGGTAGAAATAACTGCTTCCTTTCCAAGAATTCCTTTACTGGTAGTGTTCATATCGGTAATAGACACAAGATCTTCGGGAAGGTGGTTCCACTCTGTTATTGAGCGCGGGAGAAATGAATTATGAAAGGTATTTGTGTGGCGTGCGAAAGTCCAATTTTATGACGATGGTCCACGCGATGTGACACATGTGACACGTTGTTTTATTTGTTTTTTCACTAAATTGGCTATAATTAATTAATTAATCATCACTCAACAGCCATCAAACTTGGCGTTGGGGTTACATGTTCTCCCCTCTATCTGAAGCTACCATTCGTTTTCTCCTATCCTGGTAAGTTGCAGCGTTATTTGTGGAAGACAGTGTTGCACCGGAGGGGACCTTGGCCGCGAGTATTACTCATAAAAGGCACTCGCCTTCAAATTAGCGATTAGCGCTTTGTAAAGAAAGGAAACGGCTCAATAACGGTCTCGCTTCTACCAAAGAGGAAAGAGGTGCCGTTGTGGAGCTCTCCAGAATAGATTCGACCACCTGTGGGATCTGGGGACAGCATACGGGCACTTTTGCGTTTCGATTCCGTCGAACCGCGTCGCCGTTTAAAAGGCTATGAGCAACACAAAAACAAGATACAGACGCGATATTAGCGCACTTGTTTTCTCTTCCTAAGTGTCATGCTTATGAAGTGTTAATGAGCCACTCTTGTATTTGCTCTTAAGCGGGTATTAATTTTGTATTCTTGTTTGCACGTGGCAGTCATCTCGTCCCCGTTTCACCTGACGCTAACAGTGCTACAGGCCGCGCCAAAAAAAAGTTCCCCCTGTGCTACTGGAGCTAGCGACGGTAGCGCAGCAATGGAGCACTTAGCATTAAAGGGGCCCAGAAACACAATCTTAGTTGACTGTTTTGCCTGTTGATCGCATACAGTGAGTTACAATGGTGTTATTAGCGTCGGTAATGTAGTATATTCCGTTTTTTAATATTTTAATGTCCTCCCAAAAACAAATTCAAGGCTCTGATGGTGTCCCAACACAGTGGCGGGTTTTAGCAGCGGATATAACCTCACTTGGCGCGAGCTGATGATTGGACAAACAATAAATATTGTGAAAATTGTGTGAATAAATAGAGACACATTTTGTCAGCAGTCGGTGTTTTATATTAGGTCAACAAAAACAACTTGTTCGTCATAGATAAAAGCCCTGCAAAGCAAGTAAAATAAAAATACACCACCAGGGGCTCTGGCATGGAAACGACGCTGCCAGTCTCAGCAAGAACGAGTGAAAGAGAGCAGGCAACCATGGAGTGCAAACTTCCGCGACGTGCTCTGGCAGGCTGTTTTGATTGGTTGCGCCAGGTGTCGTCATTGGGAGAGCGAAATAGGAGTGGGAAGTCCCGCCAAAATCGAGTTGAGGGCTGCGTTTTGTTTGCTTGTATTTTGAAATTTCTTCATTGAGTAACTCCCGTTCCTGTGCATCGATTCCTGTAATTCTTTTTAAGTCAGCATCTGTGTGACATAAAGAGTCCACCTGAAGTATAGCTGGTATCCCCCCAAGCACGTTTCGCAGCCCGACTGTTCAGGCTCTGCCTAAGCCCGGATTATGAGGGTATTGCACTTTTTTTTGTAAATATCTTCTCGTTTCAAGCCCGTCTATTTTCGCGAACTTTCTTCCCCCTCTTTCATCAATTTTTTTCAAGGACATTAAATTTGCTCAATAGTTGAACGGAACGCAGCTTTCCATGATCTCCATTTTGGATAAATGTTCCCGTTGTTCTGGCACCAGTACAATGCGTTCATTAGTAGTATGTAGTGAAGACAGAGAAGCGAAATGAGACAGAAGCGCTGTGGACCAGCGCTCTTTAATTTCACCAGTTCGGAAACTGTGCTTGAAAATTCGGCTAAACCCAGGAGCAACTTTGCGCAGGCCTAGAGGTGATGGCGCCATCTAGAAGCGGCCAGTAAAAGCTGTTGTAGTTTGTCATCAGTAGGGACTTTTGGAACGAAGCGACAGTCAGTCAGGAACTTTATAATAGGATGTTCCCATCGGTTAGGGCCATACGGGAATAGCGGGGAGTCAGTGCGCAGGCGCAGGACAGTAGAGAGTTTTAGTATAGCGTTAGCGTTATAGCCGAAATAAAGGAAATTACGTTATCGTCCCGCAAGCAATTTATCTCCACAGAGAGCTTTAGTATAGCGTTCTCAAAACGTTAAAAGCGATCTATTTGACATGAAGGCGAAAGGGCCTTCTAAAATGGTCGCCACTGCCGCTAACTTGGGAAAATGTTATATTTCAGAATATTTCAAGCCATTTATTACAGCAGTCTTTACTTTAGCCAGAAAAATGAGCCACAAATTCGAATAAAGGCAAATTTAAAAACCTATCCCAGTAGCGCCATCTAGTCAAGGCGATGTTGACTACAAACCGCTCGAGCAAGAATATTTTCGATCACATCATGTCTAATGTTAAAACGCTTTTGCAAATTTAATATAAACTGTTGCGTTACATCCTTTAACTATATAAAATACCGGGACAAAGCTCCAGGTCTATTTTTGCTTCGTTCCAGACGTTTGTGTCACGTTCCGGGCAGTGGCAGACGGTTGCAGTGTGGCTTGAGGTTCCATTAGTCTTCAGTGCTCCAGAATCGAGAGCGTATCTTAAAAACTGGTCTGAATTGCAGCTTAAACGTTATCGTCGAAGCAAGGTAAGTCATCGCGAAAAGCAACAACACCAGTAGTTGCCGGTAAACATGCCGACCGGAATCGCTAGGACTGTTAAATCGGGTGAAGCCGGTAGCTTTCGCTTGTAAGGACGCCGCCATGTTTTCACGCTAAGGGCGCAAAAGCCGCAACTGCCGTAAAGCTAACTGCTGAAGATTGCGTGCCTACGCTAACGCTATTTCCCCGTTAACGTTCTGCGCATGCGCACTTTGTACCCGCTATTTCGCTATGCATACATTTACGCAAAGCCCGCAAAACTAAAACTATCTAATAACGGCCCTTCCATCCGTCCTGTTATTGCTTGGATAGGGTCACCCCATTCTATAATATCTTCCGGAGTGAAACGGAGCGGTAAGCTACCTGGTGCTATGTTCTGTTGTAAAAGCAAAGGCGCCAAAAAACCACACACACACACACACAAGACAAGAGAACGGGACAGAGCGCCTTGTGTGTGTGTGTGTGGTTTTTTGGCGCCTTTACATTTACAATGAATTGCCAACTAGCCTAGCAAGAAGTTCTCTTAAGCTATGTTCTACTAGAAACACAGCGTCGCGACAAGGTATGAAGGAGGAGGACAAGCGCGTGTCTTGCTATAACTGAGATTTTTTTTGCTTGATTTGGCTCTACAGTAATCTTTACACTACTACAGCTATGCACTTTGGTATTGTATCTTTTTCGCTCATTTTGTAAGAAGCACACGTGCGTTTGTCAACAAACTCGCGGTCTTCAACTGGAGCACAATTTGCGTTAATGACCACGGGCATCGTGACGATCGGGAAACTCCCGAAATTCGCTCCACTTAGACTGAGGAGTTCCAAAACATGGACCGTATGAGAAATCTCTCAACTGGCAATATGAAAAAGCTTGTTATGAGCAAATTCTCATCTTGGGAAGACTCACTGGCGGCCGCAGTCCAACGGACAGATGATGTGCTTGATGTGCTTCCCCTTCAATCTCTCCCAGCTGTCGAGCAGCAGGCCAGGGAATCCCAACTCAAGGCGACCACTCTGCTTTTTGTAGGACTCCCTGACTGGACAAACCTTGGGAAAGATCCGCTGTCTAATGACAAGGGGCTGCGTTCATTGAAAATTGAGCTATAATAAGCTCGAAGAGAGAATGATAAGTGGATGTTACCACCACCAATGTCTTTAAAAAAAAGCCAGGGTGACCTCGGGCCAGATTCTTAGTTGCAACAGATGTTGCATGTTTATTATCAAACTATGAATCCGCATATACTAGAAGCACGGATGCATAGTTCGTTCCAAGGTTCAGCAATAATTATAAATCTCAGACACTGAAGCTTAATTTGCCATATATCCTAAATATATATAAAATGCAACCAAAGTGCACAATGAGTGATGTTCCATCACTTCCTAAATATGGAGTAGGCTTTAAATATTTTTGTAGTGTTACAACTAGGTTCCGTCACTACTTTTTGTATATTTCAAGTTAACTGTTTTCTATATGGTTTACCCGATTTTATTCTGACCTGTCAAGTTGTACTATTAGGCAGATTTTGCAAATACACTTTTGATCTTCAACTATACAGTATTGTCATTTTTGCGTGTGCACTGTTATGTGGTTGCATTTCTGTACAATTGTTTGGATTCTGTCACTATTGCTGTCAATTGTCATTTTTTTGTTTCTGCTTTGCTGCTGTATCTTGTGACAGTGGCACCGCCATCTGCCTAGTGATAGCGTTCCTTGGCCTCGTCAAGCTGTTCAAATCGCTTTTAACGGCAAATGATGAAAATGAAATGAAATGTCACAGAAAACAAATGATCCGTAGGAAGAATACGTTACCTTCACTTTTGCATAGGTGCTGCTAGCGAGCTTCCATCTTAAAAGGAAGTTGAAGCAATAGTAAAGAATGAAACGAAGCATATGCATGGCATTCGAAGCCATCACTAACGTCACTTTTCTGAACAGGAATAGCGGGAGAAACTATTCGACTACACCGCAAATTTTCCGGCGCTGAAATCCCCGTTGTCTGTCCAACAAACGCCAACTGACGAATTTCATTAAGAAGCAGTATGAACAGCTGCGGTCTTCGGTGCATCCACGGACCATCGCCAGCGGGCCAATGGTGGATGCGAAAGCCGTTCTTGGACGTTCTGAGCGATCTTCCTTGATGGTGGATTTCCTCTTCAGTTGAAATTACTCCCGCGTGGCAGCGATTTTCGAACGCCTCGTGAAAATTGTGGAGTGCATACACGGTTCGGTTGCGTCCACGCTTGATTTTGTCTGCCATCCAGGTTGCACTTGCAGTGAGGATACGGCCTCATCATCCGACCTCAGTTCAGAGGAACGGCAGCAGCGCGGTTGGTTTCTTGTGTGGGCCCGTTTTGCTAGACTCAGCCAACGTTTTGAAAACCATTTTTACATCATAGATGTTATTTATCTCATCTGCAGGGTCTGAACATGTCTTTCGTGGGTTTTGGGGTTTTTAGTGGATTTTTCGTTCACCGTCAACGACGCCGATTCTGATGGCGATGCCGGATTTTGTGCGACACCACCCTTATAAAAATGATCTATAGACATTCTATAGACTTCTTATTGACTCTGTTGACTTCCTATAGATATTGCTTTTTATCTACCCATTGTCTATAGACTGTCTATAGACAAAAGTCGACTAAACGTGTATGGCCATAAATCTATAGATTGTCTATAGACTGCCTCTGGCATTTGTATTGCCTATTGACTGTTCTCTAGGATTTGTCTATAGACAATCTATAGAATTTATAAACAGAAGTCTATAGGCACTCTATAGACTGTCTAAAACTTTTTTGTAAGGGCAGCTCCTTGAAGCAACCGCATTAAAAAGCACCATCGAACAAAAAACGGGCACGAGCCCAAACTCTAATATTGTTTCGTACTGAAGGCAGTTGTGGCAGATTAGAGGGAAAAAATGGTGGCCGAAGAGTGCGGTCAAGACGCACCTCCAGATAGGCAGAAAGCAAGGAACCGAGGAGAGAGCGTTGGCAAATGGCACGCCACTGCCATCACTCGAGGCTCCATCTGCATTTCCCAAGAGCCATCCTGACGTCATCTTTGTTTCTTTTTAAGTGTTTGTTCGAGCATTCAGATTTTGCCCTTGCCTGTGATGAATAAATGATCCGAATAATCGTCGGCAGCTCCAAGATTCCCGAATAATGAAATAAAGCGGAGCCTCCTCCATTTTGTAAGGCGGAAATGACTTTGAACTTTAATTTAACATCAACATGAGCGCAGCCTTGCGGCTACAAAGGACAACAGCTCAGGTTTCTCAGGAAGTTCGGAGATGAATAAACGAAACGTCAGTGGTGAGGGCAGTGAGCAACTGCTCCTTTGACTGTTGTTGTTGTGAGTGGCTATTTATTGGTAATAAGAAAATTAAAAAAGAAGGAACAGAAGTTGCTAGCCGTGGCATCTGCCATCGAAGCCTGAAGCACCTGAGCTGCTTTGACTGAAGCCTATTGCACATTACGGGCACCACCAAAGAGCCTCGTACTGAAAGACAGTCATTTTCACTGCATGCGTCCGTTTCACTTTCGTTTTCTTTTATTTATTTATTTATTTATTTACAAATACTGCTAATCTCAATTGGGATTGTGGCAGGAGGGCTTAGTAAGGTTAACAGAACGCGGTCAAGCATAATCGGAACATTCAACTGGTCAGCATGTTAAGAAAAACAACAAACGGTAAAACGAAAATACAACCGAGCTGTGACGAAAACAATCAAATAACACATAAAATAAGTATTATACAAAGAATAAAAAAATGTTGAAATATTGCTAGTTATAATACGCAGACAATAAGTAAACAGTAAATATTATAAGCGTACACTGCAAAGGCATTAATAGTATAGGTAATTTTAAAGTAATATTTTTATGAAAATACCCGAGTTCCGCCTATATTTAACGCCTCGTAGGTGTCGAGGGTGGCTGGATAGAAAATAAATACGGGTCTAGGAGGGCAAATAACGGAACTGCCGCGAAAAATAAAAAAAGGTAAAGCAATAAACTGTAATTTATAAAGGCACGTTATAACGTCAACAGGAGCTAGCTCTGACGCAGAACGGGCATAAAACTGCTTTTTGAGTGCGGCAGCGTGAGACCCTGGGAGACAGCAAGCCAATTGCAAGGAAACGCATGAAATACGTGTCTGCTCTAGACGAAGTATCCTCTTCGCACATGCCACATTCTTACATATGTTCAAAAGATATTTACCTTACGCAGTAAGCCCCAATTCTCCGATATAATATGGCTCTGTTAATTCTAACGCCACCCGGTCGTCTTCGGTTTTTTTGTCCACATAATGGTTACAAGCAACCCCGCCGTGTATTCACACTTACGGCCTTGCAATGGAAAGTAAATCTGATTCAATTTTACAACCGTAATTTGTGTTCACAAATGCCGTCTTCATCGATTTGGGTTTTCCGCGTGTGATTCCTATGTTTCATACTATGTTTGTGGGCATTCTGCATAAGGATTTGCATGCTGCTTTACGCCCCCTCTTTCTTTCTTTCTTTCTTTCTTTCTTTCTTTCTTTCTTTCTTTCTTTCTTTCTTTCTTTCTTTCTTTCTTTCTTTCCTTCTTTCTTTCCTTCTTTCTTTCTTTCTTTCTTTCTTTCTTCCTTTCTTTCTTTCTTTCTTTCCTTCTTTCTTTCTCTCTTCCTTTCTTTCTTTCTTTCTTCCTTTCTTTCTTTCTTTCCTTCTTTCTCCCTTTCTTTCTTTCTTTCTTTCTTTCTTTCTTCCTTTCTTTCTTTCCTTCTTTCTTTCTTTCTTTTTCTTCCTTTCTTTCTCTCTTTCTTCGTTTCTTTCTTTCCTTCTTCCTTTCTTTCTTTCTTTCTTTCTTTCTTTCTTCCTTTCTTTCTTTCTTTCTTTGCTTCTTTCTTTTTCCTTTTTTCTTTCTTTCGTTCTTTGTTTCCCTCTTTCTTTCTTTCTTTCTTTCTTTCTTTCTTTCTTTCTTTCTTTCTTCCTTTCTTCCTTCTTTCTTTCTTTCTTTCCTCCTTTCTTTCTTTCTCTGCTTCTTCCTTTCTTTCTTTCTTTGTTTCCCTCTTTTTTTCATTCCTTCTTTCTTTCTTTATTTCTTCCTTCCTTTCTTTCTTTCTTTGCTTCTTTCTTTCTTCCTTTCTTTCTTTCTTTGTTTGTTTCTTTGTTTCCCTCTTTATTTCCTTCTCTCTCTTTCTTTCTTTCTTTCTATCTTTCTTTGTATCCTTCTTCCTTGCTTTCCTTCTTTCCTTCCTTTTTTTGTCTTTCATAACATTTTTTCTTCCATTTTTTTTCCTTCCTTCTTGTCTTTATTTTCTTCTTTCTTCATGTCTTTCTTCTCGCTTTCTTGTCTTCCATTTTCATTTTCCACTTCCTTCCTTCCTTCCTTCCTTCCTTCCTTCCTTCCTTCCTTCCTTCCTTCCTTTCTTTCTTTCTTTCTCTCTTTCATTCTTTCTTTCTTCCCTTTTCCTTTCTTTCTTTATTTGTTTATTTCTTTATTTTCTTCTTTCTTTCTTTCTTTCTTTCTTTGTTTATTTCTTTCTTTCTCTCTACCTTCCTTCCTTTCTGTCTTTCTTTCCTTCTTTCTTTCTTTTTTTCTATGTTTGTTTTCTCCCTTTATTTCCGTCCGTCCTTTTTATTTCTTCATTTCTTTCTTTGGATCTTGGTTTTCTATCGTTTTTCCTTTCTTTCAGATCTCTTCTCCTTCTTCCTGCCATTCTTTTCGCTGCTTCTCTTCTTTCATCCCTTCTTTCTTTCATGTGACCAGATGTACTGTGACACAGGCTACCAAACTTGAGCGATGCACTCTGTACATGTATGGGACTATAGGACGTGTTGTTCCCCGTGCAGGATCCTTGCTTTGAAGCTTACGTTTCTCCCTTCAGTTTTTTTCCAGCAATGTCTCATCACTGGCGGACAGAGCAGAGGCAGCATACCTCGATGATTCCAGGTCTTAAATATGTCCGTCACAAGCAGTACCTAGCAGATGACCACGTGATTTACCGACGCTGAACGACAGATACAATACAGGGAAGCGATCGAATGCTTCACAGATACGATGAGCGAAATTTAACGTAGCAGTCTCTTGCTGGTGCGGAGACTGCACATGGAGCATGCCTGGCTGTACAAGACACTGATTTCTACACGTAAAAATGGCGAACAGTTGTCGATAAGAAAAAACCCGCGTCCTTCACAAGGCTTTGGACGTCCTATGGCCTTTTTTTTCTGCGCAGGTTATCGACGCTTCAATCTGCGGCATGCCCATCAGTTAGAAATGAGCTGCAGCTAAACGGAGAGTTCAGCTAGTTGCTACACACCGATGGAATAACCTGCGCAACGACAGGGGCCCCGTCTACTTCACTGTACCTTATCTCTGAGGTCTTAATTCCATCGTTATGCTCATAAGAATACGCGAATGCCATGCATTCGACCACCACCAATGCTTTTTGAACACCTAAGCTGTTTGTCACAAGCAGTGTTAGGCGAGTACAATGGATTACACAGCTTCCCTCGGTGACGTTTAATTTATTTTTATTCCACTAAACTGCGGCACGTCAAAATAAGTAAATAATAAAGCGAGCATGCTGCATATGTTTGCAATGTTACGGAACATTCCTTGAGCGCCCCTAAACGTGGTGCCTAGAAATAAAGAAAGCGCCGTGCATTAATTATGCCTGTCAGGCGCAGAGAGCAGGGCGTCCTCGAGTCGCAAAGGTGGGGCTAACCGCACTTCGCAATGCATATCCTGGCATGCGCAAAGAACGCGGAGCGAGAAAGAAAAATAAAATGGCAGAGAATTGTGCGACCGCACCTTCTCTTGCCGCACCTTGCCGCAAAATTCTGCGACACGTGCACATAACTCAAAATAAAGGGAAGCAGGGGCGTAATTCTTTGTTTGTGCTTAATGCGCTCTCTGTTTACCTCCGCAACATTAAGAAACGCGCTGTGAACACACTATGCAGCAGTGATTCCGTGCCCCAAGGCTTGCTTCTCCACTATAGCAGGATAGTTGCAGAGAAGCAAACTTGCGCGGGGGTACTCGGGGGCAGCGGGAGCAATGTTTTTCGCGCCGCGCAATAATAGCACAGCGCGCCGCGCCATCATGGCTAGGTAGGTAGTGGGTAAGAATTGATAGAAAAGCTTTAACTCACGCTGGGTCCTCCCATCAAGCTTTCGAAAAAGGCAGCGTACTCGGTAAGACCATCTTGGCGCCTTACCTGCAATGAAAGCGGAAATGCATACAGTTCAAACTCCAGACGGCGAATGACCGACTACCGCGCAATGCTGCGAAACACGTATGCATGAAAGAAGGTCTGTTAATTTTACTATATTTCTCCGCGTTTTCTGTTGCCAAGCTCTGCGTTTGAGAGTAGCCAACAGACCCATGCTCAAGGATGACTGGTACGCGGAGTGCGCAGTGCACGACTTAAGCAGCCCGCTGTTGAAACGGCAGGCAGGTTTCTCTGCAGCGCCCGTTTTGCGCTGTGTTGGCAAGCAGCGTGTCTGAGATAGTGGCCGACTCAGACGGAGACCCCGTGAAATAGCACGCATGCGAATGTTAACTTTCACGTTTATCAAAATCGAGGCGGTAGAAAGAAATTGAAAAAATTAAGTGCCTGGGTTGAGGTGCTCACCGAAAAGAGAACGCTCTGCTTCGGAGGCATTTGTTTGCACCTATAAAGGCGCTGTTGTGGTATACAGGGATGGAATTGCTTTTTGTGGTAATATATTGGATCTGTTCACATATCTAGGACATCGCTGGCACAGTTGCAAGGTTGACACCTCTTTCAAGACAGCAGCGCTAGCTGCTTTACAGGCGATTTCGCAGAAGACGCTGAGGCCATACGAGTGTAAGCTGTGAATGTAAGCAGAAGGACATGCACAAAATGCACGGTCATCAAAAGTTTATTCATGAACACGAGAATACAGAGCATTATTACTTAGCTTAAACAAAGAGATGTCCGACTGAAGCGGAGTAGTGGAAGGTTTCGTTAGCAAATGTACAGATCGTAAATGAGAGACTGTAAAAAATATAAAACGAGTCACTGATGCATTTAAAAGCATAAATAATATGGTCACGTAAACTGCAAGCGAGAAGAACGCGCAGTTAGATAGATCAATTAAAATTTAAGCAGTGCAAAGAAATGAAACAATTCTAACCATGGAAAGGGCAGAAAAACGTTGCAATTTCACAATATGAATTAATGTAGATTTATTGAAACCAAATATTCTAAATAGGTCTTTGAAGCATGGTAAGGTTGTCGAAGCCTCTTTTTTACACTATTTACACTTGTGAATCCTTCTGCAGTGTCATGGCGCAAAACTTATACTCTACGTTCCGTACTTAGTTGGAACTTTTGGTATTAGGCAGCTGCTTTGATGTGAGAATGCGACTGGAACCTTTGTAGGCCACCTGAAATCGATGGTCCTGCTCGCTGACGCGGAGGCTGAGGATAAAACGGAGTCATTTACCTGAACCATCTGCGACGGGAGAGCAGTTTGGCGGCCGGCTCGCCGAGACGCGACCCTCTGGAGGCGCTCCCGCGCGCACCAAGAGCACGTACTCAGTGCTGGCTGGGGCGAGCGGCGCGTTCGCTCTGCCCGCGTCAAGACAAAAAGAAGGGATGCGCTCCCTCCTTCTCTCTCGCGCGGCGGGGGCGTCGGAGCTACGGGGCTCCCCCAGCAAGAGCAAAGACGGCAATCAGCAGCAGCCGAAGGAGCCAATCGGAGGAGGCTTCGCCGCTGAGCACCCATCTTGCTGCTGCTGCTGCTGCTCTGGCCGCCTCGACGCTTTGTACAGTGAATTTTAATTAGACTCGCCGGCGGCCCGGCCCTTTCGGGAGGGAAACAGTTGCTGCTCCTTGTTTTTATTCCTCGAAAGGGTGCTCCGCGGCCTCCGCTTCGTCGTCGCTGTCTCTGAGCGCGAGTTGGCGCACTGTTTCTGAACCGTTGAGAACAGCGAGCTCCACCCTTATAAAAATGGTCTATAGGCAGTCTATAGACAGTCTATAGACTTCTTATTGACTCTATTTGCTTCCTATAGATATTGCTTTTTGTCTATTCATAGTCTATAGACTGTCTATAGACAAAAGTATACTAAAAGTGTATGGCCATAAATCTATAGAGACTTCTTATTGATTCTATTGACTTCCTATAGATATTGCTTATTGTCTATTCATAGTCTATAGACTGTCTATAGACAAAAGCCGACTAAAAGAATATGGCCATAAAACTATAGATTGTCTACAGAATGCCTATGGCATTTGTAGTGCCTATAGACTGTTGTCGAGGATTTGTCTACAGACAGTATATAGACTTTATAGACAGAAGTCTATAGACACTCTATAGGCTGTCTAAAACTTTTTTTGTAAGGGCACGGCCGAGATATCCACCAGTGGAGCGGGAAGAGATCACAAATGAAACTCGCCAACGGCAGGTACTAAGCCAATGCATCTAAAACCTCTCCTAACACAATTTTTTCGACGAATGTAGTCCAAGAAGTGCACTGTCGGAATGCGGCTCCACTCCCCTCCCCCATAGTGACCCATGAATCCGCCCCCAACATCTATTCTCAGTAGAAATCGATGCGGTGCCACTTTCTGGCGACGTCCGTTTTTCCCCGCCAGCAAAATGTGCATTCACTGGGGAGAACATGGGATTTAAAGATTTGCCTCGCGACGGCGGGACCCATCAGAATTTCCTGTTCGTTTGCACGTGAGTGCGGTGTGGCCGCGCATCAGGGATCCCCTTCGGCGTAACCACAATTTACTCGCATCGATGACCGATGCTGACAGAACGTTCACAACGTTTCTTGGACTTTAGGCATTACAGGAGCCATCTCTTCAGTGCAAGTAACGTCCTATGAAAGCGGTAATCTATACGTGGACATAAACTTCAGTTGGTCCTCGAAGTTTCCTTTAATGCTTTCTGTATTCACACATGCCGCTAACCAGTATGCAGCGGTTTCCGTGAGACATGTCGCATGATGAAGTGTTAATCTCACGCTGTTAATCTCACGACTAATTATGGCTCTTGCCCCTTTGTTTTTTATGCAGAAGAAATGCCGTCATGCGTACAATTTCAGTGCTGCTACGTTGGAGACGGTTTTAGTTGCGCAGAGCACCATGCCCGCTTATCGAAACAACGCGCGCCAATTTCTCGACTGCGTATTTTTCCTTCCGGTTGTTCCTGCCCTCACAATGCCTTTCAATCGGCAGGCGGCCGCATTCGGCACTCTCTCCCATTCCCCCTCGCCATGGCGCCCCGCTTCCAGGAAAGCCCCAGCGTTTGCACAGCAGGACACGTCGCGACATCTGCCGGCGGAAATGAAAACTACCGAGAGCTGTGCGGCGAAGCCTATGCTTTGGACATGCGTTCTTTAACTAAGTTATTTGTATGCTTACAGCGCGCTGAGGGCATAACTGGAGGGTAGTGAATACAATATACACATGGCGATTAGGCACAAAAAAGTATAAATTAAAAAATCAAAACTATAAACTGAATGCCCGAAAAGATACATGTCGGTGGAAATAAGTAGCGTACAGGACAAAACACAGAACGCATAGAAACGTTGTTGTGCGCAGATCATAATGCGGGTGGCAAAGCTTGAAACTGGACTTTATTTTTACACTTGATAAAGTCCAGAGGCCGTATGTACCAGGGGTGAATGGTGCTAGGAAAGAACTTTTAAACTGACTAGGCTAGCACCTGATTCGGCAATTTTTTTATGAATGGTGACACTTTTCCAGACAATACGGTGCTTCAATCTCTTATAACTTGGATTTTATGCTTCTTTATCACGCACGAAATTAGAAGATTCATACATTAATAATTTTTAATCTGTTGTCAGCAGAGCTAAGCTTCTTGAATCCACAAGTTTGAAGGAAAGGACTAAGTCTGTGGGTACATCTTCTTTACCTCCAACACCAAACGAAGTGCAAGAATGCCTTCCTTTCAATAAAAAATAGAAATAGGCGTCATGTTGGCGCATTAGCTATTCTACCTGTTAAAAGATGTGCCTGGTAATATACAGGATAATTTTTTTAACCTTTACAGATTCTGATGTGAAAACTGCGAGAAGTATGTCGATGCGTTCTGTTGAGCTGGATTTTGCAGACAGGCGGACATTATGCACCTCGTAAGGATCATTATTAAAAGGCTAATTAAATTAACTATTAAACATTTTACTTTTGATTTTACGGGAAAGTATATGCTCCGGGATTGCCGGCCGTCATCATCGAAGGTGAGCCCTGTGGGTAAATTTTCTTAATCCCTAACTCGATTGGCAATATCGGAAGTCAAAAATAAGCACTTGAAATCTTGTTGAGTTGGCTTTCCCACATTATCTATTTACAGAATGGCGTCGCTGCGCGGGGTATTCTCGGCGAAGCCTTGTTAATTTCTACGTCATGAAATAGACCAATTAAGCCTATACTTGACGCATAAGAAGTCAAAGGGACACAATTTTACGCACATGCACTGCGGAGAAGTCAACTCAACGAGCTTCCAAATGCGTTTCTTTGACGTTCGATAAATTTCGGAACGCGATGCCCATGAAGAAAATTTAAAAACAGGGCGCACCTTCATTGTTGAAGGCCATCAATATCGCGTTATAACCTTGCCCTGAAATAAAAAAGAAAAAGGTTATTAGTTATTTACGTTCATTAATCGTCTAATCATGGACCCATATAAGGTATACAATGTCCGCTTTGCTGTAAAGTACAGCTCAAAAGTCTGTACTGATTAACCTCGCATAGTTTTTAAAATAAAGATCACTGAAGGTTAAAAAAAAAACATGCTGTATAAACTTGTGTAGGAAGTACCTTCAATATTAGTTTCCATAGCGGAATGTTGCTTATAAATCTTCAAGCTGCATAGTAGCAGTGTAAATCTAAAAATGAGCTTTCAAGCTAAAGACTGCTTTGTATGCTCCAAGCTTTCTATAAAGGCTGACGAGGCTAACGTACAGTCGCGTGTACTAATTTATACTTAAGCAAGAACCGATTAACCTTGTGTAATTCCTGATCAGAGAAACGTCTCAATAAAAACAACTCCATTAACAGAAAACGAGATCACACAAAAATTATTTCAACCCTGCATGTGTTTCTCATGCATGTTCATCGATAACGCAAAGATCATTCATAGTATCACTACCTTCACACTGCTACTGTGGTTATGGTTAATTCCACGGGAAACGTACCAGACCGCAATTGCTACCATCACCGATTCTTTTGAATAAAAAAAAAAGGAAAACTAGGCTACTTGGCTATTATATGAGTGTAGTTTCAACAAAGTTTTTTTTCTCGAAAAGAAACTTTTTGCTCAAGTGAGCGTTCATTGGTTTCTTCGAAGAAGCAAAAGTAGGATGGAGTTAAAAATTCTAAAATCAAATGCGAAAAGGCGTGCAATAAAAAATCTTTTTAGAATATTTCACTTGCGTTGCTCATGTGAGATACGTGAGATTGCTCATAATACACATCAACTGCTGGTTGATGTGCATGTTGGTTGATGTGTAACTCAAGCGCGAACTGCTGGTTGAGTTGGTTTTGCATGACGGACGTGAAGAAGAGAGCACAGGGAAGAGCAGAAAGAGACACATCACAGCGGTGAACTGACTAGTGGCATTTTCTTGGCGCGCGGCGCATATAGCTACACGTAAGGCCACCTGGAAAATGAATGACAACCAGGCCAAAGAGCACACTCATGAACCAGGAACCCCGCAAGATAACAACGACCAAGTCATGCAGTTGAAGAGAGGGAATTTTTTTTCCCCATAAAGATGTCGATCGAGCGCTTACACAGCTACCAACCTGCCTCTTGATCACAGTGGCCTCAGTTATTTATCGACAAAGCTATTCCTTGTTTTTTGCAACAACTGTGCACGTTTCGAACTGCGCGATGCGCTCGCAGTCACGACAGTGGATACTGAGATTGCGAGAATCTCTGTTATCAACATTGTTGCAGGCCGGTAAGAAGCAGGCCGGAGACCAGGCGGTAGGCGACTATGGCATAGGCTCCAGGAATAGCATGGGGGGAGTTGTTAGTAGAATTCGCAGAGAAAAATAATTCTCCGATCACGAATACCTTCTTCCGGAAACGAAACAACAGGAAGTGGGCGTTGAAGAGCTTAATGGCGAGACTAAAAACGAAATATACTTCATACTATACCCACACCCTGGTATCGTGCAGGACGTCTAGGTCTTCGGAAAGGTGCGTTGTAGCCATCACAGAATGGAAGGTGTCGAATTAGCTCAGACCTGAAGAGGAAACGGAAGAAACTAGTGAAGTGGAGGACCATTAACGTGTTAGCGATTAGAGGGAAAGTAGAGGAATTCATGATATGGCTGCAGACCAGATATTTGGCTTTAACTAAGAACGATGACCTTAACGTTCAAGATAGCCTCAAACTATCATTACGGAATACGAAGTAGAAGTAGGCGGTAGGATGGCTCGACCGGATACCGGCAAGGTATTGCAGAAGACGAAAGATATGATTAAGAAACGACAAAGCATGAAGGCGTCTAACCCCACAGACAGAACAGAATTGGCAGAGCTATCTAAGTTAATCAACAAGCGCATAAGGAAGTTTAATATGGAGAGAATCGAGCATACTCTTAAGAACGGAGGTAGCCTAAAAGTGATGAACGGGAAACTAGGCCTAGGAAAAAACCAGATATATTCAGTAAGGGACAAAGAAGGCAATGCGATTAGCAATAGAGATAAGGTAGTTAAAGTAGCCCAAGGGTTTTACACAAATCTATACAGTAGCCAACGTAAGCAGAACGTTAATAAGAGAGGCAGTAGCGCACAGCAATGAGACATCCCGGCAGTAACGGAAGAGGCAGTAAAGAAAGCCTTAAGATCAATGCAAAGTTGGAAAGAAGCTTGTGAGGATCAGGTAACAGCACATCTCTTGAAAGACTGAGGGGAAATTTTCAAGAAAAACAAGCCACCGTGTGCAATGCCTTATAACCTCGAGCGCACCTCTCGGAATTTGCTCGGTTCCGTGATGAACTGCGAAAAGAAATGAATGAATTCAAAGGAAAACTTGAGCGTGAGATGAGAAAGGAAATAAGAGAATTTAAAACTAGTTTGGAGTTTTTCAATAATGATCTTGAAGAGCTAAAGAAAGAAAAAACCCAACTTCTAAATGACAACAAAGCTCTCAAGGAGGCTAATGAGGCACTGCTCAAAGAATGTGAAATGCTAAAAAAGAAAACCTCGGAACATGAACAACGCATGACTGCTTCAGAGCAGTACTCTAGAAAATGCAATCTGGAGATAAAAGGCATAACAAAGGAAACAGATGAAGATCTTTCCAAGACCTTGCATCAAATCGGTGTGCTGATAAACGAACCGATAACCGAATCAGACATTGAAGTGTGCCATCGCATCCCGGGAAAAGATGCAAATACAACGCCTAACATCATTGTGCAGTTTAAGAACCGTTCCAAGCGAGACACAGTGCTACAAAAAGCAAAGAAAATGAGAATTACAATGGAGGATTTCGGATACTCAACCAAAACGCCAATATACATAAATGAGCATCTCTGCCCTGCTCTCAAAGCCCTGTTGAGTAAGGCTGTAGCACAGAAAAAGGCTGCAGGCTGGAGTTTTGTTTGGACATTTGGCGGAAAAATCCTGGCAAAGAAAGACGAATCGGCATCTACAGTGCGCATTCGAGATGAACAGGATCTGGCAAAAATTGCATAAGTAAGCACATTAGGTGCTTCTTCGTTTTTTTTTTAGCATGGAAGTTTTACCCCGTGACGTAAACGCCGTAAAACGCTCTTACACCGACGTATATCTAACCTGCTTTCATCTAAACATTCGGTCTGCAAGACATAAAGAAGATGAACTATCCGTTTTTCTCGATGAATTCAGTTTTGAGTTCGATGCCATATTTTTGACTGAAACTTGGTACACATGCACCACTGAAGTTTACAAACGAGATTGCTACCAAACTTTCTTCCTAAATCGGACATCTAAGCATGGGGGTGACGTGGCGATACTGATGAAACATGCTCTTAACTGTGATATTATACCTGAATTCTCTTTCATAAGTGATGATGTAGAATGTTTAACAGTTGTGTCGCAAAGGAATGTGTTTTCAGTTATGTATAGACCACCGGATTCTTCTGTTGATGTTTTTAGCGGTCATTTAGATCACTTGCTGAATTATGTCAATCAAAAAAACCTTAACCTCATTCTCGGTGGAGATCTTAATATCGACTTGCTGAAGCCATCTCCAGCTCAAATGACGCTTGTATCAACGATAGAGTCCGGTGGCCATCGTATTTTAACCCAAACTGCAACCCGCGTCACAATGCAAACTGCTACCCTTCTTGATATTTTTGTAACCAACATTAATAGTAATTGTGTTTCCTCCGGAGTTGTATGCTGTGATATTAGTGACCATTACCCGATTTATATACTTGTACGAGGCATCAAAAAGCAAACAACTGACTTACCCGCCGTGAGACCAACACAGTGCATCACACCCCTGACCCTTGAAGCGTTTCGTTCAAGTATTATAAACGAAAGTTGGAATGGTGTATTTTCTTCTGATACAGCCGATGATGCATATGAGCTATTCATTTCTCGTTTTAAGTCATTATACCATGAACATTTTAAAGAAAAGGTGATTAAGAAATCAAGAAGAAATCGTAAACCTTGGATCAACCACGAATCTCTAAAGATGATTAAAAAGAAATCCAAGTTGTTCAAGAAATTTCTGAAAACAAAGTCGCCGGCTGAACTACAGAGATTCAAAGAGTATCGAAATAAATTAACGGCTCACTTAAGAAATGAAAAAAGAAAATATCTGCATAATGAGTTTATGAGTGAAAATTGCGAAGGAAGCACTCAAATCTGGATGAAAATCAACAAACTACTTGATCGCAAATCAAGTTCTTCAGATGTTACCATTCTTACTCTCGAAGGTCATAATGTAGAAGGAATCGAGCTTGCAGAAAAGTTCAATAATTTTTTTTAAGGATGCTGTTTCATGAAACAGCCCCCCGAAAACTGTACATCCCAATGTAAAAGCCAATGATCACAGTGTCTTTTTAGATCCTACCAATGAAAATGAAATTTGCAGTATTTTTGCCTCCTTAAATAATAGCAGAGCTTGTGATATAGATAACATTCAAATTGCGCCGATAAAATACGTAATTGACTGCATAGCTTCTATTCTCACCCATATTTACAACCTCGCCCTATCTACTGGTCTGTTTCCGAAGTTAATGCAAGTGTCAAAAGTTATCGTTGTCTACAAAAAAGGAGATAAAAGTGATATGTCTAATTATCGACCAATCTCAATATTACCGGTCTTTTCAAAAGGATTAGAGAGAATAATCTACAAACGAATAATAAATTTTTGCTTAAAGTTCAATCTTCTTTCCCCTTCCCAGCATGGCTTTATCCATGGGAAATCAACCGAAACAGCGTTATTAACGCAAAAAGAAATCATACTGGATGCAATTGAAAATCGAGAAATCTGCATCGGAGTTTTCATAGATTTTTCAAAGGCTTTCGACCGCCTCAATCATGTTGTTTTACTGCAGAAACTGGAATTATATGGCGTACGCGGAACACCCTTAAGCCTTATAAAGTCCTACCTTCAACATCGTCATCAGAAAGTCCAAATAGGGTCTCATCTGTCATCATCGCAAGCAGTTTGTACCGGTGTACCGCAAGGCAGCATTTTAGGACCTCTCCTGTTCATATTATATATAAATGATATAGTTACAATACATGATAAGCCAAAATATGTCATTTACGCAGATGACACAAGTTTATTTTTTCAAGGCACCTCAATACAGCTCCTAATTCCAATTATAAATGACGCAATGAATAGATTGATATATTTTGCCGATGCTAGAAGCGTGTCCCACCAGGCATCGGGTCCAGGAGCACCGCCGCAGTGCCGAAGGAGGAAGGAACGTGGGCCGGAGACGGGGAGTAGGGGAAGTGAAGGGAAAAACTGTATTTACATATTTACATTATTTACAAAGAGCGGGACTGAGAATGGCTCTCAGTGGAAGGGGAACGTCTTCGTCAACCGTAGTCGACTGGAGCTAGCAGGCTTCTCTCGGCCACACTCACGGCCGAGTTAAATATCGTCCGGTTTCCCCAGATCCCTGGCTGGGGAAAAATGGTCGACGAGCACTGTCCAATCGGATGGACCGAAGGGGACCTCCTTGTTACCGCCCACGGCTGGGCAGGTGCGAGCTTGTCCACTCTGTCGCAGCTGGGTCGAAGAGAGGGGAAGATTGCTGACTCATCCAGCCCCGCGGGGAAAGGAATCTCCTGAAGTCTTTCAGCAGGGGAATGAACTTGCCTCCCCGCCGATTGCCCAGAACGCGAGTCGGGGACACAGAATTCTTCAATTATCCGCCAGCGTGACGGCGCCGCCAGGTCGCCTCCGCATTCACGGTGGTTGCTCGGACAATAGCTCCTGGGCCTCGCCTGCCTTCGTCGCCGCTGCACTCCGTTCAAGGAATTTCGCTGGGGTTTTGGCTGACAATGGCCTTTGACATCCCTGCCACACTAATCCGCTGAGGCTCGGAGGGGCATTCCAAGCCTCTCACTTCCCATGGTCGTCGCGAGGTTGTCGACCTTGGCGATTGTTCACGGTAGCGGCTTGATCGGGCCCACGTGGTCCGAAGTGGACACAGGTGTGACGGGAACACACAAAGAGAACCGTCATTTTTCATTTCTTGACTTGGTCAGTGACCCAATTTTCCTTTGTGAATAAATAACACAAAGGGAGTTAAAGGGGGGGGGGGGGGGGTAGAAACACAACAGCACGTCCGCCGCCCGAAGAGGTCTCGTAGTGGTTGCAGCCAACGCTGCTGCGCGCAGAGACCTGGAGTTGTGTCCGTTCGGCTTTTGGTCACAGCTGGGCCCAAAGGTTCTTCTTGCTTCGTTGACAACTGTAACGGTCTCAACCAGCAAGGTACACAGCCCAACAAGCAGAAAGCGCCAAACCGACTTCAAGAACTGCCAAGCTGTTTTCGGTCAACAAAACCTCTTTAGAGAAAATGAGCTGTAGCGTGAAATTTACGTCCTCCTCCGAAAGTTGACATGTTTGACCAAACCAGAATACACAGAGCTTTAGCCAAAAGGGAGGAAAATTTTCTAAAATTTTGGGGGGGGTGCCGTAGCACGGTGTATGTCACAGAAAGCCACCGCCCGTGAGAGCACAAAGGGAAGGTGGAGCTGTTGAACACACATACAAAACAGACAAAAATGATTCCCGCTAAAGCAAAAAAAGAAAATACAAATTTGCATAGCGGATTAACATCTGGGGAGTCAGGAAAGGGCATTACACGGGAAAGCTTCGGCTGAGGCCATCAGCGTTGCCATTACCTCGCTATTTTCTGCAACGTCCCGCAATGCCAAGCTCCAAAATTTCGCTCTCATTTTTGTATAGGAGAGTGTAATGAACAAAAGAACAAAAAACAAGCATTAAACTCAATATGAGATTATGCGTCATATCCGCCCCTTGCGCGGCCGCGGTCCGACAGCTGCTTTAGCAGATGAGACATTGCATAATGCTAGGAATTCCAGCTTGCATTTCTGTACAGGAGAGTTAAATGAACAAAAGAGACAAGCATTCAACTCAAGACGGGATTATTCCTCGAATCCGTCTGCAAACAGCGTTGCGATCAGAGGAATTTACTGCTTCCTATTTTTCAGCCGCCCCCTGCGCGGCCGCGGTCCGATAGCTGCTCTAGCAGGTGCAACAGGACACAAGGCTAGGAATTTCAGCTTGGGACCCTTAACTGTTCTTCGTCCAAGTCTCGCGGTTCTGAAGTTTAGCTGACGCTCAGAAAGCAGAATGCGAGAAGGGAGCGAACGAGTGCGAATGCCGTGCCAGCGTATCCGTCTCTCTCGGATTGGGTTCGCGCGTTGCGTTCTCTTGGCTTGTGTTCCCACGGGGCGGGTGCGAACTGTTGAGCACCGAGGCGCCAAATTGGGGCGGCTACGCGGTTTGGATTTCAGTCGAGCATTCAACAAGGGCCGCACTTTCCCCTTAATTAACTCTTCCCGTTTGGCCACCTCTGTGCGCTGCCGCTCCGTGGAAACCTTCGCAGGTGGTTTGCGTGGCGCGTCACTAGCAATCGCTGAACCATTACAGGTAAAGTCGCTGGCGTTCGCCTCATGATCAGTTTGTAAAATTGCCTGTTCTAGCTCACCACCGTGAGAATTTATCAGGCTTACTGGGTCATGTTTGCCCTCGTCACCCGCGTGCTCTGCTGGCGCTGCGAAGTCTGGAGCCTTCGAAATGGTAAGGACCTGCGCAGCATCATCTCCAAAACAAAGGCCTTTTTCTTTGGGCAGCATATCCAAGCGATTTGAGAAAATCGAGGGATACTGCAAAGGCAGGTTTTGGGAGACGGCTGCCTTGGTCAGACGCAGCTCGAGGGGGCTCTCGATCGCGACGCGGGCAGTAAGTTGGTCGTGTTTGATACCTTTCCTATCCTTATACTGGCGGTACAGCAGGCCAGAACGGAGCTGGAAAGGTATGTTCCTCCGTGACACACCTATGTCACTTTGGGGGCTCAAGTTGCGTAGAGATTGGTCTTTCTCTTGCTCAGCGGTGAACGTTTCTCTGTCCACACGAAGGAGTTCGAGAAAGCCATCCGAGTGGGGTAACACCAGATTGGTATTCAATTCCTCACCTAGCTCCAGCTCATCACTTGCGCCTGATTCGGAAGACTCACTGTAGCTTGCACTACTATCGGTGCTCTTAACCCCTGTGCTAAAAGTGAGTAAGTCCTGGGCTGGCTCGTCGTTAGGTAACGCGGAGCCGTCACAGTTTAAGTCGCCGGCGTCCGTTTCATCGCCAGTCTTTACTAGAGCCGGCTCTGGCTCACCACTGTGAGAATTTATAGGCTTCGGGCTTACAGGTTCAGGTTTGCCCTCTTCAACCACGTGCTCTGCTGGCGCCGCGACCTCACGAGCCTTCGAAGTGGTAAGGACCTGCGCAGCGTTATCTCCAAAACAAAGGCCCTTTTCTTTGGGCAGCATATCCGAGCGATTTGAGGAAATCGAGTGATGCTGCTTAGGCAGGTTTTGGGAGATGGCTGCCTCGGTCAGACGCACCCCGAGCGGGCTCTCGTTTGCGACGCGGGCAATGGGCAAAGACACGCAGTTTTCATTCACGATTTTAATTTCACTTCGCGCCGAAACCTCCTGATTTAATGTCGAATTTCTCTCGGCGCGCTTCGCCAGTAAAATTTGCAACTCCAAACGCATTAAAGCAAGTTGCCTTTCATCGGCTTCCTTGAGACGCAGGCGTTCTTTTTCTATCCTGTCAGCCTCCTCCTTAGCGGCTTCCTTGCGGTAAAGGCGTTCTTTTTCTATCCTGTCAGCCTCCTCCTTAGCGGCTTCCTTGCGGTAAAGGCGTTCTCTTTCAACCCTGACGGCCTTCTCCTTGCGTTCCTTTTCAACCCTATCGGCCTCCTCCTTAGCGTTCCTGATTCCCTCCTGAATGACTTCCCAGGTCTCCAAAATTTTGTCTCCCTCCTTAGCACCACATTCCTTAATAGCCTCAATCAGCTGCGGCTTTCTGTGACTCTTCCTGGCCTCAATACCCAGCTTTTCACACAGCAACATCAACTCTGGCTTCTTTAGCTTGCTCAAATCCATGGCAACTTCCGAACGAGGACTTTCAATACAAGCTGCTACGTGAAATGCATAAGCGAGCACGTGCAGAAAAACAATCTACAGGAAGTGATAAATTTCCAGAGTTATCAAGCCTGGCAGATTCTTAAAGAAAGTCAAGCGCTCACCACTGCTGAAGCCAGGACCAAGCGTGGAAGATCCCGCCGCTGCCAACCAGTTGATATATTTTGCCGATGCTAGAAGCGTGTCCCACCAGGCATCGGGTCCAGGAGCACCGCCGCAGTGCCGAAGGAGGAAGGAACGTGGGCCGGAGACGGGGAGTAGGGGAAGTGAAGGGAAAAACTGTATTTACATATTTACATTATTTACAAAGAGCGGGACTGAGAATGGCTCTCAGTGGAAGGGGAACGTCTTCGTCAACCGTAGTCGACTGGAGCTAGCAGGCTTCTCTCGGCCACACTCACGGCCGAGTTAAATATCGTCCGGTTTCCCCAGATCCCTGGCTGGGGAAAAATGGTCGACGAGCACTGTCCAATCGGATGGACCGAAGGGGACCTCCTTGTTACCGCCCACGGCTGGGCAGGTGCGAGCTTGTCCACTCTGTCGCAGCTGGGTCGAAGAGAGGGGAAGATTGCTGACTCATCCAGCCCCGCGGGGAAAGGAATCTCCTGAAGTCTTTCAGCAGGGGAATGAACTTGCCTCCCCGCCGATTGCCCAGAACGCGAGTCGGGGACACAGAATTCTTCAATTATCCGCCAGCGTGACGGCGCCGCCAGGTCGCCTCCGCATTCACGGTGGTTGCTCGGACAATAGCTCCTGGGCCTCGCCTGCCTTCGTCGCCGCTGCACTCCGTTCAAGGAATTTCGCTGGGGTTTTGGCTGACAATGGCCTTTGACATCCCTGCCACACTAATCCGCTGAGGCTCGGAGGGGCATTCCAAGCCTCTCACTTCCCATGGTCGTCGCGAGGTTGTCGACCTTGGCGATTGTTCACGGTAGCGGCTTGATCGGGCCCACGTGGTCCGAAGTGGACACAGGTGTGACGGGAACACACAAAGAGAACCGTCATTTTTCATTTCTTGACTTGGTCAGTGACCCAATTTTCCTTTGTGAATAAATAACACAAAGGGAGTTAAAGGGGGGGGGGGGGGGGTAGAAACACAACAAGATTAAAAACCTGGAGTGAAAATAATGTACTACTTTTAAATACTGAAAAAACTAAAGCCGTACTTTTTCATGCTAGACAATCAGCAATTATTCAGAACTTCGACATAAAGCTTGGGAGCACCAACATAGAATTCAAAGACACGATTAAAACACTAGGAATACTTTTCCACAACCACATGAGCTGGAACGCTCAAGTAGATTCTGTCATCGCTCATCTGTCACGGTGTGTTGGTATTCTCGCTAAATTCCGAAACTTCCTTCCTGTTGCAATCAAGCTAAAGATATATAACGCCATTTTTTTGTCACACTTAAACTACTGTTTTTTGGTGTGGGGAACTACAACAGAAACAAATATGCATAAAATTTACATGCTGCAAAAGAAAGCTGTCCGTTACATTGCCAATGTTGACTACCATGCCCCTACTGATCACTTATTTTCACACTACCAGATTATACCAGTCCATAGCTTGTACCGATATTACTTAGCAACCAGATACAAGAAATCCCTACAATATAATAATCGAGCCTTTCTAGACATGACCTGCCTCACTCAAACTGTACCGACTTATACCCTGCGCAATACAGAAAAATGGTTTATTCCTTTTTGTCGCACCAACTACGGCAATCAGATGCTACGTTACAATATGCCACACTTATTAAACAAATTACAGTCCATGAATATCGATATTTCGAAAAGCAGCTTGCGCGAAATTAAAGCTGCCTTTAAATAAGCTACAAAACGTTGTTAAGTATATTCTTTTTTTTATGATGTATAAAATGTGTTGTATGTATAACTGTGTCTGTGTAAAAAGTCTTTGTCTCTAGCGTTTGACCATCTTCCGATGTTTGTTGCTGTATGCCATGTAAAAGGGGGTCCGGGGGTCCCTCAAGTGATCTGCGATCACTTTTTACCCGGACCTACCCACATCTGAGATGTAAAATAAACAAACTTCAAACTTCAAACTTCAAGCACCAGAAACGTGGAAGACCGCTAGCATTACCTTCATGCATGAGAAAGGTGACATCAAAGACTTGAAAAATTACCGACCGGTCAGCTACAAGGTATTTACTAACATAATCGCAAATACAATCAGGACAACCTTAGGCTCCAATCAACAAAATTATCAGGCAGGCTTTCTAAAGGATACTCAACGATAGACTATACCCACGCTATCAATCAGGTGATAGAGAAATGAGCACAACATAACCAGCTCTATATATAGCGTTCATAGATTAGGAGAAAACATTTAATCAGTGGAAACCTCAGCCGTCATGCAGGCAGTTCGGAATCAGGGTGTAGAAGAGTGTTATGTGAAAATACTGGAAGATATTTATAACGATTTCACAGCTGGACAAGTCCCCCATAAATTCAGGAATAAAATTCCAATAATGAAGTGTATCAGGCAGGCAGACACAATCTCGCCAATGCTATTCACTGCCTGTTGAGAGGGCCTGTGTACAGGGGCCTGGATTGGATACAGTTAAATGGGCTGTGACAGAGCATGTAATGCGAAGGGAAGATAACAGCTGGTCCTTAACAGTAACAGAGCAGATTCGAAGATAAGGCAAGCGTCGCAGCGGGAGGCAGAAAGCTAACTAGGCGGATGAGATTAAGAAGTAAGCGGGAATACGATGGCTGCAGTTGGCAAAGGAGAGGGATAATTGAAGAGCCATGAAAGAGGCCTTTGCCGTGGAGTGGACGCAGTCAGGCTGATGATGAAATGTAGCGCTTTGTTTTACAAGTTAACATGCAGAACCAACTAGCCCGGTAACATACCTTACTGATCTTATCAGATAATAGCCATGCAAATGATCTTAGAAATAGGACGCAAACTTCTGCCTTCATAAACCTTATCACATTGCTAACCCGTGTTACAGTTTGAAGCTTGTCTGCTATTAACCTTCTAATTAAACTAACGCAAGCATTGTTACTAGTGCTGGCACTATTACAAGTGACATGAGTGCCATTGTCCACTTAAACATCCACTGAAACCAAACACTCACAGAATCGGTTGGTTTATGGTTTGGTTTATGGGGTTTAACGTCCCAAAGCGACTAAGGCTATGAGAGACGCCGTAGTGAAGGGCTCCGGAAATTTTGACCACCTGGGGATCTTTAACGTGCACTGACATCGCACAGTACACGGGCCTCTAGAATTTATCCTCCAAAGAAATTCTAGCCGCCGCGGCCGGGATCGAACCCGCGTCTTTCGGGTCAGCAGCCGAGCACCATAACCGCTGAGCCACCGTGGCGGCACTCACAGAATCCTTCAGTTCTTTGCATAAATCGAGCAAAGCACTGCAGTCGTTTAAGAATAGTATCAGCGCTTGTGACTAGAGCCCGGTGGTTGCTGAAACTGCTGTTCCCCCTGTTGATGGGGAAACGCGTCTATACTGCACATTTCCCAATGCACACTGAAAATGTGCACATTTACGCGTCTCTGCTACACATTTCCCATTTATAACCCTAAAACCTTCTAAAAGGCAAAAAAAAAAGAAACGTGGGTGACCCGGAGGCATCTCAAAAGAATCAAACATAAAAACCGTTTTTGCTTTCAGTTTCCTCGCACAGACACGGAGGTACACCTTAAAGAATTCAAAACGTTTAGAAATAATCTATATGCTACGCTTAGGCCAGCAAGAAAAGCTTATTACGAGTAACTTTTTTTTCTAATATAGGCAGAATATGGCCGAATAATATTTGAAAAACAATAAATAATGCACTCGGCAGAGGCAAAGGTGAATCGTTTCCAGAAACATTACCAGTCAGTGGCTTCGCCCTAAGTGGTAAAGCTCTAGCTGACGATTTTAATTGTCAGATTACAAAATGTCCAAAAAATCACAGCGTTTACGTCCCAACAGCAAAACACACAATGAATGCCAGTACCCCTGAAAGCACCTTCCATCGCCCGACAGACGACAATGAAGTGCGCTGGTCATTTCTACGCTGAAGAAACAGCAAGGCCGTAGATTCTGAGAACATTCTAACAGAGCCAATAGAGCCAATACATAATCCAGTAGTGTTTTATATTTCTTCACTACGAATAGAATCGGCTACCACTCCTGAAGGTATGAAGCGAGCTAGAGTCACTGTAAATTTTAAAGGAGGAAACAGAAGAGAAGCAACCAATTATCGAACGATTTCCATATTGCTTGTTCCAAAGGGCTAGAAAAGATAATTTACCTATGCCTAACACAATTTATAGATAAAAATAAGGCTCTGACTGTTTGCCAGTTTGGTTTCTGAAATAGGACACTCCAATGAAACGGCGCTGTTTGCCATAAAAGAAAGTATATTACAGAACATTGAAAATGCAACATACACGCTGAGTCTTCTTACTGATTTCAACAAAGCTTCTGACTTTCTCGATCATACCGTACTCTTTAAAAAACTAACTTCCTATGAAATCCGCGGAAAACCTCACGCCTGACTTAACTCGTAACTCAGGAATAGAAGCCAGTGTGTTTGCATAAACACACAGCCATCCTTACTAGCAGTATTTTGTGCAGTGCCTCAAGAGAGGGTATTAGGCCCACTTTTCTTCAGTTTGCATCTAAATTACATATTTTATACTGAGAGCAGTAATAAGGGAGTAATTACTCATTGGCGTCCACCCGAGCGCAGCCATCCGACTACAAAGGAAAGCTAACATTTAGTCAACACTGAGAGCAGTGTTCAGTTCATCACAATGCTGATGATAGTAGTGTGGTTGTTTTTGGTAACCATCCCAATGACCTTGTTTTATACAGTATTCATGTACTTGAAAAATCGTCGGTCTGGTCCCCGTCAAATCGCATAAAAAGAAACAGCCATAAAACGAAAGCTATTTTATTTGGAGGCCGAAATAAGAAATTCGTTCTGGAAAAGTGCCTAATGATTCGTGACAAGAATATTGACGTTGTGGAAACCCACAAAATTCATGGTGTGTATTTTTATTGTGCAACCTAAGTTGGGGCACTCAACTATGTTGCAGAAGAGATTGCTTCAGTAGCGGGGCTGTATCTCGATGTCGTTCTGTCCTGCCTCAAAATGGTTAAACTTCAATTATACAACGCATTGTTTGCCTTGCACAGGAAAACACCATGAGACCAATTAGAGATAAAATTATAGTTCTTCAAGAAAGGTACATTCGCTGCATAGCCAATATTGATCGTCAGTCTAAGAAAAGAGATCTCTTTGCAGAATACAGTATTATTACCACTATGACCATCGGTTGTTTCATGTTTTCTATTTTTCTCAGCATGACAGTCAAACGCTCTTTCGTTCCGTGGCGCTGCTGGGACCTTGCGCTAATCCTGATTAAACTCGCATTTCTGAACCCTGGTTCGTCCCATGATTTCGCACTCAGCACGAACTACAATCACTGTCTACCGGTCTCACTAAATAAATTCAAACAGGTAGTCTTCAAACCATGAAATCAGTTACGATTACAATTTCTATAATTGTAAAATGAGGAGTATCGATGGTCACGATGAACGTTCTCATCATCATCAGCCTGACTACGCCCACTGCAGGGTAAAGGACTCTGCCATGTCTCTTTAATTAACCCTGTCCTTCGCCAGTTGCTCCACCGTATCCCCGCCATCTTCTTAGTTTCATCCGCCTACCTAACTTTCTGCTGCCCCCTGCTCCGCTTGCCTTCTCTTGGGATCCACTCCGTTACCCTTAAAGGGCAGCTGCATCACTTTTTTGAGATTTCGCAATATTCAAGGATTCAAATCTATATAGGCTGCAGGTAAAGCATGCCAAGTGTTTTTGCAGTAGCATTTAATATAGTGACGTAATCGACAATTGAATTTCGCGCTTCTCCGCACTGCACCGAAGGAGTGCGGAAAAACTCAGCGTGACGTCACGGAAGCTAATTTCAAATTGCCGCTGTCGTCAGCCACCCTCTGCACTGACTCGTTAGACGCTGCCAAACAACTCTCGGCAGGGTTCACCTTCGGTGGCGTTGGTTTTTTTCCTTCAAAGCTGGCGTTTGTGCTTTGGAAATGTACCGATACCTTCGAAGACGTCATCATGAGCCCCCCCCCCCCCCCCCCCACTTGGCGTTGTGCGCTGCGGAGAAGCTTGAAGGCCGTCTGGATTTTAATCGGCAATTACTTCACTATTTCAAGTGCTAGCCCAAAAAGACTTTACACGCTTTACCTGCAAGTTTCACACATTCGACCCTCTTATGCTCGTTGATTTCTAAAACCTATGCAGTTTCCCTTTTGAGGACCAGCGGTTATCTCGCCTTCGCATTACATGCCCTGCCCAAGCCCATTTCTTCCTCTTGATTTCCAATAGGTTGTCATTAACCGTCGTTTTTTCCCTCACCCACTTTGCCCGTTGCCCTTTTAGTTAGTCCCGACGCTTCTTCCCCTTAGGTGAGTACCCCTAAGATCTCTATGTCCTTGTGCCTTTTTCTACATAGTCTTTTAATTTTTTTACCCTACTCTGCAACCAATGTCTGCTGCTGCCCTGTAAACGGCTCGAGGGCCCAGTCAAGTTGCTGGCTGCAACTTGTAGCCCTGGAGAACGGCCAGCACTGTGGTAAATAAAGGATTGAATTGTAAGAATTCGCCCTTGTCGTGCATATAAATAAATGTAGGAGCAATACTGCCAGTTTGGTGACTGACACCGACGACTCTAGTTCTCAGAGTGTCAAATCTAACCGACTTGTTTCCCATAGGGAGATATTTATTTGAGATAAAGGCCCAGAGGTGGAACCAAATCTTCATTTCCACCATGCGCTTTAGATGGAGGGCTACGGCAGCGTCTAGAAGCCCCAGAGAATTCAGAGGCAATAACCAAATCAAGATTCTTCATCAATGCAGAACAAAGAAAAAAGGACTTTAGCCAGATAAAACAAACACCAGGATAAATGATATCAGGTTGGTCAGTCAGCAAGCACGTCTGTAAGTTTAGCAGTGCAACAACTAAATAAATCAAAATTTAGTGACTGATAATAGTTTAAAAGTGAAATCGATTCATCGAAGCCTGCTTCTACGGCTAGTGAGTCGCCACAGAGAACACTTCAGTTCCTTTAGGAGAATGGCGACGGACAGAACGCCATTCACGTAGCTATTCTTTTCTTTACATTGAATGCATACCCAACATTTCTTGACAAAAGCATTCTTAAGCGGTAAACCTCTTATAAGCGCAATTTTTTCCTATAATGTAATGTATAATGTATAATGTAATTTCACTACAACAATGAATAGATCCGCAGATAACCCGACGGCAGTTTTGTATTCTTTTTCTATTAAGAATTTTGCTATGGCGAAAAGTGTTCCCCATTGGTTTTATACGGCAGTCTTAAATCTAATAACACTTTAAAAGAAAGATTTTGATACATATCAGAAGAATGGCCATTAACTTCAATATTTTCGTTACAGTAACTTACAGTTCTCCAAATTTTTGTCCGAGAATGATCGACATTATCATTTCGCATATAAATTGGGCTTGTTTCCGCCGGATATTGGTATCTATGGACCACCCACTATACGGACAATCTTTGAAGCCGACGTAATAAGTTGCATGTTACCGAGGCAGAAAGAGAAGCGAATTATGTTAAAGGCATAGTGCAATAAATTTTGGGCGGTCTAATTCTGTACTGGAATGAAAGCTGACGTTCCTATAAGAGGACTGAAACCACATTATTTTTTGCACGAAGTCAGCGGAAAGCACTTTTTCCCCTCAATTTTTGCTTCAACTGGTGCACCTGGCGACGGCGCCCCGAACTAATGCTACTTGGAAGCTGTGACGTCACGCATCTCCCTGCCCGGCCGCTTCGGCGTCACGGCGTGCGCCTGCTCCCGCTGCGTGGACGCCACGAGGGGGACGCGCTGAGTGTTCCTCCGGCTGTGTCCGGACTCCTTTGAGTTCCAGTTTGATCCACACAGCTTCTACACCGGCGAAGGGGGGTGCCAGGGCCGCTGTAGGTTGCAACAGCGGGGGAAGGAGCATGCCTTCCCAAAAGACGCTCAGCACTGAAGAATGAATCTGTGCGGCGCAGGCAGTTTTCGCGACAAACCTTCCGAGTCCGAATTTATATCGTCGCAATTTATTCGACAGTGACTGTGACATAAATCTTCCTCTGTTGCGTATCCTCATGATGCCACTGAAACGACAGTGCCTGACGTTTTGTAGTGCATAATGTCACACTTGTGAGGGAGACTTTGCTGAAGACCGGGGGCCAGGCAGGGGGAAGCGGTTGTTGCTGTTGTCCTCGATATAGCGGCAATGGCGGTCGATAATCTATAGAGCAAGGGCTACATCGTCGTCTTTCAGGTAAGCTGTGCGCCACCTCGCAATACTAGCAGGCAATATTCCCTAGAAAGTGCAAGACCCAAAGCATGACAGCCGCGGTTTGGCGAAAAGGGGACCTAAACTACAGGAAAATATTCGCAACTTATAAAGAGGCAGTTTGCTGCAAAAAATGTGCACTCTGTAGGGCATATTATATGCGATAATTGCAGAGAATTAGAAGGCTAAAAACGTGGCAGCATTTGTTACAGGTGTATTTTCCGAGACAGTTCGGAAATATTTTCACAGGTTCAGTTCTTTCGCTGATCAAACCTCCGACGGAGAATCATGCCGGATGCGACGCGGAACAGAAATACGCATTATAAACACTTTTTGTCTCCCTTATTCCGAATTTCGAGTACATTCACCAAATATACCACCCGCAGGCATTATATACATGGTGTCTCTCCTAAGAGTTTGCACAACTTTTAAAAATAGTTTTTTTGAGTTATAAGAGCGCTTTATTCGGCGTAGCATTGTCAGCCGTGTAGTACATCAGAATAAAGCTTAACTAGCAGGATGCTTAACTAATACTGAATAGTTAACTTTTTAACTATAACTGTTATGCGCGTAGCACACTGTAAGTAATATCTATATCAGTTTTTAGAATTCCGAAAATGCGGTTGCCCTAGACGCTGTGGCCCAACAAATTTTCGCTATTTCGACGGGGTAAGTGCCCTGGAGAGGTTGCTTTGCCTGCAAGCTTCTCGAAAGCGCATGTATTTTGGCCTGATGTCACCAGAATTTGTTGGGCAACAGTGCCGAGGGTAATCGCGTTTTTAAGATTCTAAAAACTGATACCTACGGTGGGCTACACGCCTCTCAGTAATTAAGCCGCCTAACCGTAAGAGTTAAAAAGTCAGCTATTGAATATTAGTTAACCAGTCTACTAGTTAGCGCGTCTCAGCTGCATTCTGATATACTACGCCACTGACAATGCTATGCCCAAAACAGCGCTTTGCTAATTCAGAAAACCTATTTTTAAAAATTGCGTAAAATCTTAGGTGAAACACCCTGTATTTATGTTTGAACGGGCAAAAAAAAAAAATCTTGCAATAGTGTTTTCATGCAAGCCTGCGCAAATATAAGAAAAACTGAGCGCAGAGAGAGGGTCAGCACTCATTCCCGAAGCTATCAGAAAGTAACAGCTTTGACAATTTGCTTGCAGGCGGGTGCCACGACAATCATGCGCCAGATCCCGTTCGTGTCAGTTCCGAACCACGCAAGTCTGGCAGCGTAGTAACACAAACTACGTGTTGCATAGTGTTTCGACATGCCGATGCAATAAAGTTGGCTGCTTTCAGTATATCGAGCACTGACTCCGCTGTTGGCGCTGCTTATACAAAATGTATAAGTCCTAATTCAAATCCCCCGCACCTGCTCTTTTCGTGAGGCTGGAACAATGATTGAAGGTGATGCCTTGATTTACATTCGGCAAAGGAAATGTTCTTATGCCCAATTCAGGAAAACTTCTCTGGGCCGTGTCAAATTGGATTATAATATGCACAGCTACCACTGCGGTGCGCTATGTCATCCTTCGGGATGATTTTACTCCTCGTCTCTCGTATCTCTAGTCCAATGTCATTTCGATATACAAATTTTACAATCGCCACTGCAGCTTTATAGGCTGTTACGTTCGATCCGTTTCACGTTTCCACGCAGCCAACTGTGCGATTCCAGGCGCGACAGCTGAACCGACGCAAGCCCGGTGCGACGGGAGCAGGCTTCCCGCCTGGCCGGGCGGCAACACACGCGCGCGCACAAAACATACAAATTAACGCCATACGCGCAATAATACGCGGAATAAAGACGGCAGCTTTAGACAATCGCACCTTGTGAATCGAACTGCGGAGATTTGAGAGAAAGTCGCAATTTGATGGAGTATCCCTTTAACATCGCCTATTTGCGTTTATCGAATGCGAATACAGACTCAAAGGGGAAGCTTCGATGAAACCTTAAAACCTGCGACGCCTAAACTGGTTTGCCTGGCTTGTTCTTTGTTCTTTTCGTCCAAGCAGCTGCTGCATTTGTTCATTACGCCCCCTCTACTAATGTAGGTTGCCAACTTTCCGTCGAGTAGCCATGCAGTGTACAACAACGGGGTTCCCTTCATTCGAAATAACAGCAGCCGCCGGGACGTAATGGGTATGTATCAACGCGATGAAGCAGTCTTGGTATGGACCACCCGTTCGCCTTCTTCGCTGCTTGTTGGGTTGAACGCGTGCTGTTTTGTAGCTGTGCTGTTTTTTTGTGCGCTCTTTTGACGCATGCTGTTTTGTCGTGTGCTGCTCTTTCGTGTCCCCGGGCTGCAGTATTTGTTTTTCGAGCGGACTAACCAAACACCAATCGTTACTGCCCACCGCGTCTGGGCGTTTGAACTGTGCTTCAGAGGAGGCGCTAGTCGGAGTAAACTGCGAAAAATGTCGGCCTCAAACTCTCGACATCCCGAACGACAACCTCATTCAACCTCAAACTCAGGGGTGAAGTCTGATCTGCTGACCTCAGTGAAATATTTTCAGCCGTCGCCTACCTGACCGCCCTCCGTGAGGTTCAGGTCGTTCTCATGAGGTAGTCCACCACTCTCCATGTGGTCCCAAGCCGTGGCAGCGCCAAAGCGGCGCACTACAGGTTGAATATACAAATGCTATGCATAACCAGTGTAACGTTAAAAGACGGAAATATAAAATTAAGGTATAATGGGATGGGAGCTGATGCAATGTAGTTGGCATAGGGGTCTAGTACAGAAGCGTTGAAAAATTCGGTGACTTCTTTCTTTGTTTCTTTATTCTGTTTTATTTAGTGAGTAGGTGGCGCAGGAGGTAATGGCTCATGGCCTGACAAAGGCTCCTGCCCCACGCTGCAGAGTTCGGCACGCAGTGCACAATCCTCACGTATACAGCCGAGACATCTGAAGAATCAGCACCTGTGTGTTGAGCATGACAGTAAAAATAATACACAGCTGCACAAAAAAAATGTAAAAATACTTGACTGTGTTCATGAACTTGGGATGGGACAAAACATACATCTAAATATAAAGTTTTACCCCTCTGAGTAACTATTACAGTATCTTAAATGTACAACTGAGCACTTTCTGAAATTTATGACTTATATCTCTACATACATAAACCACATAGCGTAAAAGGAAACACAGATAAGATATATACATTCTGTGTTGTCCGGAAAAGGTAGCGACAGCTTCGGTTAAGGAAAGGAAATATGCTTGCTTAACAGATATAATTTAACGTTTTGCGTAAATGCGTGGTGCTGAAAATCAACATCGCCTCCTATAATAGTTAACAAGTAAGGAATTCGAAAGATTATGCTCTGCTGGCCATGGTTTATTCCAGCAGAGGGTATTATTATTTTGCATTAACGCAGGGTGTATTTTGATTCAGGAAGATCTGCAGCAGTCGCACACAATCCTTTGCTATTCAAACGTTTTAGTAGCTTGTAATAGTATATTTGCTTGGCTGGGAGCATCGTATTTTCAAAAATAACTTGTATGTTGGAAGATTACATATTCCGCCATGATAGTTTTCAAATATTCTTGACACCTTTTTTGCAAAACCAACACTTTTGTTATAGTCATGAGGTGTAGTAGTTCCCCACACTAGAGCACAGTATGACAACTTAGAGAAGAAAAGTGCATGATTAAATAATAATAATAATAATAAAAAAAACTTTATTCACACCAAAGAAACAATACAAGACGCGGACGCGCCAAAGCCTCATGTTTCCTTTAACCATACAGGAATAACTTCACTCTCCTTTATATACATCCCAAAGTGTTTCTGAACTGTGCAGTTAATTTATTGCACAGCTGCCGTAACCACTGAGCCGCCGCGGTGGCTCAGTGATTATGGTGCGCGGCTGCTGACCCGAAAGACGCGGGTTCGATCCTGGCCGCGGCGGTTGAATTTCTTTGGAGGAGAAATTCTAGAGGCCCGTGTACTGTGCGATGTCAGTGCACGTAAAAGAACCCCAGGTGGTCAAAATTTCCGGAGCCCTTCACTACGGCGTCTCTCATAGCCTTAGTCTCATTGGGACGTTAAACCCTAAAAAAAAAAGAAACCAATTTATTTGCATGTGTGTTCCATGGAATACCGTTTGGAGCTATGAGCCTATGAATTATTGAGCTGTGGTTTCTTGTAATAATTTTTCTGCGAAACAAAATTTCACCAACTACTCTGTTCATGTGTTAAAAATATGTTATTTTTGTTTTGCTGACGTTTAGATGCAGTGTATTTATATGCAAGCAATCTTATAGACTGTTTAGGTAATCATTAGCTTCACAGCACACAACCTGAAGTTCGAAATCCAGCTAAATACATTTAAGTCATGTTTGAGGCCCGATATATCATCTCCTGAATATCTTTAAAAGGTTAAGTGAACTGGGCGTCGTAGCAACCACGTCCGCCAAGCCTTGCTGCAGCAACTGATAACGCCAGTACCCTCAAGCAAAACGATTTGAAATAAAATTAAGGAGATCCTCAAGGAGGAGCGTGAGTGGGTCCCTTCAGCAGCGTAGGGTCCTTGGCAGACACGGGTGCTGTTTTTTTTTAACATATTGATGCGTTAGCATTAGAACGGTCCCTGCAAGCTGAAATGGCGAGCGCCTTGTGTGAACAGCCAGCGGCAGGTGGCCTGCCGGGCTGCGAACGAACTTAGCTCACTGCCATCCCGTCATGCCAGATATAATGTTTCATCGCAAGGAATCTTGAAACTAATCGAATCTTTAAAATTGACTTCTTCAGCTGTCGTCGACGGCATCAATGCTAAAGTGCTCAAAAACACCAATGAAATCACCGGTGTGATTTCCTCCCAGAATTTTCAGCACTAATTTTCATCCGGCATTGTCCCTCATGATTGGAAAGTGGGTAAGATTGCTTCAGTTCCTAAGCTAGGTTCTATTAAATACCGGCCCATAACACTACCAGCATCTGTTTCAAAATTATGGAGCATGTTATTTATTCGCAAACCGCAAATTTCCTTACATCTATTGAGTTCTGTAACCCTAGCCAGCAAGGATTTCAAGACGGATTGTCATGCGATACTCAACTTGCGCTATTTCTTCACGACATAAGTACTAATGTAAAGCTTATCATACCTGTTGACGCTCTCTTCATGGACTTCGAGAAGGCTTTTGACAAAGTCCCTCAGAAACGCCTAATACTAAAACTTTCACAGCTAAATCTTAACCCGCTCGTCTTTAACTGGATACTGGATTTCCCCACTAACCTTTAGCAATTTGTAGAAGCCAACAGCAAATATTCTTCGCTCTCTAACGTACTCCCTTTTTTGCTGCAAGGCACAGTTCTTAGTGCTCTCCTCTTCTTAATTTACATCAACGACTTACCGAATAATGACTTAGCTAATGATATATAAACATCCGCTTATTTGCCGGCGATTGTGTCATTTACCGTTCTATGGCGGTGGAGATAATAATGTTCTTCAATGTGATCCACAAAGGTTGGAGGAGTGCTGTCGTAGATGGCTGGTGGTCTTAACCACCAGCAAACTGCGCTTGTTTCCTTTGACAGACGACAAAATTTGCTCCAGTGTCTGATCCCTCAATTGCTTTAAGTATCTTGGTGTTCATATGTCGGGTACCTTTAACTGGTCTACCCACATAACGCTGATAACTAACGCCTTCGTCGTGACTCACATCGAGCTTCACCAGCAGTTAAATTACTAGCTTATAAACCATTGACTCGGCCGAAGTTAGAGCACACATCTGCCATCTAGAACCCCGCTAAACTTAATGCAACCAACTGCTTTGAGCTTGCTCAAAATCACGCGGTTCGATTCATCTACTCAGTCTACTTGTACTGCAGCAGAGTTACTTTGTTCAAAAATAATGTATGCCTCCCTAACCTCCAGCAACGTCGTACACTTGCAACGCTATGTTTATACCATAAAATATACCACAACTTTCCTTGTAACTATCTTATCTAGCTGATTTGTCAAAGAAAACATACACTCGCCAATGATGCAAAGAAAAAATCTTATCCTATCTAGCCTGCTCATCGCTCTTCAGCCCGCACAAGCCACCACACGGCCGTTTACCGACCTCCTGCTCGCACCGTGACCTATCTTCACTCCTTCTTTATCCAAACTGTGCGTGACTGGGACAGACTTCCCACAAGTGCCATCCTTCATACAAAGCCGGACCATTTCAAGAAAGCGATCAAGAAAATGTTTCATTCACACCAGGTTGTTAGCTCACATGTCATGTAAAGACGTCACACAAGGGCTCTTGAGGTATGTGAAATAAGTGAATAAATAAACATTAACTTAATATACTACCTCAAGTATAACGAACTGTCGTGTGTTAACATCGGATATTAATGAAATTTCGTGTGTTACCTCGAACATAACAAATCTAAGCGTGCCACCTCTCATACAACAAACTTTATTGCTTCAACCTCCGATATAACGAATGTTTGGCTGCTAACACATTCAAAAATCCACCGAGGACCGCTTAAAAGTTTTTTAAGTATCTTTTTATTGTTATTTATTTTTATTTATCACAAGACGTGCAAGGTCTCCATTTCTCCAAGGTCCCATGTTCAACAGTGGTCGAAAGGTAGCGCACCCTGCTCATGACTGACGGCGCAGCGGTTTAGTCCTGGTTCGAACACTTTTCTTTCATCGCAATTTTCTTTTTTCTTCAGAGGCCCTAGTAATGGTGGTAGAACTGTCCTGCCTCAGACACCAGGTGTCGCATCGATCGAGAAGTCTAACGCTATCGGGTTAAAATTTCGGTGGCACAATTTACACACCGCGCCGCACAGAAGTGTAAATGAAACTGAGTAGAATTCTTCAAACAAAACCTCAAATAACAGAACAGAATGTAATACTGACAGTACAAAAACAAAGGCGACTGATACTTCTCTGGCTCTCTTTGATCTTACAGAGTTCTCTTTTATGATATTTGTCTTCGCCATTGTTATTTTCGTCGTCAAATGCAGGTTTCACGCATTTTTGTGCTGCGTGAGAAATGCGCTCAGAACGACCCAGGCACTGAGCGAACGCTCGCCGTATTATAATTTATGAAGTTTTAAAAAACACATTCTTCCAAGTTCGAACATAAACACCAGGTTCTAGGTTTTGAGCGCAAAGTTTTTGCTGGCTATTTTTTCATGATCGAAGAAAGGAAAAACTGCGCAAAATGACGCGGACGAAAGGCAGAAGAACGAAACACACCACCACGGGCGCCCGCGGTGTTGTACACTGGTCCTTAAGGGGAAATAGTTTTCGAAATGTTTGTCGATTCCAGGAGAGCATCCAACCACGTAAATGACAGATTTGAAAAGGAAAAAGGACTTCAATGGTATGGTTTTCCAAGACGGTCTGCTTACTTCGAACCATGATATTTGGAGAAGCAAAGGAAGATAGTAAATATACATTCATACCACAGGGAAAGATAGTGTAAATTTAATCTATGCTGCCACAGTGCATAGAGATTAGCATGATTCCGAAACTCTTTAATTCTTACAGCATTCATTTTTGGAATGGCCTGATGAGCAGGGCTGTTGCAGTACAAAATGCAAAAAACCAGAGTGTTTTAGAGTTTCATTAAGATTAACAAAAAAATTGAAACTTGATCGCAACTTTGATTCTTGCCTTTGCACTGTTTCTTTTGCGATTTTGGGAATGCTTTTTATGCGCTGCACGTGCCTGAAATTCTTATTTTTTAGCAGTTACTTTTTGTAATGGCCCTTAACTCCTTCAGCATTCACGAAAAATATCAATCTATTCACCATCCATTCTTTACTCCTCGGCACGATTCTTGTGTGGAAAAGCAGAAAGCATTATCGCGGCCTTCCGTGGGATATTTAGAAGCTTGTAAACATCGCCGGAGGCGCTACATTTATTTTTCGCGCTTATGAGCGCAGTACGTTTTTAAAACAAAAAAATGAGTAATTTTTATCAACAAACAGTGCTAGCAATGCGGTACAAGATACTGGATGTGTGGCTGCCACTGCAGATAAACTATTTCAAATAATCTCTCCAGTTTGCCGAAATCGCCATCTATATCTCAAGATAGATGTTTGATGGTCGCTTCAATCAGTTTTTTCAGGCTTACACATCTCAATTTAGTTTGGGCATCTACAACTGAGGGGAAGAAAAAAAAATATTCCCGAGAAGTGCAGAATTGTACTGAGCTGATTCCACGCACAAAGGTTATCCCGAAAACACAATGTACGCCTAATAATGCGTAAGAGACTTCAACAGGAGCAAAGCTGGGTGCACTTTTTTGGAAGAATTATGAACCAAACAAAATACAGCTCACGTCTACAAAAAACGATACAGACAATCCTGGAAAGCGAAGAACCACAGAAGCACATAAGACAAGGAAATGCAGCGAAACGATATACCAAGAATGTTAAACATGGCTGAACGGCCAAAGCACACATTTTCATATATTGCCTCACAAGCACTCCACAGTTACTTCCATGGCAATCTCGTGCGTACTTTTTGGTGAAAGAAAACTTGAAACAGGTGCAGAACCTTTAGCTTCCCAAATCGGCAATTCATCTTTTGTAGGAACCTGGGAAATGCTTTTCCAATCCTAGACGAATCTCTCCTGCCTGGTTATGGTTTAATTAGCATTGTTTTGTCTTGTAAATTTTGTTCCAATAGAAATAATTTACTGCAGTCAATTTATTGAGGTTACATGCACAATTTGCTTGGGAGTATCTTATGAAGTTAGCATTAATTCTTACTGAGTTCTGCGCTGTTAATTGCTGTCCAATGATACCTTTCATTTGAACGCCGAAGTAAATTTAACAGATGGCGGTGCTTTGTGCATAGACACGCAGTCAGTGCTTGTGCGGCCCAAACGACAAGTCTATGTTTGTCAAGCTGTCTCTGCAACAGCGTTTTCCTCGCGCAAGCTGAATAGTTCACGTTGTAATTGAAGAAGAGAAACTGTAGTTCAATTTAGACGAAGTCCGTCCCGCTTGCGAGGAATGAATTAGTCGGAAAGATGCTCAGTTTATTATGTTCCTTCGTTTGCCCACGTTCCGCTGCATTCATCAGAGGAAACACCGATAAAAAGGCTGCGACCTATTTTCTAAACGCAGATTTGGACTTAAACGGCGCCACGCATCTTCCGCTTTGCGCGCGATGAACACGATCGAAAGCCCTTGTTGCGACATTAAGCCGCTCACTACTGATTACGCCAGTCTTGCCATTGGTCGTTAGTGTGCCTTTCAACACAATTAGCTGCCTGTTGTGCTTCATTTGCAAAAGGTATGCGAAGTACTCAGCATATATAGTATCTCGCCCGGACCGAACTTAACGGCGCCTCGTTTGCACTTTGCTTCCCTTCCTCAGGTCTTGTTTAGCGATGCCCCTACTAACTGCGGATGATATGCACACCTAAACCCAAGCACTTAAAGGGCAAGTGCATAGGTTTTAGAAAGCGACGAGTTTCAAGGGATCGAATGAGTGAAACTTACAGGTAATGTATGCGAATATCATTTGGGCTAGCCTTTGAAATGTTGACGTAATTGACGATTAAAATCGCGATGGCCTTCAGTCTTCTCCGCAGCGCACAGCGCCATGTGGGGGGCGCATGATGACGCCATAAAGGCATAAAGGCTTGCTTTGAAGAAAAAAAAAAAAAACTAACGCTACCGAAGTCAAAGCCCGCCGAGAGTTGTTTTGCAGCATCAAACGTGGCAGGGTGGTTATTTTGTTTTTGTGTTATTGGAGTTTAACGTCCCAAAGCGACTCAGACTAAGAGGGACGCCGTAGTGAAGGGCTCCGGAAATTTCGACCACCTGGGGCTCTTTAACGTGCACTTACATCGCACAGCACACAGGCCTCTAGAATTTCGCCTCCACTGAAATAAGATATATTCTCTTTTCTCTCCACCGAAATTCGGCCGCCGCGGCCGGGATCGAACCCGCGACTTCCGTTTCAGCAGCAAAGCGCCGCAACCACTGAGCTACCGCGGAGGGATGCAAGGTGGTTAACGGCAGCGATAATTTGAAATCTTGCCTCCCGTGAAGTCACGCCGAACTTGTCCGCACTCCTGCAGTGCCTTGCAGCGAAGCCTAACATTCAATCGTCGATTACGTCACTATTTTGAATGCTAGCACAAGAACACTGGCATGCTTTATTTACAGCCTAAATAGATCTGAATCCTTGAATTTCGTGGAATTCTGAAACACCGGTGCAGTTTCCCTTTCAAGCCGCCAAACGCGGCGCTGGAGATGATCATGATGAAAATGGGGGCACAAACAAAACGGAGACACACAGAGACGACAAGACGTTTCACAACTGGCTTATTTGGAAGGAAACGACCTCTTCAATATACAAAGCGATACCAAAGGCAGCGACAAAAAACATAGTTATCATATCAGGGTTATAAAACGACAACGAAGACGAAAAACTAAAACCTGAGTAGACAGCCTATTTCCTTCTTAGATAGCGAGAGCGAGGGCTTACTCACGCAGCTTCCATATGAGGCCATGTGAAATGCTTCCATCACATCTCTGGTTCTTTGAGCGGCGCTGGAGCCGTGCGAGGTGACGCTGGCCACCGGCAGCCTGAAAGACCATGGAGGCACTAGTCGCCATCGCCAAAGCGTCGGGAGAAACTACTGGAGTCCTGGACTGAGGTTCCCACCCACAATCTGCTATGGTCTCCTTTTACATAATAAATATTTATTCTTTCTCTCTTTCGAGTTTCAATCCGGTAGTTCATGTTGACATTGAAATGACCTTTGGACTAGGCGATTTTGTATAGTAACAGCCTTAAGTCAAATGCTTAAGCATACTTTGACTGGACAATGCGACGGTGTTCCCAATTTGGCTCTGGTCATTACCAACATTGGCCCACCCCGACAGCAAAAATCTGGGCCAACCGAAACCCCGAAAATTGACCACGGATTTGAACCACAATCGATGTCCAGTCTAATTTGACTACGGCCAACAGGATTGTGCACTCTTAATTTGGACTTTGCCATTTACAGATTTGGCTCACTTCACCTCCTAAATGTGACCTTCATCGATTTGGACCAAAATCGGTGTCCAGGCTCATCTGACTAGGGGAAATAAAATAGTGACTTCTGAATTTCACCACGGCCATTTTCCGAGTTTGGCCCACCCCGAGCCCCGAAATCGTCTCGGATTCAGACCAAAGTCGAATCCAGGCTAATCTGATTATGGCCAACACGACGGTGACCTCGCAGTTTGGCCCAGGCTAAATGGTTAAAACTTGCAACTGAGTACTTAATTCGAAGAGATATAGAAGTCGCAAAGAACAAGTCAAGCCAAGAGATAAGAAACACTAAAATCACAGTAAAGCGAGAAAAAGCTGTCGCTCGACCACCGCCGTAACGGAGTTTAACCACTGCCATTTTCTCACTCCATCTTAACGCACCTGCCGCTATGCTTAATGGGGAACACCGAACATGTTGTGCGGGCTCCTTCCACGGTGGGCCCGGTTTTGCAGGGCCGACTTTTGATCCGAACTGCGGAACCGACGTAATCGCAGGTCACCTAGTCTAGAAATGGGTGCCCTTAGGCGGAGGTGACAGGTGCATCGATGTCTGAAGAATGCTGCCGATATAATAGCATTGCCGATGGTGCATGCGAAAGCCTTGGTGCTCATCGCAGACTTCCATCAACTGCCAGCTGAAATGTCTGTGATAGTGTGCACCGAGGCCCGCAGGTCACTATGGTCGAATACAACTCAAGAACGAAGCGTCTTTTCTCCATCAAAGGGCCCCCTTCCAGCCAGTGTCGTCGGGCGAACTTCCTGAGCCTCACAGTGGGACAATGCAGGGAGCGTCAGATGAAAGGGGATACTCCCCTAACTACATTGGTCGGGGATAGTACCTTCTCAGCACGGTGACGCCTCTCCCTGCTTTGTCACTCTAACAGGTCCACGAGAATCGGTCCACATCATTGTCTGTAAGGGGTTCCTTTGTAGGGGAAATGCCGCTTCGTTCTCGATGCTATTCGACTATAGCACGCCGCGAATCACAGCAGCGTAACTCTGCCTGCATTTCCGCCACAACCAAAATATGTGTACTTTCAAGTTGTAGCTACATAGCCATGTAAGTCGTTCCGAGGGCGGCGTGTAGCTACAACAGGTAAGACAGGGACTCGAAAGAAACGACCAGCCTCCAAGATTTTAGCCCGCTCCAGGTATCCTCGTGTGCAGCATCCCTGTGAACAAGAAGACGCGCCATCGCAGCTCATACGAAAGGGAGCCCATATGCTCCTGGTGGCAAAAATTTCGAGGCGAGGCCTGAGAGATGATGCAGCCAGCGCGTCGCCGAAGGCGAGGAGGAACACGCGCTGGCGACGAGCGCGCCAGAAGCGCTTTTGTTTCCAACGCGCTGAAAAATAACGCGTCGCACGTTTCTGCTTCCAGCCGAGGCGTGTGCCAGAGGAGGAGGAGGTTTCGTCGCTTCGTGCACCCTGCTGCGTACATTGTCGAACTCATTAGCGTTTTTCAGGCGTAAACGGCGCAGAACTCGCGGCGCCAGCTACTGGCGGGGCAAAAAGCAAGCAGAGGAAGCGGAGAGCGAGGAGCGCTTGCATGCATCGACGACCCGCTATCTTCTTCTTGCGCCTCTTTGCGCATGCGCCGCCCCGTCGCCAAGCGCCGGCAAAATCTCCGGGGCAACGCGCTCCCTCCCGCAGCCTTCTTTTGCCCCTGCTTGCTTTGCCCGCTGTGCGGCGCGGGCGTCGTCGCCGTGTTCTTCTTGCTCAGCTCCGCTTTTCTCTCATGCCCTGCCTTCGCGCATAATTAAACTAATTACCGCTTATTAAACCCCGGCGCTGCCGCCGCGCGAGAAAAAGACAAGGAACACAGTGCTGGGAGCCGGCTCGAACAACATCTCATTACGGGAGCGCGCTGCCTCTGATGCGGGCTTTTGTCGTGCGCGCCTGGGGGGTTTGCCGAGGTGACGTGTCGCGCCTCGGGCCGAGACGGCTCCAAGATGGCCGGAAATTGCTCTGCGCACACGACGAGTGCGCGGCGCTCAACGGACGGCGCCAGGTGCTTGTTGACAGCGGCCGTATCAGAAAGCACGAGGCGCCTGCGCCAAAACAGGGAAAAGCTCCAACTACGCCCCGACTCCCTGTGCGAGGAAAGAGTAAAATAATGAAAGCCACTGCACAGAAGGAAGACGGTTGGGATTCATATCCAAAGAAAAGGGAAGGCGCGGTACGAAATAGGAAGGTCCAGAAAATGCATTCCGACAAAGCCTGTCCAAGAGTCACCCATGAATCCACATTTCGCTACTATACTCGGGGACAGCTTTCTGCGGCTACGCAGTGCAAGCTACGAGGGCGTAGCGCAAGGCTTTCACAAGCGCGCTCTTATCACGCCCTTCATGAGAGAGAGAGGGAGACGTTTAAGCTGGCGTCCCGCCCTCGTAGCTTCCAATGCAGAGCCACAGTAAGTTGTTCCCCAGTATAGCTTGTTTCATATCGACGCTATGAGTCCGTCGCGATCAAGTCATTTTATGGTTTGTGCGTGCAAGAGCTATGCGAACTTAGATGGAAAAGCATGCGGTCTCAGTCTCACGTGAGGCCCTTGTGCCTCACTTTGCTAGGAGGTCGCCAAGGACGAACACACCAGCAAACCAGTCTACCCTCTTGTCATCCGTGCAGGCTGAACGAGAAAGCCAGACTCCGTGCCTGCATGCAAATGCCTAGCACCAAGGCCCAATATTAGTATGAAGCACTGTCTATGCTGTACTTGGGATCCTTAGCTCTGAGCAGCTAGTACAGTCTTTGTCAAAAGTTTAGAGCCCAGGGGGTTCACTTCCAAGCTTTATACTGGGACTCCAGGAGCATACATGGAAGTCCTACCTGTTGCAGGAACCAGTACCAGAAATCTTGTCATGTCCAGGAAATTAGGAGCGCTAGAGATCCATTAAGAATGACATAGTGTGGCTCAAAAGAAAACCCCCTGGGCTCCAAACTTTTCACAAAGGCTGTACATGGACTCGGCCGGCCTTGCGCAAGCGAAGACAACGGAAAACTACGCTTTTCTGCATTCTGCGTTGCGCGTCGAACGACCTACGACACGACCATTCTGAGGAGCTAGGTGAAGTTTTGTCCCTTTCTTTTTTGCCACCAGAGGGCAGAATTACGATCTTCCTTTATTTTGGTATGCGGCCTAAATGCAGTGAAACTGTCGGCTGTTATCGTGTCTAATTCATGGAATGCTGCGCTGTGTGCTCGAGCGGTGCCGACCACGCAGTAAAAGCCGAAATTCGAAAGCGGCTCATGGTTTTTTATTAAAGCTTTATATGGCTCTGTTTTCGCCACTCGAGCCCACTGCGCCAACGTTACGCACTCTGTTACTATATTTTTACTCCCCTCTGTCGGCTTCCCTCGCGCCTGCTTCTTGACCATCCGCTAACTACACCGGATAACTATACTGCGCTTAGCTATGCATAGCGGTGATGTATTTAAAGCGCATTAGGCAGATACTCTCAGACCATGAATAGCAGCTTACTAGTATCTCTGAAAAGAAAAGAATGTCTCTTACCGCTACTCATCTGTGCGGCAGAGACACGGAGGCTAACAAAACGGGTTAAACTTAAATAGAGGGTAACGCAGGGAGCTACAGAAAAGCAAATTATACGTGTAATTTTAAGCGACAGGAAGAGAGGCGGGCAGTTCAGGAAAGAAATAGAGAGTTAAAGACATCCCAGTCAAAATCAATAGGAAGAGATGGGCATCGGAAGGGCATGCAAAGCAAATCCAAGATAACCGGTTGTTGTTAAGGGCAAGGGACTATAAATTCAAAGAGAAAGCAAGCGTAGCAGTGGCCCCGCAGAAAGTTCGATGGGCGAATGAGATTAGGGCCTGTGTTAATGGGAGAGATATGGGAGAGGCCTTTCGCCGCGCAGTAGGATGATCTCTAATGCAAATATATTTCCAGGCGTGCACATTTCGTGGTTTGATCAGCGCGCTCTTTTGGTCAGCTCAGCACGCTACGTTTTCCTCCTGCAATGAATGGGTGGTTCGTATATACAGGATGTTTCACTTAACACAATTCTTAAAGATAGCTTTTTGAGTTAGAAGAGATCTTTTTTTGCCATAGCATTGTCAGCGTTGAAGTACACAGCTCAGACGTACTACAGCTCAGACGTACTAATTTGTAGGCTGATTAACTAATATTGGAAAGTTAACTTTTTAACTATTACTGTTAGGCTCCATAATTACTGAGAAGCGTGTAGCTCAGAGCGAGTAATATCCATATAATTTTTTAGAATTACAAAAACCCGGTTGCCTCGGCGCTGTGTACCTACAACTATGGTCATTTCGATGACTTACGTTCATTGGAGAGGTTGCTTTGCCTGCAAGCTTCTCGAAAGCGCGTGTATTTTAGCGCGATGTAGGCAAAACTTGTAGAGCTATAGGGCGGAAGAATTTCGCAAATTCTAACTGATATGAATATTACCTAGGCCGGGCTACATGCCTCTCAATTTTAAGGAGCCTAACAGTAATAGTTAAAAAGTTACTTATTCTATATTAGCTAACCAACCTGCTAGTTTTTTCACCGCAGACAAAGCTATGCCGTAAACAGCTCTCTTCTAAGCCAAAAAGCCTGCTTTTAAAAATTGTGTAAAGTGCCCTGTATGCACATAGCTTGTACGACTCCTGTGTGAAGGGAAATTTTTCTTTCCTATAGTTAACGCTCAAACGATAGACTTATCTCCGATGAGTGCTGTGGAGGGTGGTACTGATTTGTGCTGCAGCTCAGCATTGCGTGACGCTGGCGCTTATATATTTTCGCAAAAACGGTGACATTCCCTTGCAGTGACACTGTTCGGGAGGAGGTGTTTAAACTTCCGAATCGACAACCTACTTCTGCGAAACTGGGACAGGTGCACAGCAGAGTGAAAAATTCTGTATATATATGTATATATAGGAATGCGAAAGCATGTGTTTTAAACAAAGCTAAGGTTTTTTAATGAAACGAAATAACGCAGTAGCTCTGAGATGTCGACATCTCGCTGGACACCTCAACCGCGCCTTAAATGGACACTGAAGCACTTCTTTTGAAAATCGGGCTGGCAGCGGCGTCTTATAGTTTTTCATGCTGTATGCTCGAATATCGCATCCAAATAAGGCAAAAACAAGCGAGAGTTGCCTTTTTTAGCAGAAATATGCGGCCTGTGCCGCGGGGCACACCGTGCGGCGCGCCGCCGCCCGTGATTGGTCAAGAGAGGTCATGACGACACATTGAGGACTGGAGAAGCTGCCGATGCGGATCCGGCGCTGCGTTGAGTGCAGATCGCAGCTTTACGTGGTGCTGTAAAAGCGAATATGGCGACTATGTTTTTACTGATCTCCAAAGAAAAGCATATTGCAGTTTGTTCATTATACGTTTTACCTGAAACCAAAAAAGACGCAAGCAAAAAATTCCACGCCTAGCACAAGCATACGCCAGCGTGAAACACGCCCATGCAGTCCACGCATAAAAGGTGTCAGCACAAACTCGGCTCGTATTCTCGGAAAGGAAGGGGTGCGAACAACACTCGAGTCAATTACCGCCACCGGACGCCTCCTGGCTCACCCGAAAGTGCGTCATCCTAACGAAAAGGCCCAAAGCGTTGTGTACAAAAAATCGTGTTCTCTGTACCCGGAGTCGTAGTTTGGGGCAAGAAAGTATTTCAAGGAAACGATGAAGCAGCACAGAGTTGATGTCAAAATGAGCGAAGCGCAGTGGCCTAGCACTGCAAGGCATGTGACCACAGGATAGTGACGCAATCATTGTGCGCTAGAAACCTAGTCAAATACGCGCACAAGGCTACTGCTTCACTCGTGGCGCGTTCAGCAGATGCCGGGAAATATTAACCGCCCAATCGGAAACGGTCGCCCTTCCTAGATCTGCAGTTTAGGTTCAGTGAACTGGTAGCCAACTATGTGTGTGTTTAAAAGCCAAGCTAGCTACAACTCGCCCGCTGCCACAACTTGATGATGAAAGCGAGTAAGGTTGCGAAACATGGGTTTTTTTTTCCCAAAAACTTGGTTGGCATTCATCTCTCTCTTAAATTTGCATCCGAAATCAAAGATACCTCTGTCGAACGCCTTCATTTTAATCGCTTAGCTACGATTAAACAAGATGCCGCATATGAAGAGCTTCGATGCTTGCTTGCTTGCTTGCTTACTTGCTTACTTGTTTGCTTGCTTGGACACGTCGAACCGAGTACACAATCACTAACCGAGCCTTGCTAAGCACGCCTCACGTGGTCTGGCCATGCCCAAGCTGAGGAGAGCGACACATGCTTGAGCCTCTATAAGGTTTCTGCAGGGGCTAAGTGAGCATATTTCTGCTTCTAGAAGAGGCGCTTCTTGGCAATGGTGACACGCATCATACGCTAGAAAATCGAAGGAACTGTGTGTTGTTTAAGCCGTGCCTCTTTGACAGAAAGCACTAGAGATCACACTAAGGACAAGCTCTGCATGCAGCCGCTCTGGCGAAAGCGTTTCGAGCAGAGTACGCTTGCTTTGGTCCGCTTCAATTCACCCTCGTCGCAGCAGCGAGCGCCTGCGTTGCGAGCACGGTGGTTGCGAGCTTATGACCTTGTGGAAAACAGTGGAAGGCGACACAGTCGCGGTCGTGGTTGTTCGTGGACACGAACACAGAGCAGTACCTCGCGTTGAATCTGATTCTCAAGGTCGGCTGACACGCTTTGTACGTCACAACGCACGCAGCACAAGAAACAACGCTGGCCGAAAGCTCGTTCGGGTGGATGGAAGTATTCCCGACTCCTTAACGTGACGTCACGTTGGACGACATGGACGCCCTTTCCCTCTCCGCTGTTCTCCTCTCTTGAGCTCGCGCGGGACGCGGGAGATTTAAACATCGCACTTTCAATTGGTGATTGCGCCACTCTTTTAGCCAAAATAGAAAAAGTAACTTCACAGGCGTTATCAGCAATGACACTACTTCACAACCCTAGAAGATTAGCTACTTGAAGGAACTGGTGAGCGCTAAAAAATACGAAAAAGGGACGAACACACAGGACGGAGCGCTTCGTCCTGTGTGTTCGTCCCTTTTCCGTGTTTTTTAGCGCTCACCAATTCCTTCAAGTATGTATTTCCAACTAGCCCCAGTAGTAGCTCTTTTGTCTTAAGATTAGCTGATTCGAAAGCCGCCTCAGTATCCCTTTAAGGGAAGGGAGGAAGGTGAGATTAAAAGAAGAGAGAAAGTGGCGCCGTAGTGGAGGTCTCCGGAATAATTACGACCACCTGGGGATCTTTGACATCGCACGGCCGCCTTTCGCGTTCCGCATCCATTGAAACGCGGCCGCCGCGGCCGGGATCGCACCCGGGTACTGAGGCTCGGTAGACGAGCGCCTTAACCGCTGATCCACCGCGGCGTATAGTGATGGTTGACCATCGCTGGGATTTCTTGTGCGCCTGCGATATCTCTTGCTGAGACTAGCGTCGTCGATTCGGCGGACTTGGTTTTGCGCTGCGCGTCTCTTCCCGTCATTCCTCCTTCACTGAACGTGGCAGCGATCGCGACTTAAATTACACCCTTAAATTTTGCGTCACCCTGTGACGACCACAATTTTATTGAATTGACTATAATATCTGATATCATATGACCGATGACGCCACAGGAGACCAACTTCAAGCGAAACATTTTGGAAACACTTCTGGGGTCAACATATCCATTTAATGCTTTCACATTAGTAACTAAAATTAACGTTTGTGCTTTCTGCATAAATTGCGAAATTACCGTCGGGCAGCCGCGAAGGTTTTCGTTTTATACGCTCTGCCCCTTCCACCGCTTCTACACAATCCCGTCCTTCAAGGGACGGTACAGGTGTCCACCCAGTTCGAGGTTCCCTACGCGCCTTTGCGCAGCATAACGACTTATACGACTTCTAACACCCCCCCCCCCCCCCCTCATGCGCACACACACTATTGCTTCGGGACAGCAAGGTTGCTCGCGCCTCGAGCTATCCTATGAACTAAGTGTGGGGCGCCAACGGTTCAGACGGCTTGTATCCTTGTATACAACGGCTTGTATCCCGGATTCTGCATCAGATTGTAAAAGTACACTTTTTTTTTTACCGGGAGAGATTCACGCAACCCGCTGCCTATAGCTACTCTCCTCTCACCACTAGCGACACCAGCGCCATCCATTAAAAGCAGCGCGGAAAGCAGCGATGCGCGTTCGTACAACCCGCGGGCCGATGTGCACAGTCCTCTAGCCGCTAGTAGAGTTACTGGCTAGCCGCGAGAGACTGACGACAGCGCCATACTTCGCACCGCGGTGTTAAACGGCGGTGGTGGTGGCGAAAAGCATTTATTATATCTACAGAGAGGTTGTTTGTTTGGGAGGTGACCCCTAGTGGTCCCCCCCCCCCCCCTCCCCGTCACAACACTAGGTGGGGTCTATATTCCTGGAACCCATTTGACTCGACCGCAGCTGGGGTACGCCGGACAATTCCCTGTTTGGCCGGGAGGTCGTGGCAACCGAGCAGGGCCGCCTCCCAATCTTCTTGGGCTGGGTTGGGGTGGGGGGTGAGGGAGGGATTGCTCTGGCATGCCCACACCATATGGTAGGTGTCGCCACCTCTGAACAGTATGAGCGGGGGCAGAAAAGGAGGAGTCGAAGTGCTTCGGTGCTGCCGGGCACAGTAGGGTATTAGTGAAGAGTCTCAGCAGAAGACGCTCACCTGCTTTCCCCAGACCTTTGAAGGGGGGAGGGGGGGTGTTCACACTTGCGGTGAGAGCCTTGGTAGTGATTTAAATTTTAGAAGGGGTTCGTTGTCCAGATCCGATCGGTAAGGTCGTCGCCAAGGGTCAGGGAAGTGAGTGCGCAGGCGGCTGCGTCTGCAGCCTCGTTTCTTGGTAGGCCTTGGTGGCCTGGAGTCCTGACTAAGTAGCGGAGCGTAGGATCTCGGTGCACAATCTGTCCACAGTGGCCCCATATTTATTCCACCGGCCTGGGGCAGATATCCACGCGATAGTCCATAGTACCACACAGGCAGCATGCGGGAATAGTCTGATTGTATTCCTGCACCGGTGCGATAGCTGTGTTGTAGCGGACGAAGCGCGGTACTTGTCTGCCCACGAAGGTGATAAGGGCTAGCGAACATTTACCTAATTTTCGGACGAAGGCAATGCCTGAACCACCACATAATCTTGCCTCTGAGCGTTGCCAACATCTCCCGTCCGTTGACCGTAATGATCGGACGGCACACTTCACCTTTAAATTTTGCATGTTCTTGCGCGGGAATCTGACCTTTGGTGTGCAACGAAGAAAAGTGAGCGGGGTGCCGGAAGTGTGCTTGTGGTTGTATGGACAGGGCTGCCGTCGGCAACTGCCGAAGATATCACTAAAACACCTATCAGTCTTGTCCCCGAGATTAGGTGACATCATCAAATGCGTCGCAAGACCGGCGTAGCGGATTTTAGCACAGGTCATTGATGCACCTAGGATCAATCTTTGAGTCAGAACAGCTAGGTACTAAATGGCGCTTTAAAAAGCGAAACGTTGTTCCAGTTACAGCCATTAAATGAAAATTGTGGACAAACGTTTCAATCAAATTTTAATAAGGTTTATGTCGATATATACGCGTATGTGGACACTGCATAAGTGTATGGGGAAGAACTTTCGTGCCATATTTTTAGGACAACTATATGAAGTGCATTTCACGTGACCTACTTGGTGTGGTTGAGCGTAGCCCTTACGGAAGCTTTCACTGCCTTGTGCCCGTGCTTTGCGGGCTCGCCCGACCACGCGAATTTAAGTAAACATGTCCAACATTATCAGCCAAACATATTGAAAAATGGGAGATTGTAAGACACTATTGTGGAAACATTGAAGGTAATGGTCCATTCTTCTGATATTTATCAAGATCATTTTAAAACATTTTCATCAATCACATTGAACATTTAAGACATCCATAGAAAACCAAAGGAGAACGGTTTTGACGACAGCAAAAGCGTTTATAGAAAAAAAAAATACGGGACTGCTGTCGGGTGACCTGCGGAAATATTGATGGTTGTAGTGAAATCTTGCAATATACAAAAAAAACTGCGTTCATAAGTAGTTTCCCGTTCAAATATGCTTTTGTCAAGAATTGTTGGCTATGAAAATGACATTGGAGTTTAGCCCCCTCAAATTGCGTGTTTGCAGCTTTGTTTTTTTTTTGTCAAGGATCACCTCAGTTATAACTACTCCGTGCAAGAATGAACGCATAGGTGTGGTTCATAATATCTCTATCAAAATACTGCTGTGAAACCCAGTGTCAAAATTTAGTGGCAACTCCTGACCTGCATTAATTGTCCCCATCATCATCATCAGCCTGACTACACCCACTGCAGGGCAAAGGCCTCTCCCATGTCTCTCCAATTAACCTGGTCCTTTGTCAGTTGCCGCCACTGTATCCCCGCAAACTTCTTAATCTCCTCCGCCCACCTAACTTTCTGCCGTCCCCTGTTACGTTTGCTTTCTCTTGGAATTCACTCCGTTACCCTTAAGGACCAGCGGTTGTTTTGCCTTCGCATTACATGCCCTGCCCAAGCCCATTTCTTCCTCTTGATTTTGAACTAAGATGAAATCAAGATTAATTAATTGTCCCCACATGACGCTATATCTGGCTGCAGTTCTCTACGGAAAGTCCTCACTCGCATTAATTGCAATGAGAATTATAATTGCTTGTATTGCATTTATTCCACTGCTAAGCACTTTTGACTACGACAGCGCAGAAGCACATTACGAGTTATATTAAGCAGAATGAAACAGGGATGATGAGTGTTTTTCATCTTCCAGGGCTCTCATGGCTAGAACACAGCACCACACACTAATAAGGACACAGCACTGTGTGTCGTCAGTTGTGGTGCAGCTATGGAACTCCGGAACCAAATCACCCCAAAAAATATATTGTCACTGAGGAATGCATATTTGAAAAGAAATAGCTGTCACTTAAAAGCCACTCTCGAGTACTTGTACAGAAGTAGCAAAGCGGGCCACACGCGTTGAGGCTTGCGCATCACCTTGCAGTCTGTCTTCTGACTCGAGACTATTACATCCGCTTGTGTTATCATGCTGAACTGCACCTTATGGCTTTGAAACATTGGCGTGGATACAAATTTCAGAGCGGCGGGACGAAGGTTCTGTTCAAGATATAAACAAAAGGGCCCACTTTCGAGACATGCATGTGGCACTGTGGGCTACATTACTCTCAGTTAATAAGTTTAACAGTAATAGTTAAAAAGGTAAGTATTCAATAGTATTTAGACAGCCTGACCGTTAGCACGTCTTAGCCGTATTCTAATGCACTGCACCGCTGGCAATACTGTGCAAAAAAAAGCGTTCTAACGAAAAGCCTGCTTTTAAAAATTGCAAGAGCCTGAGGTGAAGCAACCTGAATAGCTCCTCAATAAAATTATCGCAAGTAAAAGTAGCGCGCTGAAAGTTCTCTTCTTCAAGCATTGTCCGGAATTGTTGGATATGGTTGTAGTGATTTGCAAACTCGGTTGCCATTGCACTTGCACATCTGACGGGCACCACAAAGTATACTTCTCAGAGACTCGCTTGGCAGCCAAGTGGCAACGCTCATCAAGCCGGGCCTGTCTAGTTGGCTCCTCAAAGCGCTGAGCACAGTTGCTGCTGATCGTACATGGGCTGCCTGAAAGCATTCTGCATCGAACTCGTGAAGGTGACGCTTTACAGCTGCAATTTAATTTGCGTGCAAGCCTGCAGCCTCTCATTCAAGTTCCTGCGAATCATAAATACTCTCAAGCAACCGTTTCTTCTCACCATGTTTTAAGGTAAGACCTCATGGAGCCGATGTTCACAGCTGTCCTGCGAACGTCTTTATTATGCGAAGCATATTAACGTAGGTTTCGGGCCTTCGCGCGACGCCCGGCGGTGGCCACCATTGACCTTGAAGTGAGATGACATGATGTGACGTCACGTGATGACGTCACACCGGCTGCAGATGGGGCCTCATATCGCGCCGTCGGACGTCGCCCGGCGGAGGCCTCCACGCTTCGGTTCGTGCCGTCGCGCGCGACGCGGCGGCGGCGCCACCATCGCTGCATCACGTGATATGTGACGTCACGCCAGGGATGAAGCGCCGCGCGCCCGCCGTCGCGTCAGTCTCTGTGCCCGCAACCGCGCCAGCGTCTTTGCGCCGGGCGTGTATGCGGTCAAGATGCCTCCAAACGCTAAGGACGTTAAACGTGGAAACCAAGAGTCATGCATTTACGGACCATAAGAGTGTGTTTGTCGGGCATTTTGACCTGTTTACAAGCGCCGCAGGGGCAGCTCTGTCTCCACTTCACTTTCTATCTGAGTCTCTTGAAGAGCAACGATATCTAGCTGCCTGCCCGAAAGCAATGAGCGCAGCTGTGCCTGTTACTGCCTAGACCGGAGCCACAGATGTTCAGTGTTAAGACGATCAACTGCTCGACGTTGGCCATGGTGACCAAGCTGCGCTTAAGTCAAGCATCCACGACGTCTGGCGCCAATGCGGGAGGTGAGACCTCCCTAGAGCTGGCACCCTTTCATCTCGAGCTGGAGTCCCGAGGAGATTTCTTGCTCTTGTACTTTCGACGGCGGGACTGTTTGGCAGGGGCGGTGTCTTCGTGACAGGAGGCAGAACTGAGCGACACGCCATGATTCGAGACCACACGTGGGCTTAGCACATGCTCACCACAGTTTCCGTGTGAGAGTGAACTCCCAGGCTGGCAATCAGTTGCCTTATGGCGCATCCGACAGTTGCATCAGGAATTTCAGCAGTGCAGGCACTCGGCCCCGCCGCGACACTAAGCCATGGCACTGTAGACCACAAACTTTAAAAAGTTGCGGCACGTTGTCGACAGTGGCACCATCCGGAAAAGTAAAGGCAATATCTTCATTCAAAGTGCGCATCCCCTCCATTTCCGAAACTATGCAGAGCTCCACTGTGATGGAAGTAACCTTTCCGCAAGTTGGAAAGGCGTCACGGATTTAAAGATCTTCAAGACGTTCTGGTGGCCAAAGAAGCGGGAGCTTGACAGCGTTCGGTTCTGGCTTCCGGGTCAGCGACCAGACGGTGGTTTTAGTGCGAAAGCACTGCTTAACGCGGTTCCAACGAACAATCTCGGGTGAAATCTAGGAGTTACTCGGGTAAGGTCTGGTTAGTTTGGAGGAGCGCCGAGCAAACTGCAACCAATGGGAGGAATCTCGGGTAAGTTCGAAGAAGCGTCGGGCTAGTTGCCGCCAATGGGGGGGGGGGGGGGGGGGGGGGGCTTGAAGGTGACCTTGGTAAAACCTGGCATAGCAAGAGCTCATGCAGAAGTAAAATAAATATTGCCGCGACTGGGTTTCAAACCCGCTGCAGCCAATGGGAGCCAAAAGCCGCTAAGAAGTAACTGCCATTCTTAATAAGCCTCCAAGCACTCCAATTCTATTGGTTATTTTCGGTGGCCAGCCCAAAACGTCTTTGGTCAACTTTGGATGGCTCACACATCGCGCTCTTCTTACCCAGGAGAACCCATATTAGTTGGAGGAGATTTGAATAGGCCCCACACAACCTTGAGATACACTCAAGACTCTAAACGTGGACTCCAAATTTGCGACACGTTTTTCGACCAGTCATTTACACTTCTTAACAATTTCTTTAATTATACCCGCCCGCGTGCTCCTCCATCGACTCTGGACCTCACGTGGTGGCTTCGTTCCGGTAATCCTCGCTAGTTTGCGAAGCAGACACCTGGGGCAGTGATCACTCCCCCATTCCAATTGAATTTGCCTCAAGAACGTTACGTAAAACTCGCGGCAAGATTCATGCCCCTTCTTCAGTGCGCACGGATTTTTGTCTGATATCAATAGCTACTGCCTCGGCTCTTGCTACCTTCACGCTTGTTGAAACTCTATTCCGTCTTTTATTGCTTTAGTTGCGGTTTATGATATTTATGACCGTTAAGTGCCATCCAAACATCTGTGCGCCCTTCTGTTCCGTTAAAAAGGTTAATGTCATGCTGCCTTTTTGCAGCACGAAGGTGTTTAACGAGAACATTTCTGCATGTCTTGAATGCTTTGAGGGCTCCTGAAGACAATGTGTGTGAATGTTTTGTACAATTGGTCTCGTTTTTTCATGAAGTTGAATGATTGTTTTTATCCAGGGTTTGGGACTTCTTCTAGATGTTCTAAACTTCTTGACCACAAAACACCATCATCATCATCAGCCTGACTACGCCCACTGCAGGGAAAAGGCCTCGCCTATGTTCTTTCCAACTAACCCTGTCCTTCGCCAGTTGCGGCCACCGTATCCCCAAAAACTTCTTAATCTCTTCCGCCCGTCTAACTTTCTGCCGACCCCTGTCTTCTTTTGGGATCCACTCGGTTACACTTAAAGTCCAGTGGTTATATTGCTTTCGGATTACATGCCTTGCCCTAGCCCATTTCTTCCTTGTCATTTCGACTGGGATGTCAATAACCCGCGTTTCTTCCTTCACCCACACCGCCCACTTCCGATCTCTTAACTTTACACCTATAATTTTTCTTTCCATACCTCGCTGCGTTATCCTTAACTTTAGATGAACCCTTTTTCTTAGCCTCCACGTTTCTGCCCCATAGATGAATACCGGTAACATACAGCTGTTGTATACTCTTCTCTTGAGGAATATTAGTGAACGGCCATTCACGATCTGAGAGAACCTGCCATATGCGCTCCACTCTACTCTTATTCTTCTAGTTATTTCCCTCTCATGATCCGGATCCGCGGTGACTACCTGCCCTAAGTAGACATATTCTCTTATACTTCCAGCACCTCGCTGCCAATCGCGAACTGCTGTTCCCTTGCTATACTGTTGAGCATTACTTTGGTTTTCTGCATGACTAATTTTTAGCCCCACCGCTCTGCTCTACCTGTCTAACTCACTGATCACGCTTTGCAGTTCATGTCCTGAGTGACTTAGCAAGGCAATGTCATCAGCGAATCGCAAATCACTTAGGTATTCTCCATTAACTATTATCTGCAACTGCTCCCATTTCAGGCCCCGGAATACCTCCTGTAGACAGGCGGCGATTAGCATTGGCGAGATCGTGTCTCCCTGCCTGACACCTTTCCTTATTGGAATTTTATTGCTGACATTATGGAGGACTATGGTGGCGGTGAAATAGTTATCATATAACACTCCTCTGCACCCTTATTCCGCAATGCCCGCATGACAGCTCAGGTTTCCACTGAGTCAAATGTGTTCTCGTAATCAAAGAACGCTGCATATAGGGGTTGGCTATATTCTGCGCATTTGTCTATCACCTCATTGATAGCGCGGATATGGTGTATTGTCGAGTATTCTTTCCGAAAGCCTGCCTGATCATTTGGTTGATTGAAGTCTAAGGTTGTCCTTACTCTATTAGCGATTAGTTTAGTAAATGCCTTGTAGGCAACGGACAGTACGCTTATCGGTGTGTAATTCTACAAGCCCTTGACGTCTCCTTTCTCATGTACCTTGTATTTCTTTTTGATGTTACCGACCTCTGCATTATGTAACGACTGCTCCCCCCCCCCCCCTCCCTCATTATGGAATGCCCTAAGCCAAGGGCCCTTAAGGGTAAATAAATGATGATAACTGAGATAAAGTTGGCGTCCTTCCAAGCCCTCGGTACGCTCGAGGTGTATACCCTTGTGTTTTTCTACCACAGTCTTCCCTCCGTCCTTCAGCAAATCTGCTATAACCTGATCTTCACCAGCTGCTTTCCGCCTTTGCATTGCTTCTAAGGTTTTCATTACTTCCTCCTTCGTTGCTCGCGGGATGTCCCATTGCAGTGCTCTACTGCCTCTCGCAGTACCGTTCTGATTAAATTCGCCACTGTATTGATTTGTATAGAATTCTTCGGCTACTGCAACTATCTTATCCATATTTCTAATGACATTGCCCTCTTTGTCTCTTAGCGATCCCTGAATTCCTCTGTTTTCCCTCTTGCCTCTAACTCGTTAACAGCCTTCCGCTTCACTAGTTTCCTTCGTTCCCTTTTCAAATCTAAGCTAATACGCGACCTTACCATTCTTTGGTCGGTACAACGGACCTTTCGAGGACCTCCACATCCTCTACGATGTCAGGGTGAGCGCACAGTATGAAGTCTATTTCATTTTTAGTCTAAAGATTGGGGCTCTTCCACTGGCTTGCTCGTTTGCGGAAGAAGGTATTCACGATCCGTAAATTATTTTTATCTGGGAGCTCTACTAATAATTCTCCCCTGCTACTCCTAGAACCTATCCCATAGTCACCTATCACCTGGCGTCCAGCCTGCTTCCTGCCTACCTTCGCATTGAAGTCGCCCATTAATACAATGTACTGCGATTTTACATTGCCCATTGCCGATTCCACGTCTTGAAGCTTTCAACGATCTCGTCTCATGGCTTGATGTAGACGCGTAGGCCTGCACCATCTCAAGCTTGTACCTCTCACTACGCCCAATTACGATAGCCGGCACCCTCTCGTTAGTACTATAAAACTCCTCTATGCTGCCTGCTATATCCTGACCGATGAGGAATCCAACACTTAGTTCTCGTCTGTCTGCTAATCCACGATAGCACAGTACGTGCCCACCCTTTAGTACTGTATACGCCTAATCTGCCCTCCTAATCACACTAAGCCCTATGATATCCCATTTAATACACGCTAATTCCTTCAAAAGCACTGCTAAGCTAACCTCACTGGATAAGGTGCTAGCGTTAAACATTTCCAGGTTCAGTTTCCAATTGCGATCTGTACGGAGCCAGTGATTTTTAGCACCCTCCGCTGCAACACAGGTCTGACCGCCGCCTTGGTCAGTTGCTTGGCAGCCGCTGGGGGCTGAGGGCCGAGAGTTAATTGGTTTGTTCATAGAATGTTGCGTCCAAGTACTACACCAGGGTGGTCAACTTCTGCTCTGGTGAGGGAGTGCGTTGTCGGTTCTGGTCACCGAGATCAGGCCGCATGGCAGGGCTGCTTATGCAACTCCATCGACAAGCGGAGTTTTCTTAATAAAAAAAAAACTGTGGAGAATTGCGTGGCAACGGGATTCGAACACCGGTCGTCTTGCACGCGAAGTGGATGCTCTACCCCTACGTTTTTTTCGTTTTTTTTCTTTATTACCGGCTTGGCGAAAAAACAAGATCACTGTACATGAAATGTTAAAATACGTCCTCCGACATTGGGTGGATCGTTCATTAAAAGTGTTTCAAGTTTGCAAGTTCATCCATCTACGTTTTTTTCGTTCCTTTTCATGGCATTTGTTCTACATGGTTATGTACAGAAAGGATATATATACCGGGTGTTTCACATAAATTAAACCAAGGATTTAAAAAAAGCGGTCAACCGCAGCCCGCTGAAACCAACGGTACATTGTTTGCCATCATGTGGCGCTCCTCAGAATATTTTTTATTGCGCTTAATTAGTTAATTAACTCAGATGAATGATGCAAATTTTAAAATATTCACTTTAGTGCCAAGACCGTTACGTTAGGTTCTGGAGCAGGCTTATAAACGACCGATCCAGTTTACTGTAGCATCGTATTTCCTACAGGGTCCTTTTTTCCGGCATCTAAAGAAGGCCCGCGAAATATGAAAAAAATACCACGTGACTACGCTCGTGAGCTACCAAATTGCAGCGCTCTCAACGGCGCTTTGAGCAAACAGAGCGTGCCCGCTGACTGTGGCAAAGTGAACGGCCGCCGCGTCCCTGCGGAAAGTGCTGACGCACTGTCAAGCCGCTGGTAAGAGCGGCGGCCGTTTACTTCACCAGGGTCAGCGGGCACGCTCTGTTTGCTCGAAACGCCGTTGAGAGCGCTGCACTTTGGTAGCGCACGAGCGTAGTCACGTGGTATTTTTTGGTGGTCGAAATTTCCGGCGTCCTTCACTACGGCGTCTCTCATAGCCTGCGTCGCTTTGGAAACCTCCCATAAACCATAAACCATATTAGATACAAGGAAAGAATAAATACGGAAAGAAAGAGAATGCGCAGTGATTTCCGGCGTAACTTCCTTACCGAGCTGCGGATATTCTCAATGAATCGAATACTCCAGCACCGGTAATTATAGCATGTAGAAAATTTATCAAAAGATATGTCAGTTGATCCTCGCCTGCTGCTCAATGCCACCAGTACCATCATTGAGTGGGCTCGGCGAGGCAGCGGGGATTATGTCACTAACCCAAAGATTCCTGCTTACTGTGCAGGTTGCCTTGCTTGCCATAACCGGTGCGTCAACGTTCTCGAGCAGGTGTCGTCACTTGGGATCGGATGACAGCAAAGGCGGCTCCGTCGGCGAAAGCTGCCTATCACCGGACGCAGACTTCGCCGCCAGACATGCGCAGTGCTCCACATAAGGAATTTCCCCCATCAGCGACGTCAGCAGCACGGGCCTATGAAAGACCGTCATCAGCGACAGTGGGCTCAGCGAGGTACCGGGGATCACGCAGCTCTCCAGGTTCGTAGCATTTGTTCATACAGAAGTGACGAAACGTTCCTTGTCGTTATGCCGAGCCCACATATGGCCAATGCTGAGGAGCGCTTCTGTGCGTTGATACTATTGCTCTGCGGTGGCGTTAAACAAAACCCTGGTTTCGATACCTCTCTCACAGAATTGCTTCAGCGACTTGCCGAACGTGCTAAAGCTATACGCAATGATCTGGCCACTGTGATCAGCTGACTAGAACACACGGAAGGAACACTGGCGGACTTTGAACTGCGCGTGAAAGAACTTGAGAAAAACATGAAAGAAATATCCGCAAAAACGAAGGAAATAAATCACCTACACGAAAGCTTAGCAGAAGGCCAAGATTCACTGAAATCGCAGAAGGCAAGCTTAGTTGATCAAGAGGATACAAGACGCAGAAGCAATTTGACTCGCTTTGGCACTAAAAAAGAAGAAAATGAGACTGAAAAGTTATTGCACCGTGAGGTGATCGATGAAGTTTTCTGTGATAAGTTTGGACTTACCTGCCCTTCAGTGGCACGCATTCACAGGTAAGGTCACCGGGGTGCGAATTCAGCAATTATCTTTAACTTCCAGGATTACTTCGAAAAACAACTGATTTAGAGCAGCGTTGGAAAGCTAAAAGGGGACCGCATATCTATACAGAACGACTATTCTGCTGAAACAGATATAAGGCGCAAATTACTACGGAACCGTGCAAAAAACTGAAAGTGCCAATGGAAAGAAGGTTTCCCTTATGCATGGTAAACTGCGAATTGATAACTCCTCCGTGTGTGACGATACATCCAACACATGTGTTTCAGCGCCTATCGAGTGGGGGGGGGGGGGGGGGGGGGGGGGAGTACTAATAGGCATAACGATTGCAGGCCCAAGTACAGGAACTATGCGTGTTGTCTCTTAATGTCAGAAGTATTAAGAATAAAACCGGCGCCCTTGAACTACTGCTCCTTTCTTATAGCCCACACATTCTTAACATGGTTACATGATAAAATAAGTAATGATCAGATTACTCCTCCTTGCTATCAAATCTTTAGAAGGAATCACGGTTCAAGTGACAGGGGTGTTGCTGTTATTGTTAAGTCGTTCTTGCTGGTTACTGTCCTTGACCAAATTCCTGATCACGAAAGCCTGTTTTTGAATGTGTCGCGTTGGGGCTGCACTTTTTTATTATGTGCGGTTTACCGTGGTCCTGAATCTGAAATGACGTTTCTTGAAAGCTTATATGATATTTTGCTACCCCAGCGTGCAAATGGAAGGATTATGGCAGGAGATTTGAATTTACCAAGCTCTGACTGGTAGAGTTTAGTTTAGGAGAGCTGCATTTCTGGTGATGTAATTATGGACAATACGCTAGCTTTAAACCTTAACCAAATTGTGTGTAAGTGTACCTGTAAAGATGCCGTCTGAGATATGATTTTTGGCAGCGAACTGTTTTCTAAGGGTGAACTGAGAGTTGAACTCGGTATTTCGGATCGCCATTTCTTCTCTTTTTTTTCTTGGTCCTCCAGAAGACAGTTAGAGTACGAGAAATTTGTCTGTTGCCTATGTTCATGATATTGCTACGGGTCGACTCAGAGAAGATGAGGCCGACGAAGTGAGAGGGCGCTTGGCGCGTGCTCGGGCTCCGAATTCTGGACGGTGGCCTGTGTTTTGGCATCCGGTGCGCCCTGTGCTTGTGTTCTGTTCAGCGTGAGTGCACCAGTGTTCTTCGTGGCGTGAACGCCTACTGCCACGTAACATCTTGGTGGAGGTGAGGACTTTCCCCTTCCTCTCGTTCTGGACTATCCCAACACGGAGCTTCGCAGCGGTCGCTACACCGGGACCGCTACAATGACGAAGCCCGGCGACTCGCCAAGTGCCACTGCCCCTACATTCATGGTCATGGCTCATCCCCGTGACCCCGACATCTTTTCCGGTGCCTCAACTGAAAACGTCGAGAGATGGATCTCCATGTACGAACGTGTCAGCACCCATAACAGGTGGGACCCCACCGTCATGCTGGCAAACGTAATTTTCTATTTATCTGGCACAGCAAGGCAATGGTACGACACCAACGAGGACGAACTCACGAGTTGGGACATCTTCAAGGAAAAGCTTCGCGCTCTGTTCGGACCTCCGGATGCTTCGAAGCTCGCAACCCAAAAACACCTTGAGTCGCGTGCTCAGTCCTCCAGTGAAGGTTACGTCACGTACATACAAGACGTCCTTGCCTTATGCCACCAGGTGGACACCTCCATGTCGGAAAACAAAAAGGTGGGCCACATCCTGAAGGGGATCGCGGACGACGCTTTCCATTTGCTTCTGTGCAAAGGATGTGATACCGTGGATGCCGTTATTAAGGAGTGCCGTCTCTTCGAGCAAGTCAAGAGCCGGCGCATATTTTCACAGTTTGCACGACTTCCCCATACGGCCGCCACATCTACGTGTGCTTTGCAGCAGCCACCACCTAGCCCACCTCCCACTTCGCCTCTCAATATCACCGACGCAGTCACCCGGATCGTTCGCCGCGAAATGGAGGCCTGTGCACCTGCGGCCCCTCAACCTACCACCCCCAGTCACCCCTTGCCCGATGTCTCCCTCATTCAAGCCGTCGTGCGAGAGGAACTCGCAAATTTGGACCTCTCACATGCTATCTGTTCCATCGGGAACTCTAGCGTCCGACCACCAACCAGGAATGTATTCCGTCCAAGGGCTCCGTACTTTCGTCGCTACCGTAATCCAGCAGAGTGGCGGACGCCTGATGATCGCCCAATATGTTTCAATTGTTCCTGTGTCGGCCACATTTCCCGGCACTGCCGCAATAGATGGTTTCCGACTCCTCGCACCGAGCTTTCCTATGCCAACCGTTCAGATATGCCCCCCCGTTTTCCGCCCCGACCACCTCATGACCAATCAGATTCGGCCAATGATCTCGCCAGCTCCCGACCACGTCGTTCTTCCCGCTCTCCATCTCCCCGAGGCCGGCGATTCCGATCCCCGCAGCACCTTCGATCCTCGGCAGCCTCATACGACCGCTCTGACTTGGAAAACTAGCTGATGCAGCTCCCGGAGGTGACGCTGCATCCACGACCAGGCCCACAAATCCTCTACAGACCTCCCACTTGAACCAACTAGACGTTTGTGTTGATGGTGTCCCCGTGCGTGCGCTTATCGACACTGGTGCGCATATCTCTGTCATGAGTGCCCAACTTCGTCGTCGATTACGTAAAGTTCTCACGCCGGCTCGGTCTCGAGTGCGTGTCGCGGACGGTGGAACAGTTAGTGTTGACGGACTCTGCACTGCACGCGTTAGTGTTGCTGGCCATGACCTTCCAGTGCAGTTCACTGTTTTGAACCCTTGTGCTCATGACCTCATCCTCGGCCTCGATTTCCTGTCAGAACACTCCGCCCTGATCGACTGCTCGCAAGGCGTCCTACACCTCGATCTCCCAACCATCGATCCTGAACCCTTGCATTCTCCCCGACTGTATTCGCCCGACCAAGTTTCTCTGCCCTCACTAGCCGCCTTATTCGTTACCCTACGTCCTACCTCATCAGTGGCCGATGGTGACTACTTAGTCGCCCCTATTTCAGATGTCTTGCTGCACCGCAACGTTGCACTGCCCCATACTGTCGCTACAATCAGGGGAAACAGCGTGTCACTACCGTTAATTAATTTCAGCTATTCAGCCCAAGTCCTTCCACCTGGCATATGCGTGGCAACGTTCTCCCCTCTTGGCTCCTGCCCAGTTGCCCCATTGGACCCTGCCCATGCATCAGCTCCTGCAGACCCTGTTCACGCTCCTACTTCGACTGACGCGATCACGGCAATGATGCCCTCCGATTTGCTCCCTGCTCAATCTTGTCAGTTGCGTGCGCTTCTCGAGTCCTATTCCGACATCTTCGACCTCCATAACAGCGCCCTTGGCCAAGCTCTTACCGTTACGCACCGCATCGACACCGGCGACGCTCCTCCGATCCGCCGCCGACCATACCGGGTCTCCCATGCAGAACGACAGGTAATCCAGGCGGAAGTGGCAAAAATGCTGGAGAAGAACATCATTGAGCCCTCTCACAGTCCTTGGGCTTCGCCCGTCGTCTTGGTCAAGAAGAAAGATGGCTCGTGGCGCTTCTGTGTGGATTATCGTCACCTGAATAAGATCACTAAAAAAGATGTCTATCCGCTTCCTCGAATCGACGATGCCTTAGACTGCCTCTACGGAGCCAAATTCTTCTCCTCCATAGACCTACGCTCTGGCTATTGGCAAATTGCTGTGGATGACCAGGATCGGGAGAAGACTGCTTTTGTTACTCCTGATGGATTATATCAGTTTAAGGTTATGCCTTTCGGCTTATGTAACGCCCCAGCCACTTTCGAGCGCATGATGGACTCCTTGCTGCAAGGATTTAAGTGGTCCACTTGCCTCTGCTATTTAGACGATGTAATTGTGTTTTCTCCCTCGTTTTCGTCCCACATGGACCACCTCTCACAAGTTCTTTCCCTCTTCCGTCATGCCGGGCTGCAGCTGAACTCTTCAAAATGCCGTTTCGCGCGTCGTCAGCTCACTATACTAGGCCATGTCGTCGATGCTACAGGGGTTCGTCCCGATCCAGACAAGATCCGAGCAGTAAAGGACTTCCCAGTACCCCGTACGAGCAACGACGTTCGAAGTTTTTTGGGTCTTTGTTCTTACTTTCGTAGATTTATTCAAGATTTTGCCGACATTGCTCACCCGCTCACAGATCTTCTTAAAAAGGATGTCAGTTTTTCCTGGGGGTCCTCTCAAGACCACGCCTTTGCCCACCTTATAAGGAAGCTTACCACTGCACCGGTCTTGGCACACTTTGATGTGTCAGCTCCTACGGAAGTCCGTACTGATGCTAGTGGCCATGGAATCGGGGCAATCCTTTCCCAGCGTCAATCCGGCACACATCGCGTAATTGCCTATGCTAGCCGCCTCCTATCCCCTTCCGAGAAGAACTACTCCATTACCGAAAGAGAGTGCTTGGCCCTCGTCTGGGCTGTTGGCAAATTTCGACCCTACCTATATGGTAGGCCATTCACAGTTGTTACAGATCATCACGCACTGTGCTGGCTCTCTTCTCTGAAGGATCCTATCGGTCGCCTCGGTCGTTGGGCGCTACGACTCCAAGAATATGACTACGTTGTGATCTACAAGTCCGGACGGTTGCACAAAGATGCCGACTGCCTCTCTCGTTACCCTGTTGCCCACACTAATACTGTGACGAGCGCAAGCGCTATTGACCTGTTCTCACTATCGCCGTTTACAACTATCGGCGAAGAACAGCGTCGGGATGCGGAGCTTCTCTCCATCATCGATCGCCTAACGTCCGCCCACACCGACCCTTCACTGAACCGCTTTGCTCTCGTTGATGGTATTTTATACCGCCGGAATCTTCAACCAACTGGTCCTGACCTTCTCCTCGTCGTCCCGAAGCACTTACGAACAGTCGTTCTCCACGAACTCCATGACCTCCCGACTGCTGGCCATCTAGGCGTTACTCGCACGTACGACCGCATCCGCCGTCGGTTCTTCTGGCCTGGCCTCTACCGCTCAGTGCGCCGTTACGTTGGTTCTTGCGATGAGTGTCAGCGTCGCAAGCGCCCTGCATCTGCTCCCGCTGGCTATCTTCAGCCCATTGACATCCCTCCGGAGCCGTTCTACCGTGTCGGCTTGGATCTTCTCGGCCCCTTTCCTGAGTCCACTTCTGGGAACAGATGGGTTGCAGTAGCCACAGACTATGCCACCCGGTACGCGATAACACGTGCGCTCCCCACGAGTACTGCCGCTGATGTCGCCGACTTTCTTCTTCAGGATGTCATTCTTCATCATGGAGCACCCCACCAACTGCTCACCGACCGAGGCCGCACCTTCCTTTCAGCAGTGGTAAACGACATTCTTCGCGCGTGCTCAACTAAGCACAAGTTGACGACCGCTTACCACCCCCAAACTAATGGCCTCACTGAGCGACTCAATCGCACGCTTACCGACATGCTCGCCATGTACGTCTCCTCTGATCACCGAGACTGGGACGTCGCACTCCCCTACGTTACATTTGCATATAATTCATCCCGCCACGACACTGCCGGCTACTCTCCGTTTTACCTCCTGTACGGCCGCGAGCCTCAACTGCCGCTTGACACATTGTATCGAACATCTCGTCCCCCACATTCTGAATACGCCCGTGAAGCCATTGCCCATGCCGACCATGCTCGCCAAGTCGCCCGTTCCCGCTTGCAAGCCTCCCAAGCTTCTCAGCAACAGCACTATAACCGCCGCCACCTGGACAGTGCCTTCTTGCCTGGGTCCCTTGTATTGCTCTGGGTGCCTTCTCGCCGTGTAGGGCTCTCGGAAAAGCTTCTTTCTCGATATGTGGGCCCGTATCGTGTGCTGCGCCAAGTCACAGCCGTCACATACGAGATTGAGCCTGCCTTCCCCGAGTGTACTTCCCGTACTCCACCCTCCGATATTGTGCACGTGTCGCGCCTCAAGCCCTACCACCTACCTTCTTCTGACACTCGCTAAGCAGCACCGCGACGGTGCTTTTGCGCCCGGGGGTCATGCTACGGGTCGACTCAGAGAAGATGAGGCCGACGAAGTGAGAGGGCGCTTGGCGCGTGCTCGGGCTCCGAATTCTGGACGGTGGCCTGTGTTTTGGCATCCGGTGCGCCCTGTGCTTGTGTTCTGTTCAGCGTGAGTGCACCAGTGTTCTTCGTGGCGTGAACGCCTACTGCCACGTAACAATATTGATCGTTGTGACCACACTTATGTTATTGATTATTTGGCTGTTGTGTTACTGTGTACTAGTGAAGGTGATGTACAGAGTTTATTGGAACGTCTTAAGAAAGGCGTCTTATTTTCTATCGTAAATTTTGTACCTCGACGGAAAATCAGAATTAAGCGTCAAAACACTTTGGCGAGTCGTGATGCTATTAATACGAAGCGCAGGCTTAAACGTTTAGGCGACGTCATTTCACATCTTCTCAGTATTTGTAGAAAGTAAAACAAGAACTAAGACAGCAATTGCCTGTTTCAAAATGTCATTACTTTGAGGTTACCCTTCCGTAATTTATAATAACAGATCCGAGAAAATTTTGGCGCTACCATGGTCAACAAAAGGAAGTCTTAAGAGAAATTAGAAGTGATGATAAGAGCCTCGTTACCGATGAGAAGCAAAGAGCTAAACTTTTTAATGGACCTTTCAAAGTGTTTTCAGAGGCCCTTGACATATGGTTCCTTCTTCTTGAAAACATTATGCGCTCCAGATCTCGGATAATCTGGCTAAAATTTTGACATTGTCTCTTCAAACTAGTGAGTTGACATAGGCCTGGGAGAAGACTTGTGTTGTAACGATCCATAAAAAGGGGGATAGGTTACTCGTCACTGATTACCCACCGGTATCAATGATTTCTGCGTGCTCTAAGCTTCCAGAGCACATCGTGGTGCGCAATATAAATGACTTTATATATATATATATATATATATATATATATATATATATATATAGCGAAGTATACGCTTCGTTAAAGGAAACACATTTATTCAACTCGACGTTTCGATCGGAAGACCCATCTTCTTGAAGATCGGTCTTCCGATCGGAACGTCGAGTTGAATAAATGTGTTTCCTTTAACGAAGCGTATACTTCGCTAGATATTCTTATAAGCAGTCTAGTACTTCACGCTTTCGCAACCTATATATATATATATATATAAACGATTGAATAGGTCAGAGCATATTTAAGTGGTGCGCAGAACTCAGTCAGATGATTTGAATGGCGCACTTTCTGAATCGCTTGCGATTACTTCCGTTGTTCCTCAGGGTAGTGCGTTAGGAGCATTGCTGTTTTAATACATAAAAAATGATTTAATAGGTCGGACCATATTGTCACGTTGTAGTGACGGCAGTCCAGCGGTCGGGAAGACACCAGAAATACTTGCAAACGAAGCTCTTTATTAGGGCTGACTTGCGCCCGCAAAAGAACTGAATAACTCGGTGGCGGCGTAAGCAACAAGCGTGCTCGTCAATCGTCGATCTACGAATGCCCGCTGCTCGCGGCATCGTTCAATTTAAAGCAGGCAAGGAAACTTCGAGATAACAGGTCGAGAGCATCTAGAGTAATCTAGAAACACGTAGATGCAGCTGTTCATGGCTGCGAACAATCGAGATAAGTCCGGTCGCTTTTCGCGTCACGAACAAAAATGATAACACCCCTTTTCTGCGGCCTTGCGCGAACGAAAGAACACTACAATGATACGTGGCAATATTTAAGTGGTATGTAGAACTCGGTCAATTGGTGTGAGTGGCGCACTTCTTGAATCGCTTGCTATTACTTCTGGTGCTCCTCTAGGTAGTGTGTGAGGACCATTGCTGGTTTTAATATATATAAATTATTCAATGGGTCAGAGCATATTTAAGTGGTACGTACAACTGGGTCAGATGATGTGAATGGAGCACTTTCTGAATCGCTTGCTATTACTTCCGGTGTTCCCCAGGGTAGTGTGTTAGGACCATTGCTGTTTTTAATATATATAAATGATTTAATAGGTCAGAGCATATTTAAGTGGTACATACAGCTCGGTCAGTTGATTTGAATGGCGCCCTGTCTGAATCGATTACTATTGCTTCCGGTGTTCCTCAGGTTACTAATATAGGAGCACTGCTGCTTTTAATATATATTTATGGTTGAATAGATACAATTGCATTTTATGTAGCAATAAAACTGCTGCCAGACGACTGTGTTCTATACAAAAATATAGTGTCAATTGGGACCATGCTTGAGACCATGAGAAATGCTCCAAGAAGCTCCGCTCAAAATATGTCACTGGTATGAAGAATATAATATGGATTTAAACACTGATAAGAGTGTTCTTCTCGGAGTTACGAGGAAAGAAAACGTTAGTAATTGCCAGTGGCGTCTTCACAACAGTCGCATTAGAGAGGTGTCAAAAGATGGATATCGAGGATTCACTCTTCACAGCCGATTAGCCTGGGACATCCATATTTCTGAGAAATGTTCAGCTGCTTTCGCGAAGCTTTGTTTCTACAGATGCAAATCAAAACATACTTCTAGCAATATTAAATTCTTGGCTTACAAAACTTTCGTCAGGTCCGACCTCGAATATTGGTCAGATTTCTTGGTGTTTGGTTTAATGAAACTCTTTCTTGGTACACTCATATTGCCAGCATTATTAACCGGCAAAGACAGAATCATTGACAATATTTAACACCTTAGATACACATTGGGACTATTTTTAAACCTTCGCAAAGCATTTTACTGCGTTCAACATGACATTCTTCTGTGAAAGCTATCTGCCTATGGTGTGAGAGGAATAGCTTCTAATCTGCTGATGAGTTACTTAAGTAATAAATTACAGTATGACGCGGTGAATAGTACCTGTTCTGAAAAATTAGTTCTCCTGCAGGGTGTTCCTCAGGGATCGATATTAGGACCTCTCTAGTTTATTATAAACGTTAATGATGTCTCTCTGATGCAAGAATCCTCTGACCTCGTAATGTATGCAGATGACACCAATGTAGTCGTCACAGACCGTTCGCTGCACACTTTAGAACAAATGGTAAATTCTTATCTTAGAAAGTTGCATATTTGGCTACAGATTAAAAAACTCACTTTAAATCTTTCTAAAACAAATTACATTATATTCCGACCAATTAATACTCTTGAACGGTATGTTTTAAATGTCAGATATGAAAATACACAATTAATGCAAGTGGCTGACCAAAAATTTCTTGGTGTTTGGTTTAATGAAACTCTTTCTTGGAACACTAAGTAAAGTAGCCGGATGCCTGTATAAAATCGCTGGTTTAGTACCTGTCTCTGTCAAGCGGGTATTGTACTATGGACTGTTTTATTCGCGACTCTCATACTGCATTCTTATTTGGGGTACAACAACGCATAAAAACCTAAACCAGCTTATTGTCGTATAAAAAAGGGCAGTACGAGAAATTGAAGTATACTACGCAAACCAACAATATTTGCATACTGCATCTCTACTCCTGAAGCACAGTATGCTTAAAGCCAATCAGATTTATCACTTTCGTTTGTTACAGTATATCCATCTGCAGGAATTACATGTAGAAATTCCTGATAACAACCCAATAGGATACGACCTTCGAATTCACAGAAAGTTTATTCCTAAAGTTCGAACAAACTATGACAAACAAGCACTAATTTACCAAGTTCCCTCTCTTCTCAATAGATTCAAACAGGACATTGACTTTTCTTTCGGCAGTGCTACATTTAAAAGAAACATTAAACAATACATAATTGCCAACAATGTTGAAATTTGTTCCCTCTAAAACTTCCTTCGGATGACTTTGTTCGTCAGTGACAGTAGGGCCCCGATCCACCCACGTCTGCAGTTTATTATTGCATGTATGCAATTGATCTTGCTTGTATATATAATTGTGGTGATGTTGTTGATTTAACTCTCACTGTATAGTTTGTTTTCCGGCAGCTCATGCGTGTGTACATTTCTACGCATGTATGTACAGTCATGAAATTTATGAGCGTGAACACGGCAGCGCGTGGCAAATAGCCTCCAGCCCTACTTGTGGCGATACGCGGCGGCTGCTTTCCGCAACGTGGTGGAAAGGGTTATACCGCCTTGCCTGCTTCCGGCAAGCCGAAGGACAGACCTCCCTTTCCACTTTGTTTACGAAAGCGGCCGCCGCGTATCGCCACGAGTAGGGCTCGTGGCTATCTGCCACGCGATGCCGTGTTCACGCTCATAAATTTCATGACTGTACTGATTGTGCTCTGATATATGTTTTGCTTCTATTATTTCACTCGTCTTCTCTGTCAAACTGTTTGTGTGCTGAGGCCTCGTCAGGGTTTTGAGCCGTTTGTCTCGGCTGTCTCTTTCTGTAACAAAAACAATAAAGAAAGAAGTCTCAGGTTGTCCTGAAAAAAAAATTTGGGACCAGACAACTAAGAAAGATATCTATCAACTAGACCTCATTCAAAGAAAGGCAGTATGTTTCATTTTTCATGAAACATATGGTGGTGGCAACAAAAAAAAACAAAAAACAAAATGAAAACAAAATGTCTGACTCCACAACACAGCTCATGAAAGACAAAAACATCTCGTTAGTTCATACGCACGGAAAACTAAACCGCATTTCTTTCCTTCATGAAAGTTTGGCAGGCAAACATAGCATTCCTCGCCCTTCATTCCTCCATTGCTCGAAGGACCCGCCATAGTAGGGAGCACTGTTTACAGCCTATTTCTGCCAAAACAGACGCCTTTTAGCACAGTTTCGTCCTTCAAAGAAAAGCCGATTGGAACGCGCTTTCTGGATCAATTTTTCACTCCGCTAACGTCGAACAGGCGCTAAAAACGTTGTTGCTTCACTAGAAAGGAAATGACTTTCCTATATTGATTTTTATTATGTATTAATATTTGTTTCTACTACATCTTTTCCAGTTCATTTTGTTCGCTGTCTCATGCAATGTGTGTGTGTTTTTTTCCCGTTGTGTTCTCGTTTGTGTTTTTGATGTGTCTCCAATTAACCCTGTCCTTTGCAAGCAGCGGCCAGCCACCCCCTGCTACGCTTGCCCTCCTACTTTCCCGTTGCCCTTGAGGACCAGCGGTTATCTTGCCTTCGCATTACATTCCCTCGCAGGCTTATTTCTTCATCTTGATTTCGACTAGGATGTCATTAACCCGCGTTTGTTTCCTCACCCACTCCGCCCACTTCCGATCTCTTAACGTTGCACCTATCATTTTTCTTTCCATAGCTCACTGCGTTGTCCTTAACTTAAGCTTAATTTTTCCGTTAACCTCTATGTTTCTGCTCCACAGGTGAGTAACGGTAAAATATAGCTGTCGAATACTTTTCTCTTGAGAGATATTGGTAAGCAGCCATTCATGATCTGAGAGAACCTGCCATATGCACTCCACCCCATTCTTATTCTTCAAGATATTTCCCTCTCAAGATCAGGATCAGCGGTAACTACCAGCCCTAAGTAGATGTATTTGTCTTTGATTCCTATAGAATCTGTTGAACAGTTCTTTGGTTTTCTACCCACCGTTCTGCTCTACCTAAATCGTTGATCATACTTTGCAGTTCATCTCCTGAGTGACTTAACAAGGCAATGACATCAGCGAATCACAGATTACTTATGTATTCTCTATTAACTGTTATCTCCAACTGTTGCTAATCCAGGCCTCTGAATATCTCCTGTAAACAGGCAGTGAATACCTTTGGTGAGATCGTGTCTCCCTGCCTGAAACCCTACCGTGTTGGAGTTCTATTGCTGCCTTTATATAGGACTATGGTAGCTGTGCTGTCGTTATGGATATCTTCCATTATTATCGAATAAGACTCTGCTACACCTTCATTCCGCAATGCCCGCATGACTACTGAGGTTCCCACTTAGATGCTTTCTCATAATAAAAGAAGGCTATATAGAGGTGTTGGTAATATGCTGCGCACCTACTAAATGTATTGTGTTCTCAAGCAACGTTGGTGGGGAAATGCAATGCAAGATTGAGGACTTAACACTCAAAGGGCAACGACGATAATTAAAGTTACGAAAACTAACATTGTGTTAAACAGTATGGAAAGGAAGCGATAGTTTACCAGTAGTGAGCCATCGACAGTGGTTAGGAAATATATGTACCTGATCGTTATTGATGAAGACTATACAAAGTTAGCACTGTGGCGGCGAAAATCGTGGGAGTCGTTTTCAAGCCCATCAAAAAAGCAGATGCATGTAAACGCAGTTTCTCAGCTGGAAGGTGCAGAGTGTGATTTTATTTTAATTATCCTTCGCCCCTTGGGTTTCAAAGGAGGGGAGTGTTTGAAACGTAAGACCATTTATTTTACGATAAGTTCTTGTAGACACGGTCATCAACCATGTAATTATTCTCGCCATCCCAATTTTAGTGCGTTGGTTGATGAAAATAAAAACTACGACGAATTCACTAACTACTGGCCAGACAGCAACACCATCTTCATCAGTCTATAACCATGGCCACTGCATAACAAAGGCCTGCCATAATTTTCTTTACTTAACCCTGTCCTTGGCCAACTGCGGACAGATTTCAGCCGCAACTTTAATTCTTAGTACCTGAAGATACTAAAGCAAAACCAGTGAAAGTTCCTATGTCCAGAAAGCATACTGTGGAGAACTGACGTAGCGATTTAGGTTCAATACCTTTTCAAGACCAGTGGAATACGAAGCGAATAGTGATAGTACCGCAAATAGTACTCGCACAAATGTTCGCTATTAATACAATTATTCTCACGAAAAAGAGAAGCGCTGGGCGCGGCGCGGCAGTACCGAGCTTATATAAGAAGTTACGACTATAGCTGTCAAAAGGCGCAACACTGATCTGCGCTAGGGGGTAAGATACTCTGAATCGGCATATTAGCTCTATGGCCGTCATGTCACGCGATTAGGAAGATTATCTTTCTAATATTATCTCCAAATTGATGCGGGAGTCATCAAAGAAAATGAGGCCGCTTGTATACCTGCTCAGCCACAAACTGTTTCATGGTCTAGCGTGGAACCTGGCCGAGCTTAAGGACACAAACAATAGACCGAGAAGAAATAACATTGGTTCTTCTGGCCTTGCGTGACTCAGCTACAGAAACTTGCAGTGAATCCGAAGAAAAGTGCCGCGCATTCTGTAAAAAGCAGCGCGGTTAACTCGTTCAAGACCAGAGTACTGAACGCGCTCACCGTATTGGCCAGTTTCAAGACGATAAAAGACATCCGATAATCATTAAATTCTGCAGTTTTAAAGGCAAGGAACGCATCTTTTGTTGCAGAAGTGAATGGAAAGATAGATAATTCGCGATCCGTGAAGATTTAACTCGGGCTCTACGATCGCCTCGGGCTAAGCTAGTAATACTGAAAAGCAATAGCCAAGGAAAGGAGGTCCTCTCGTCGGCTGTTGTTTTCCGGTATGTCACACCAACTAGCTCAGAAACGAGTCCTTCTAGCTAGTGAGCCATGCACGTGATGAGAAAGCTCCTTTCAAGCTTTGTTACAACCTAATGCTTATTGGACAAAAATTCAATATTTATGATCCAATTCAAGGCCAAGTTATCGAACATTCCCTGACAAAGGGTGAGGCGACAGCCCAACTGCACATTCCCTCCAGTGCATGTGATCTCAGTGATTCCAGTGCATATGTGATCTTGCTATTCTTCCGGTGGCGGAAGAATAGCAAGGACCAGGACGAATTTTTCTTTGACTGCGAAGTTTCTGAGAACGCTGTATAGCTTTCCTTTGTAGCCGTATGGCTGCGCTTGGGTGGACTTTAATGAGTAATTACTCCCTTAGTGCAAATCTACTCTGCCTTGGGGAATTCCGCTAAACATTTGACCAATTAATCAATGGCGTTTGAAGTGGTGGATGTTCCTAAATCCAATGAAGTGTCAGCTTCTCTCCTTTATAAGCAGGCATCCTTCTTTCCTAGCTGAATATAAATTAGATTCAATCGAACTGTCTGCTGTATCTGATTACAAATATTTCGGTGATTACCTTTTATTCAACCTTACGTGGAACAAACAAGTGCAACATGTTGCTTGTATAACTCATAGAATGTTGAATTTTTAGACAAAATTTTAAAGCGGCACCATAAGAAGACAAAGAAGGCTTACGTTTTGCTATTTTCGGCTAATATTGGCGTATGCTTGTGTTGTTTGTCATCCGCGAACTTTAAATTTCACCGACATGCTGGAACGTACACCGAACAGTGCTTTGCCGGGATTATAACTTTAATAGTAGTGTTACTAACATTAAATTAATGCTGTGATGGTGGCTTTTACATACACGAAGAAATAGCTTTCGAATAAAGATGTATAAAATCTACTACGAAAAAGAAAAAAAACAAACACGTTTATTTGCTTCCGCCGCGTTTTCGGTCAAAGAGACTTGATCACTCACGGAAAATGCGAATTTAAATCCAAAGCTAACACGTATCAAAACACATTTTTTTCCACTCACAATTCTCCAATAGAACCGGCTACCTCGGCAAAATGTTTGGCGCCCTGTTATCGGATGAGTAATTTAACTGTGTGCGGCGGTCTTAATTTCGTGCTTTCTTCTCATGCCCTTAGTTTTTTTTTTTGTTTCATCTGGCCTACTGCTTTGTTTATTATTTATCCCCCCTCCCCCCCTGCAATAATGCCTCCGGGCGCTGCAGGTATTTGCAATAAAAAATAAATAAATACATACAGAATGGCGCACAGGAATAAAATACTGCCATATCTCACTAAACAGAAAGGGCGAGAACGAGCATCGGGGCAGTAAAAGCCTCAGAAATCGGAGCCAGTTTCTCATTCACAAAAAAAAAAAAAAACGGGCGGTACGTGCCGGAAGAGTGGCAAGCGTTAGAAAATAAGCTGGTCAGACGGACGCCAGCCAAAGCAACGACTGCTGAACTTTAGAAGACGCTCGCAGGGAGAGATGTCTGCACCATGCTAGTGGAATTTTTTTAAAGGTATCTAAAAAAAGAATATCTAGGCCGAAAGCAACATTCATGCGGCCTTTAGAAGGCTGAGAACTTATTTTGGGGTAAGAGAACTGTTGCGTGTCGTGGCTTACGTAGATCCTCAGTACCTCAGTTATAAGTATTGTCCCGCTGTGATTCTCCCCTAAGTGGTCGCACTATTAATTGTCGTCACCGAATTTTCTCCTTTCTGCACCATGTTAGTGGAACTTTTTTTAAAGTTATCTAAGAAAAGAATGTCTCGGTCGCGAGCAACATTCCTGCAGCCTTTAGAAGGCTGAGAACCTAATTTGCGGTTAGTGACCTGTTCCGTGTCAGGACTTAAGTAGATCCTCCGTACCTCAGTTATAGTTCTTTGTCCGCTGTAATTCTCTCCTAAGTGGTCGCTCTATTAATTGTCATCCCCGAATTTTCTTTATTCAACCGCATGACTACTTCTCGCAAACACGCGAATAATTGTAGTGGTAAACTATTTGACTGTTATTGTCTAGAAACGATGTTTCTCGCCATGCTTGACACCTGTCATGATTTGTATTTTATAACTTCTCATGCACAGGACAATGATGGCGCTGTACATTCCTTCTAGGTATTTTCTGGCTGCTTTAATATAGCCTCTCCCGCGCCCTGCACGCAGTGGTTAGAGGCAGTGCAGGATCAATCCGCTTGTTTCTGGTCATCGGTCGTGCTTTATTATAACCAAAATTATGTTGCAGTCAATGACATATCTCATTAGTAATGCGTCGGCAGCATCAAAGTTTATCTCAGTGAGTTCAGGACAAAATACTCGGCATGTTGTGAATACCTGCACCGATCCATTATAAACGCCACAAATCACATTCGTTTTCTTTTTAACAATTACGAACATATCTCATAAACCTTGTGTTTTTATTAAGAAAACAACGTTTTCATTGAACATGAGCACTCCAACAAAATGAAATACCTCAACGCTCGAGAACAGTGCAGAGTCTGTCAGGAATGTATAGTATTTGCTGAACGATGCGGAGGTTTTGGCTTCTCCGCAATGCATGATTGCTTTTTTTTACCGCGATAGGGTTCATACTCCCGTTGAGCATAAACTCTGGCGTCGTCGGCGTCGTCAGCGATAAACAGGGTGGCGTATATAGGTAGGCCCAGGCGGCCACCTCGGGAGAAGCAGTCTAAGTAGGTTGGCAACCTAGGCCAATTGATCCTGCGGCCTAGGTAACACTAAAGCAGCCCAAAAAACACTCAATCTCTCGGTGAGAAAGCGCGCATCATTTACGCGCGTGTCATAAACACAAAAACAGACGAAATACGGTAAAACAACATCAGTGAAACAGCTAGAAAAATACGGGATAGACAGGCGAAAGCACCGATGCGCAACCGTACCGGGTCAAAAAGGCGAGGGATTTCAAAGAAAGCGAGGCAAACTAGGCTGCATAATTACTACGAGCCTGCGTTCCTTGTCAAGAAATAGAGCCGATGCCGAACTAATTCACAAGTGATCACCTGCCGCGAAAATGTTGGAGGCCTCCAAAATTCTTCTGCCATTTCTCTGCTTTCCGCGTCCGACAATTTATACCTCCCAAGTCGGGCACACACTGGTCCTCTCCGTTCCTGTTTTTCTTTTTCTTCCCAGGTTTGCATTTTTGACAATGGAGGGTTAGGTTCGAGCCAAATTCTGGCCCCAGCGACGCAGCATGAAAATGCAACTTGTCGTCTCCTCACCTCCTCGTATGGCCAACGTAAATCCATTCTTGAATATTTGCGTGAGAAACACAGACACCGACTGCACGTATACGCCGATGGCTCAGTGACCCCCTCCCCTTCCTCGGGCTCCGTGGTCATCCCCGTAAGGGCCATAGTTACGAAAGTGAAAACATCTCTCCAGATTTCCTCGACTGAGGCAGAACTTACCGCGACTAGCGTCGCCATTGAGCATATTAGTGAAGAAGCCACTCTGCAATGGTCTGTTTTCCCTTATTCAAAAGCAGCCCTCAAAGCCTTACAATCTGCTCTTCCTGATGGGTCCAATGAACAACTGGTCGCGGAAATACGCCATCTACAACACACCGCCATCAATAAAGTGCACGAGATTGTCTGCCAATTGCTGCCAGGACACATCGGCACCGCAGGCAACCACCGCGCGGACGAAGACACGCGAACTGATTACCACGAGGGCGATTTTGTGTCGATCCCCATCTCGAGAGCCGACGCGGCGGGTAGACTTCAAACTCTGGCGCGAGAGATCACGCTTGCCTTGTGAACTTCCGGCCAGTTTTCGAACCCGCGTCTATTACTCCTGGATTCTGACCTGAAGCTACGGCTTCTACCCGGCCTACCACGACGTGGGGCAACTTTGCTGTGTCTCCTGTGGCTTGGTGTTGCATTCACAAACCACTTCTCTATTATGATCGGATTGGCTGATGACCCTGCATGTGACATCAGTGGCAGCGATGAGCCCATACCTCATATTCTTTGTGAATGTCCAGCGTACAGTTCTTTTTTTTTTCATTTTCATTTATTTACCTTAAAGGCCCCTTTCGGGGTATTACATAAGGGGTGGATTAATAAAAAATTGGTACATTTTTTCACGATGACATATGAAGTTCAATGTTGGCGTTGAAGAGTGACGGGCAGGTGATAGCAGCAGCGGAGTGGGAGAGGCCGTTCCAGTCTGACGCGGCTCGTGGAAAGAAGGAGGTGGAAAAGGTTACGGTACGGGCACGTGGACGAGTAACTTGAAGGGGGTGACCAGTGCGATGTGATATGCGCGGCGGAGGTGCGCAGATGTATGGTTCATGGCCGAGTGAGCTGTAATAAAATTTATGAAAAAGAGACAGGGTTGCGACGCGACGACGGTAAGAAAGACTTCGTAAGTTGGACAGTGATTTCAGGGATGACACACTGACTTCGTATGAATATTGGGAGTGAATGAAACGGGCGGCGCGATTTTGCACGGCTTCAAGTGCATCGATTAGATATGCTTGATGGGGGCTCCAAATGGGGGATGCGTATTCTAGTTTTGGTCTTACCAATGATGTGTAAGCGAGTAATTTTACCTCTTTTGTTGCGTGACGTAAATGGCGCTTCAGATATCCAAGGGTTCTGTTTGCAGATGAAATAACATTAGTAACATGTTCCCTCCAAGTTAGATCATGACACACAGTGATACCTAAGTATTTATATGAATGAATGTGCTCTATTGGATTGTTAGAAATTCTATAGGAAAAGGACAACGGATTAAGCCTGCGGTGAAACGAAATAAGCTTGCATTTGTTAGGGTTAAGTGCCATTAGCCAATCAGCGCACCATTTTTCAATGCGGTTAAGATCATCCTGAAGGGCTTTTTGGTCGGAAGTGTTAGTTATTGAGTGGTAGATAACGCAGTCGTCGGCGAATAAACGGATATTGCATGATAGATGTTCTGGCAAGTCATTTATGTATATTAAGAAGAAAAGAGGACCTAGGACCGAGCCCTGAGGTACGCCTGAGGTTACGGGGGCAGAAGGAGATGACTGGTTGTTAACAGCAACTGACTGAAAACGACACGTTAGAAATGCTTCAATCCATTTTAAGATGTTAGGATGCAAGTTCAGCTGCGAAAGTTTTAGCATCAAACGTCGGTGGGAAACTTTGTCGAATGCTTTAGCAAAGTCTAAAAAAATTGCGTCAGTCTGGATATTCAAGTCGAGGTTCGCATGCAGATCGTGAAGAAAGAGTGCTAATTGTGTGTTACAGGAATAGTTTTTGCGAAATCCATGTTGTGCAGGGTGAAAGAATTTGTTACCATCCAGGAACTGCATGATTTCTGAGTAGATGATATGCTCCATGATTTTACACGGTACACTTGTGAGCGAGATAGGACGATAATTTAAAGGTGAATTTTTGTTACCGGATTTGTAGACTGGAACGACCTTTCCCTTCTTCCAATCATCAGGTATGGTGCCTGTGGAAAGTGACTGAGCAAACAGTAACAATAAATATTCGGCAGAAATGCACTTTGTGTTCTTTAAAAGTTTAGAATTTATTTCGTCAATGCCTGCTGCAGATGAAAGTTTAATTTTATCTATTAAAGACATTATTCCATTAGCAGAAACATTGGTTACAGGCATGGTGTGCGGAATGGTTGTAGGCAGAATAGGTAAGGGCTCATCAGGCTCGCTTGTGAAGACAGAGGAAAAAGCAACTGAAAAGATATTAGCACATTCAGTATCGCTAAATGGCTCTCCTGAATCTTTATTCAGGGTAACTGAATGCGTATTGGTAGGGTTTATAATTTGCCAGAACTTTTTTGTGTTACTTTTTAGGATTCTCGACAAGTCGTCGTGATAAAAGTGTTGCTTAGCGTTTTTGACAGCTGATAAATACGAGCTCTCGGCGGCATAATATTTGTCCCATGAGCAGGTGCTGCGATTGGCTTAAGCTGCGCGGAATAGGCGTTCTCAAGACATTCTGCAAGACATTCTCTACGCCGTGCCCTGCAACACATCGAGCTCAAGATTCTTGGGCACTGGCCGCGGCAATCATCGGCGGTGAGGGCCTGCCAGGACCTTCTGCGGTTCTTAAAGGTGTCGGGCCTGCACGACAGGCTGTGACTTTGCCGAAGCTTTTTCGCCTCCTTCTTGTTTTTTCCCATCTCTCCCTTTCCTCCATCACCTTTATATCCGCTCATCCCTTTCCCCCAGTGCAGGTAGCAAGCTGGTTTCATCTACCGGTTAACCTCCCCGCCTTTCCTCCCCCTCGTCTGGTCGCAGCTGAGCGGAATGCTGAAAATGGCTCCTGTCGGACTGGGAACAAATGTATTCTGGCGAAAAACATGAAGACTTTTTCAAGCACGCTTCATCCGCGAGCCTGCGCAGCTCTGAAAGTCTATGGAGCGGAAAACAAGAATTATACTCCTACCCTCGAGGCTACTTTTTTGAGATTATGAGAAACTCTGCATGTATAAGGCAGCTACGCAAAGGGCTATTTGCAAGGTTCAGTTTCACTGCTGATCATACTATTCTGGTTTTGCTTGCAGTGGCCGCTCAGCAAGGTGGACTCGGATACGGTGGAGAGCAGGTCCACGGGGTAACCTGATTCCTGTAAACTGCTAACATCTAGGGAAAAGCTTTCCTGGATACGGAGCGAGCACTGCTTGGACAAAGCAGACCGCACTCACGAGACCGCCAAGTTCCTTTTCACCAGTTTAGAATGGGATGACGAGAATGGTAAGATTGCTTCCTTTGACTTCGGCATGCATGTCCAACAAATGTGATCGACCCATTTGAGACGCAGTCGCAGACTAAGAAGCTGGGTACACCCGTTGTTCGGAAGCTCAGCGGTGAAAGCTAAGGACTTGGAGCAACCCGCGAACAACTTCAAAATCGAACCTGGAACGCAGTCCACAGGAGAATCTGCAGATACATTAAGAAACACAAGACAGCCGTCTACGTATCTCTAAACTACCTCCACATCTGCGGAACTCAACTCCTGTTCCTGCAGCCTTCTATCAAACCGGGCTAAAAAATTTCTGAGAGAACTGGAGGCACACAGGATAGTGTAGTTCATCGCTTCTGCCCACACAGGTTGTGGCCGTAACTAGCAACCTAGATTCGAGGTAACATTTGAGCAGTATACAAGAAAAGAGTCCACCGAAACACCACAGGCATTCTGAAACCTAATGCTTATCAGCTCGCGTACTGCAGAAAACAGCTCATCGTGCGGGATAGAGTAACTGTTCTTTCACATCCACTGAAATGCGGATTCCTTTCGGTTCCGGTTCCGAGCGAAATTTCGGGTTTAGTTCAGGTTCCGCTTCGAAATCCAGTTATCACCTATGCCAAACCTCCGCTTTATACACAAAGTCGTTCTTGTAATTCATTTGAGCCCTGACAGAAATGCCGCGTTAGCAGCACCTATAGAACTTCGCAAGCAATGTGACAACTGATTGGACGGTTGAGTAGAAGATCTGCACAAAGAGATAAAGCACGTTCAATGAACCAACGGGGCGTACTGCTTGTCAAAATCTCTAACTGCTCTTTCCTGCAGGCATATGGACATTGTTCTGTCCTAAGATTTATCTGAAACCAGGTGGATAAATTTATTTTATTGATCATAACTAGTTCATTAGTATGGCGGAAGACAGTTGCACCTCAATGAGGGTAACTTTCTATAAAGTCGAACATAATTTCCACTAACTAGTTGTAACTTTTGTAGAACCGAAAACGGGGCGAGTCGGTGCAGGTTTCGCGTCTTTGAACAGTGCGAAAGGATAAGCACGAGGAAAACACGGCGCTGTGCGAGTCTGTTCTTGGTTGTCCTGATCTTTTCGCGCTGTTCAAAAGCTTCCAAACCTATGTCGAACCCTGATTGAGAGTGAGCATTGTAACTAAGTTACAGCCGAGTTCTAGACTGAACTCTTGCTCAGAGGCTAAAGTTGCAGAAAGCTCTGTGGGCCGTAAAACAAGCATGACAAGAGGCGCGGCTAAAATTGAGCTCCCTTGCCAACAGTGTGCAGACCATTGTCTCTACCTCGGAAGAATCGTAGCATTGTGACTAGGCTCGAACGGCGTGTGTCTTTCTCTACTCGAACGCAGACACGCGAAGCTGGGCACAAAATTTTCGAACGAATCGGGCAAAGGAGAGCGAGCCAATATGGCGTGCCAAGAAGAGAGGCGCCATGGCTGCCTGCTTCCCAAAGAAGGGCGCGTCGAGGACAAGGGGCCCTGCGCAGACACGAACGGCAAAGCAGCAAAAGCAGGAGGTGCGGCGATTGGGGAGAATGTATTATGCAGGGCCCGCTCGAAACAGCCCCGGGCACGCGTCGAAGGAAGGAGCCAAGCAAAAGAGCGGAGGGGGGGAGGTCGAGGAGACAGGTGCGCCGGTGGAGATAAAGCGACGCGCGCTTGGCAGCAGCAGCAGCAGCAGCGGAGGCGAAGAATCGATTCGGGGAGAGGAGGTGGCGGGAGGGAGGGGGGCGCAAAAGCAAAACAGGCGGGTCCCGGAGGATCGGAAGAAGAAAAACGCGCTCGCCAACAAGGCGGGGCCTCGTGACGCGGGCCCTTGATGCTGCGTCTGATTGGGGCGCATTGTCCCGAGGGGGGAGGGGCGGGCCGGCTACGGTGAGGCAAAAAGAAGAGACGCCCGATCGATCGCCGGGAGGAAAAAGGGCGGAGGCGAATGAAACAACAAGGGCCACGCGAGTTAGTTGTGTTTGGCGCTGGGCTCGGCGTAGATCGCCGCCGCTGATGCAAATGGCATCGACCGGCCGGGGGAGGCGACCATGTATCCCAGCTTCAGCGCTGTTGCTGTTCGCAGCGCCTGCCCGAGATGGCAATTAACGGGCGCGAGCAGCAAGAAATGCAGCCGAGGGCTAAAAAAGAACGGACACTGCGCGCACCCGAGCGCGTCCGCCGACTGGAGCGAGATTGGATCGCGAGTGGAGGGGCAACGACAGCGGCCCAGCCGGAAATGCTGGCGACCATACATCACTGCCAAGGGTCGGAGCCTACTTATGACTCGTTTCGGCGTGTACCGTTCGCGGGGCGCCCTTGCAAGAAACGTTCATTTCCTGAAGCAACACAAGCACCAACTTCAGCAGTGCATACTAATGCGAGATCACTGTGACCACTTCTACCCCGAGAAATGAATGCGATAAAGCACAGAATAAGATTCATCCTGTTGGCCTTGTTTTAATCATTAAAGAGTTTCACCGTGGCGTACTCCGTCTAATCTTACCGCGGACGCTAGCCGCCCATGCGCACGTGCAACGGCGCCACTTTGCGTGCACCTGTCCGGTCGGCACCATCAGCTCATGCGCATTGCCGTTAGCGGCCTCGGTATACAATAAAAGTGGCCCCTGACTTCCTTCAATCGGCTCTAAGAACATTTATTAACCCACTTTTTATGTACATTTCTTTATACAAAAATGAAATAATGTTAATCGTTTTGTATATATTCTTGCCAACGAAAGGTTACCACGAGATCCAAGCATTTTGACATATCGAAACAAAAGGATTTCCAAAGTGCACGCCGTTTGATATGACTAAATGCACATTAGTCGTGTAGCAGAGACGATCGCTTACCTGCTTTCATTTTGAAATTCATCGCAGCTGGGCAAATATTCCATTAAATCGAAAAAATTCACATGCTATGCGTAACAGATGCATTTGGAATCAAAAGAAGCTAATGAAGAGCTTTCATCATCATCAGCCGCAGCATGAAGCCTGAATATGCCTACTGCAGGGCAAAGGCCTCTCCCATGTCTCTCCAATTAACCCTGTCCTGTGCCAGCTGCGGCCACTGTAACCCCGCAAACTTCTTAATCTCATCCGCCCACCTAACTATCTGCCGCACCCTGCTATGCTCGCCATTGAAGTTTGAAGTTTATTTTAGCGCAAAGCAAATTAGCTCATGAGATATGGTAGGGAACGTGGGAAAAAAGCCACATTTAAGTTGACTGACTAGCCCCACCTTCCAATAACTGACAGCAGACGCTTTCACAGAGGTGAGTAGTACAGTTTCAAACAACAGATATCACAACTCTGTGGCTAGTTTGCAAACAACATACATAAAATGGAAGCAACCCTATCACATAACAAATTGGAATAAACAGCGAAATATTAGCAAGCATGCATTATACAAAAAGCGAATACAAGACAAGTTTAGAAACTGCCCGTCCTTTCTCTCTATTCTGAGGGATATTTATTTAAAAGCTGTGGAATGCTAGACTGAACCATCTGAAATCACAACTTGTGCGAGATCTGGGAACATGCCAGAGTTCTGTGCGCCTCACAGAGCGTAAAGATGTGTTACTTTTCAAATTTGCCAATGTTGCCAAAGTATGTGTGCCTTTACTATTTCGGATTTAAGCGCTGACAGTAGCTTAAAATCATACCACTTCTGTAATTTCACGATTTTGAGTTTAGTGAACAATGGAGATGTGTGGGCATCATAAGGCTGCTTAGAAATCGCTCGTAGATTCTCACTAACTCCACCTGCCTCTCGTCTCTTAACGTTACACCTATCATTTTTCTTTCCATAGCTCGCTGCGTTATCCTTAACTTAGGCTGAACCCTCTTTGTTAGCCTCCATTTTTCTGCCCCATAGGTGAATACCGGTAAGATACACTGCTGCATACTCTTCTCTTGAGATATATTGGTAAACTGCCATTCATGATCTTGGAGAACCTGCCATGTGCGCTCCACCCCATTTTTATTCTTCAGTTATTTCCCTCTCATGATCCGGATCAGCTGTGACTACCTGCCCTAAATAGACATATTCTCTTACTACTTCCAGCACCTCGCTACTAATCGCGAACTGCTGTTCCCTTGCTAGACTGTTGAACATTAATCTGGTTTTCTGCATGTTAATTTTTAGCCCCACCGTTCTGCTCTGCCTGTTTAACTCATTGATCATGCTTTGCAATTCATGTCCTGAGTGGCTTACCAAGGCAATGTCATCCGCGAATCGCAGAATACTTAGGTGTTCTGCTTTAACTCTTATCCCCAATTTTTCCCGTTTCAGGCCCCGGAATACCTGCTGTAGACAGGCGGCGACTAGCATTGGCGAGATCGTGCCTCCCTGCTTGACACCTTTCCTTATTGGAATTTTATTGCTGAATTTATGGAGGACTATGGTAACTGTGCAGTAGTTATAGATATGTTCTAGTAGTCTCACATAAAACTCTTCGACACCCTCATTCCGCAATACCTACATGACAGCGGAGGTTTCCACTGAGTCGAATGCTTTCTCGTAATCAATGAACGCTATTTATAGGGGTTGATTATATTCTGTTCATTTCTCTATCACCTCATTGAGAGTGTGAATGTGGTTTATTGTCGAGTATCCTTTACGAAAGCGTGCCTGATCATTTGGCTGATTGAAGTCTAAGGCTGTCCTCATTTTCTTAGAGATTACTTTGTAGGCAACGGACAGCAAGCTGATCGGTCTGTAATTCTTCAAGTCCTTGACGTCTCCTTTCTTATGAATTAAGATAACGTTAGCGTTTTTCCAAGCTCTAGGTACGCTCGAGGTCACAAAGCATTGCGTATACAGGGTGTCTAGTTTTTCTAGCACAATCTCTCTGTCCTTCAACAGATCTGCGGTTACCTGATCCTCACCAGCTGCTTTCCCCTTCAGCATTGCTTCTATAGGCTTTATTTACGTCCTCTTTCGTTACTGGTGGGATAGCCCATTGCTGTCCTCTACTGCCCGTCTCATTAACGTTGTGATTGGCTACTGTATAGATTTGTGCAGAACTGTTCAGCTATTTTGACTGGCTTATCTATATTGCTAATGGCATCGCCCTCTTTGTCTCTTAGCACATACATCTAGTTTTTAGCTATGCCTAGTTTCCTGTTCACCGCTTTTAGGCTATCCCCGTTCTTTAGAGCATGCTCGATTCTCTCCATATTAAACTTCTTTATGTCGGTTACCTTGCGCTTATTGATTAACTTGCATAGTTCTGCCAATTCTATACTTGCTGTGGGGTTGGACGCCTTCATGCTTTGTCGTTTCTTGATCAGATCTTTCGTCTGCTGCGATACCTTGCCCGTATCCGGTCGAACCATCCTACCGCCTACTTCTACTGCGCATTCTGTAATGATAGTCTGAGACTACCGTCCATTGCTTGAACATTAAGGTCATCGTCCTCAGTTAAAGCCGAATATCTGGTCTGCAGCGATATCCTGAATTCCTCTAGTGTCCTTCTAATCGCTAACACGTTAATGGGCTTCCCCTTCACTATTTTCTTACGTTCCCTCTTCAGGTCTTATCTGATTCGAGACCTTCCCACTCTGTGGTCCTTATAACAAAATTTTATAAAGCAGAAAATATTTTCTTCAATTTTTTTCGTAGGAAGTTAGCAAATCATTTATCCTTCCTTCTGTTTACCCGTTCCGATAGAAAATTACTAGAAACCGAAAAGGTGTTCGTAAAAGCGAATGGATGGACAAAATGCTGAAGTGTTGTTGCATACGAATACGAAGAAGTTCAAGAAATCTTGAACAGAAAACAAAGATAACACTGATCTTCCCCTAACCGAGAACAAGGAGTGGTAATCTTAAAGCAATGCATTTATTTCATTATTCTGCAGGCCCAGTGAAGGGTCTCAGCTGGAGGGGCGCACTCCGAGGAAAGAAGTAGGCAATTCGTAGGTGTTGGTTCTCGTAGCGTATGGTGTTAGTGATTCCCTGTGCCTTTTACTTGCTAGACGTTAGTGGAGCAAGGTACAAATCAGGAGCTATACAAACAACTTATTAATGCGAAAGCAGTAAATAGCTGAGTTGTGTCTGCAGATCTTGCCCACAAGATGACGTCACTCCAGAAGAATGAATGTGTAAAATTTTAATGATAATCAGTAATAAATTAATGGTGTTATACCCCGTGATGAAGAATGATGTCGTCACACCATTAATCAGTAAAAGCAAATAATAGATTAATTTGCGTAATTAAGAAAAATGAGTTAATGAGTAACGTTGAAAATAATGAAATGAGAACGATGACGTAATTAGTAATTATGGTGACTAATTACGTGAAGTATTTAGTGGGTCACGTGACAAGGCCAGTTTCAAAAATGAATGTCACGAGCCAAGGTGGTGACAGAATACAAGTCACGTGACAAGTTGACTTACAAAAAATGCGTTAGTGTTAAGGTAATGACGTCACACGGAAGTTCCGTGACATGAATTGCAAAATTTAGACTGATGACGTCGTGCCAAAGTGACGTTGCCGGATGACGTAGAATTTAGATGAGTGACGAAGTTACACCCGAGCTGAGTCACAATCGCTGCCACTTCAAGCAGGGGAAAGAAACAATGATGGAAAGAAACGCAGGGAGCAAAATCGCGTCCGCCGAAGCGACGGCGCAGGTTTGGGCAACAGATATGGCAGGTGCACATGAAATCCCAGCGATGTCATCACTGGTTGACCTCAATGTGGTGGCAGTATTCTGGAATACATTCACCAAAATTTCGAGGAACCGTTCGTCGCACAGCATTCTGAGTGACGTCACAGCATTTGGCAAAATTGGTACACTGGTTTTTGAGGAAAGGAAATGGTGCAGTATCTGCGTTACATACGTCGGCGGACACCTGAACCGCGCCGTAAGGGAAGGGAGGAAGGTGGGAGGGAAAGAATAAAGAGAGAAAGAGGTGCCGTAGTGGAGGTCTCCGGAATAATTTCGACCACTCGACCGCGGCGGCCGCGTTTCGATGGAGGCGGAACGCAAAACGCGCCGTGTGCTGCGCGATGTCAGTGCACGCTAAAGATTCGAAATTATTCGAATCGAAATTATCGAAAATATCGGTGTGGAAATTTATTTATTTATTTATTCAAAATACCTTACAGGGCCCAGAAGGGCATTGAGTAAGGGGGGCAAAAACAATGGATAAAGCAAGTAGTAAGAATAAATTAAAATTCATTAATTAAAATTAATTAGAATAAATTATTCCGGAGACCTCCACTACGGCACCACTTCTTTCCTTTCTGCTCTGTTCTTCTCTCAGAATGATTGATAGAAATCTCATTCGCTTACAAAATTACTTCATGAGATTAAATTTCAGTTAATTTCTGCTCAATAGACCTTTCTGATAATACATTGATTGTTACTGAGGTTTTGTACGGAGTTGCCAGAAACAAACTAGCCACCGCCTTCATATTGAAACACAATACAGAGTGCAAGTGAAACTCAATTGAGCTCGCAGCATACTTTCTATCCACTAGAAATGGAGTGTGTGTTGAGTCTCTTTACGCACTATGCTGAGTTGTAACAGCCTACATCCTGGTTAGAATGCATGGCTAGAGTGTTAGAAAATTATTTTATTGGGTAAAAGGCAATAAAATCTCCAGTCCGTCATATGTTCTAACCTTTCGAAAGATCACTCACGCATACCAACGATAGGCTTTTAAGCTTCCACGAAAACAACAACGCATGCCCAACTTTCGCTGAAAAATCGGAGAGCACTGCAGACAGAGAAATGCGAAAGCAGCTGCGTTTGAACGTCAAGAACTTTTTTTGCAAACCATCGTTGTCACGTGACACTTATCACATGACCATTGAATGACGTCGGCAGCTTTCGTAGCAAGTCATTGTTGTCACATGACACTTACCACGTGACCTGCCCCAGCTCCAAGCAGGCACATTGGTTGTCTCGCAGTTCGCCAGATGGCGCAGCCTCTCAAATCGGCTATTCCGCTCGCCTCGACGAAAATTTTCTGCGCAGACGATTGCAGCTCTTCGCCGACTCCAGGCAATCCAAGTAAGTTCCGATGTTAAATTATTTTTCGGAAAACGCAGACTATCACATGCTACCCTGTGGTCTGTGCTTGAGACCAAATAAGCCAGTAGTTTGCGCTGGAGAAATTTTTTACAACATGGACAGATAAATCCGGAACTCCCTGTATATAGCTTCCAGTATTATGATATATATAAGACTCTTCAAAAACCTGACGCCGCAATGCCTGCAGGACAGCTGAGGTTAAGACCGAGTGAAATGCTTTCTCGTATTCTATGAAGGCGATATACAGGGGTTGGTTACATTTTGCACATTTCGTTATCACTTGCTTGACAGTGTGAATATGGTCTATTGCCGAGTATCTTTTACGAAAGCCTGCTTGATGATTTGGTTGATTTGCAGGCAACGGACAGTAAGCTGATCTGGCAGTAATTTTTCAGGCCCTTGACGTCTCTTTTCTTAAGAATTAAGATTATGTTAGCGTTCTGCCAAGCTTCTGGAACGCTCGAGGTCACAAGGTACTGCGTATAAAGGGTGGCCACTGGTTCTAGCACAATCTCCCCACCGTCCTTCAACAAATCTGCTGTTACCTGATCCTCACCAGCTGCTTTCCCCCTTTGCATTGCTACTAAGGCTTTTTTAGAGCGCAGCTCTTTGGCGTCCGTTCCTGGGTTTCGCGTCGTCGTCGGCGTCGGCGTCGGCCTCGTAACCAGCTCCGCCCCCAATGTCATGCTTTTCAATTGGTCGAAATGCTCGTGACGTCACTGTGCCCGAATTTCAAATGGGGCCAATTGTACTTTGGCTAGTAACCATGCAACCAATCAAAGGGATCGTATAGTGATGCTGCAACTAACTTGGACTGAGTTTAGTTAATTGCTTAATTAATCAATTAGCCTAATTAATATAGAGGAGAATGAAGAGGTCAGAAGAAAAGAAAAGAAAGACGCGCGCCGCAGCGACAACAGCGTCCGCGGAAGCAGACGCTGCTGAAAAAAAAAAAAACAGATAAGTACGAAGCCGCGTTCCCTCCACCACCACGCACTTCCCCACTCAGTAAGACGTTGCTCGTTTCTTATACGTTGTGTCGAACATCCTAGACAGTTCCAACAATTGACAGGTTAATGACAGAACACGATGGATAGAAATGCAATAATGTAAATATGAAATAGCCTAATTAACCTTTCTAGTTAGACCGCATAAATCTATAAAACCGAGAACGAAATTGGTCGAGTTGGGGAATCGAACCAGGGTCTCCGGAGTGCGATACGAGCACGCTAGCCACTCCGTAATGCCAGCTGAATGGTTTGGAAAGAACAAAGGCGCGTCTAGCTAATACGGCGTCTTCGTTCACTCCCATCTTCCCCCTTCCCCTTACGGCGAGGTGCAGGTGTCCACCGAGATATGCGAGAGAGATACATTTCCTTTCCTCAAAAAATAAATTTACCGTCCAGCAAGGCGTACAGCCGAATTGGCGATGGCGTTCTGTGGACTCCCTGGCAGCGTTGCAAGACGCTGTCGCGTTCCACTCTTACAGGCGAAGCTTAACATGTTAACCACACATCAGTAACACACGCAGACAGCCAATGGACGCGTCATTCGCTGGCAGCACTTGATTCATCATTCACAACCACATTCTTAACGTACGCTCCCTTGCCGCACATGCCAAGGACGTACACCACGATCACATTCTGCGCCATTCCTCTGTACTTTGCTTTGCTGAAACCTGGATGGATCCCGAAGAGCCTCTCGAAATCATACATTTCCTATACTGCTGTGGTGCTCGCAGAGACCACAACACAGCGGCGGGAGTCGCTATCTACTTGCGCACATGTCTCTCTGCAATACCAGTCGAAATGTTTGGCACGTCACATGAACTTGGCGAACTGTGCGCCGCAAAGTTGCCCAACGGCTTGCTGGTAGTAGCTGCCTACTTCGCCCCTACCGCACTCACGAAAGACGTCGTGCACTTCCTGCAACTCGCATTAACCGTCCATCGATCCACAGCGATGTTAGTAGTGGGGGACTTTAATGTTGACATAAAGACAAACAGCAATTTCCTAACACTTATGCGGGAGAACATCCCGTTCCTCTCGCTCGTAACGCGTCCCACGGCTGACAACCTCGCGAGGCACTTGTATAGATCTCGTCTTTGAGAATCAAGCATTGGTGTACCAAGTCGAACATATATCAGTCTATTTCTCCGACCACAAAGCTTCCTTCATGACTGTCAAGAACTGTTAGTGGAATCTTTGTTAAAGGAATACGTGTGAAAAATAAAAAAAAAACTCTGTGATAGCGCATACATGTGTTGCTCGATTTCTTTGCCTCAATCTATCGAAAAGGTGAAACAGCTTTTTGCTGCGCTCAAATTTCGCATTAGGAAGTAACGTAATCGTCGGTAATTTTTTTACCTCCTCTTTAGTTATTGACGGGATGTCCCATTGCTGCGCTTAGTGCCTCTCTCGGTAACGTCCTAATTACATTGGCTACTATATAGATTTCTGTAGAAATGTACTAATGACATTGCCCTCTTGGTCTCTAAACGCGTACAACTGATTTTTTGCCTATGAATATAGTCTCCTCTTCACCGCTTTTAGACTATACCTTCGTCTTCATGAAGGTAGCCGCCGCGGAGGTTATATGGTTATGGCATTCGGCTGCTGACCGCAAAGACGCGGGTTCGATCCCTGCCGCGGCGGTCGAATTTAGATAAACGGAAATTTTAGAGGCCCCACTGTCAGTGCACGTTAAAGAACCCTAGTTGGTCTAAATTTCCGAACGCCTTCACTACGGCGTCCGTCGTAGTCTGAGTCGTTAGGCCCCACAAATCACAAACCAATCTCCATATTTAACTCGAACACTCAGTGATCCTGAGCGCAGCGCATATTGTGATGGTGGTGCTTGTCTCTTTCTTAAAGGTGGCCGTGGGCGCTGTCTTGCGTATAGTTGGGAAGTAATTGCATTCAATTTCGAAGCATACACAGAAGCAGGTGCCGTGCAAACAGCGCCCGTCAAAAGGTGATGCAAGTGATAGTTGTTCGGCCGCCTGGACTCCCGAAACGAGGCACGTCACGGCAACAGTGATTCGTCATCACCGAGTGGACACCCGTGCCTTTCAAGCAAGCCGGACAAGTAATCTACTTGTTTGCACGTGTGGACAGACGGTAAAAGCGCGTACTGCGACTTCCTCGCTACATCCAGTCTCACGGGGTGAGCGCCTCATTCAAGTAAGGCGGGCTTCAGTCGACGTATAGCGCACTTTGTCGAGGCGTAAGCTGTTATCCCATACGGAGCGCATTAATCATTTCGGAACACGTACTCGCGAAGCTTGCATCGACCGGGAGCGAAGACGGTGCGAAAGCGGGGCTTCCTCGCATTGATACCAACGAAGAAGGAACACCCGCATGTTCGGACGCTCGCCCGACGAACACGCGATAAGAAGACGGCCTAATGACGGGTCTTGGAAGACAACGATCGTCGGCAGCTGGTGGGCCCGCCGGAGGGGCCCGATCGCAGGCGCTGATTGCGCAGCAGTTGAATGCGGGCGGACGCCCAACGACGCTATATCCTGGGGGAAAAAAAGCCCCGGCAGAGCTATGCGAGAAGCCAGTAGCAGCATCCGTGGCTAAGTGGGCTAGTATTCTTCCTTAAAGCGCATCGTGAAGTGCAACATTACATCGGAAGAAGGGAGAAGCGCTTGCCCGTCCTGCGCCTTTGTGTTTTTTTTTTTTTTGTCAGCACCTCGCGTGCCAATTTCTAAGCTGTGAACCCTCTTGCAAGTTTCAATGCTCAACTATCCTTTCCCGTCTTTCAGGGTCTACGGAAGTGTCTTCTTAAGACTGCTATAAGCCTGCGAAACAAACTTTGGCTATGAGGATGGCGACCGTCGTGTACTCCAAAGTGGGGCATTAAAGGGCAATTGAAGAGGTTTAACGACCTTAAAGAGGGAATGTGTGAAAGCTGTAGATAAAGTATACCAAGTCGTTTTGCGCTAGCTTTTAAAATGGGCTGGTAGGCAGCCCGGTGACGACGTCATGGAAGCGGCGGTATACAACTGCAACACAGACACATTTGCTTAGTGGAAGGAAGATAACTCACTGCACCGAGGAAAAATGCTGCGAGGCGGTGTTTGGAGGCATCGGACGACGCACGGTAGCGTGCGGGCGAAGGCAACAGAAATCTAAAATGTCACAAACAATGATGTCATTGTGTAGTTTTTCGCATTCCTTCAGTGCTGTGAGAAGCCTGAAAATCGTTGCCGCCTTATTCGGCGGTTACATCGTTTTAAACGCTAGCGCAAAACAAATTCGTACGCTTAACATACAGAACTCATACTACGGAATCCTTGTGTCTGGTCCAATTCTCAATAAGAGCCCTTGAGCTTGCCTTCAAGGCCAGGCAAAAGAAAGGAGTGCGCGTCTCCACTACGACCTCCACTACGACCTTCCTCAAGAATAGCAAGCGTCATCGCGGGTGGTACAGAGCGAAATACAAAGTAGAAGACGACACAGACGGGCGGTGACTCGCAACTAACATTTTATTGACAAAAACGCACATGTCATACATCAGAATCGTGCGGTACCAAAGAGTCTAGGGCAGTTGCACAAAGCACTCTCGAGGGATGTATCTTTAACAACTCATCTAACACGCGGTGAATCCCTGTCAAAATCCAGTCATCCCCTCTTTTTGACCCAAGCCGTAATCATGAATTGCAGGGTAGCCAACCGGAAACCTTTCCGGTTAACATTTCTGCCTTTCCCCCCTCTCTGTATCTATCTGCCCATAAACGAAACCTATTCATAAAGGAACAATGAAGCAGGATGCTTCGCGCATTGTGGCTGTTTCTTGAGGATCAATTACGCTCGCATTATTTCTCTTGTCGTTTTATCCCTGCAGCGAAGAAGTCCCGTGTGTTTGTAACGTAAGAGCGGCACGTTTTCGCTTTCTTGTTCTCTTTCCCGCAATCGTGGCAGCTATCTTTCAAATGGTAACACCTAGAATCTGATAGTTAATTTCGCTGCTTACGCAGACGAATGTTAGTCCACCGGCCATTTCTACAGCACGACGGTGGGGACGGATATACTATTGCGCAGGGATTTCAACGGGCTATTCTTATCACGTATAGTCATGACGGTTCCGCAGAGAAAACGACGCCGACCTTAGAACGTCCAGCGACATTTTTCAATATACTGTGCTATTCTGGTTTTTTTTTTATGAGGTTTAACGTCCCAAAGCGTTCTAAGGCTATGAGAGACGCCGTAGTGGAGGGCCCCGGAAATTTCGACCACCTGGGGTTCTTTAACGTGCACTGACATCGCACAATACACGGGCCTCTAGAATTTCTCCTCCAAAGAAATTCTAGCCGCCGCGGCCGGGATCGAATCCGCGTCTTTTGGGTCAGCAGCCGAGCATCATAACCGCTGAGCCACCGCGGCGGCCGTGCTATTCTGTGAACGTATGGTATAGAGCCACTTTCATTGCTTAAGTTATCTAATTTTGGATTCTCAAACCACGCCCTTACCAATTGCAAGAGCTTCTCGGAAGTTGCTGAGATTAACCAGCTCATACCAAATACTCTTCTCTTCAGTGATGTCCACAATGCGTATTTTGATGCGTACTTTGGTGTGCCCGTAGAGTACGAGTGAATAAAGTACGCAGGAATTTCGTGAATACAGTTTATTACTGTTATGATTACTATGATCAGTTCCTTCAGAGTTGAGAAGTGACTTGAGAGAAAGGTTTCTAAAGGTTACTTCAGTGACCTACGTCGATCTACGTCGGCCTCGGCGTAAGCTGCTCATTAGTTGTTTTGAAGAAAAATGAAAAAACTTGACAACCTATCAGAGAGAACTGCGATCGAACTGCGTCGGAGGAACTATAATTGGCGTAATGTGGATAAGATGCGGGCAACTACTGCCAGAGATGCACTTTAGAAACGCTACAAACACTCGCCTAAAAATATCGCATTGTGCGCGCAGTAAACAGTGTCAAGAAACAAGGGGGTCGTTCTGACTAGAGGTGCTAAACGAAAGCACTTCTATCGGCGTTTCAGTCAGTGCACCAAAAATCGCCCAAATACATGGTCGTCAGTAAACCAGGATCGGGGTAAGCGTGAAGGTAACCCGTCCTTGAAAAGATTTCATCTCGGAAGACTCCTTAGCGCTAGCAGGCGGCTTTAATCTCTTTTTTATTTTTTGCACGTGCGTCGGAAAAAACTTTGAAGGACTCTCACTTTTTATGTTGACAGAAACAATATCTGCGTACGACTATCTACCTAACTTATCGCTATCCGATCTGGGAAGAATTATTTTAGCTTGCGTCTGAACAAGCCAGCTGGCATACATGTCTTATCAGTCCGTCTGTTAAAAATAAACTTTGTTGCATTTCCGACATTCTTTTGTGCTGTGTAAACGGCCTTTTAGATAGCGCCTGTATTTCAGAAAAAATTGAAGGCCTTTGTGCGACCTTTGCACAAAAAAGGACAAAGGGATTGAATGGAAAATTACAAGCCAATTTCAATTCTGCCGATAATACCTGGAATAATAGAAAATTTTCTTTCACAAACCACGAGTTCTTTCACAAATAAGTTTTACATTTCATTTCCTCGTCAGTTCGGTTTTGTCGCGTGAAAGGCTGCTATATTACTTTCGGAATAGTTCGCAGACGCACTGTAAGAAAATAACCTGCTCAGCGTACCTTTGTTCCTGGATGCTAGGAAATCATTTAATGCCGGTAACCGTGATATTATATTAAGCGCTGTATACTGTCTAAGATTCCGTGAGCTATTTTAGGATGTAATAAGAAACTAATTTCCCGGTCGATCGGAAATAGGAAGAATGCTTTAGTAACAGAGTGTGTATATCCACTGAAGTTCCCCGATTTCAGTTTGGTCACTGTTACCTTTAAATATTTTCATTAATTACTTTGCTTCGAGTATATATGCTTGCATGTTCTACCGATATGCTGACGACACTGGCCTTATTTGTAATAATTTATATTATAACAAAGCAATTGCCATGCAAAATATGATGTCGATAATGCATTAGAGCGGTTTGCAATGAATTTTCTCGAAGTAAATCCTTCAAAAAGTAAACTCATTTGGTTCAGCAATCCTTTGAAGAGAGCAGTACTTGCCTAATTTTTCTCCATAACAATCACTGTTCAGCCGGCGCGGTGGCACAGTGGTTATGGCGCTCGGCTGCTGACCCGAAAGACGCGGGTTCGATCCCGGCCGCGGCGGTCGCATTTCGATGGAGGCGAAATGATAGAGGGCCTTGTACTGTGCTAGGTCAGTGCACGTCAAAAGAACTCGAGGTGATCGAAATTTTTGTGGGGCCCTCCACTACGGCGTCCCCATGGCCTTAGCAGCTTTGGGACCTCATAAACCAAAGCAAACCAAACGTTGTTGGCCGTGCTGTAGCTCCCCACTTAATTATGACCCCTCTTTAAAATACACGGGAGTGTACTTTGAATGGAGTACGCCTTGGGAAGCGCATTTGGCCCTTGTATTTAAGTAATCGGCTTAGAAGTGTTGCTTGGTTGCTTCAGCTTTGTAGATGCGTAGTTACCTCTTGAGTAAAAAACAAACCTGGTGGTGCACGCAACTGTTATTGGCGTAATGAGTTATAGGGGATTACAGTATTTGCTTTACGTCCTCGTCCTTGGCACAACCGTGCTGATTCGCTTCTTAAAAATATTCGTAAAAGTATAGCTTACAATTTGCCCAATGGTATCGTCGACTAACTTTTTTAAATAGCTTCGTTTGCCATCTTTTCACTCACTTTTCACCCACACAGTGGTGTAGTACAACATCTCTTGTGCACTGGTTTTAAAAGTGAGCCCGTTCCTAGCGCACGCTTCGTATACGTCTTCCGTTTTCCGTTCCCTGGATGAAATACCAGATACGGCGAGGCAGGACGCTTCATGTGCGTGCCTACGGTTTTCAATGACGTCATAAACGACATCCGAACCCTGGCTGAATTAGCCGAATTAAATAGAAACATAGTTTCATACTCCCACACGTAATTCTGAATTCTGGAAAGTTGCCAAATGTCGCACCAATTACGGAAAACAGATGCTAAAGTCCACTTTGCCAATTATCATATATCAGCTACTACAAAATGACTACGAGAATATTCATGCAAAATTGCGCGATATGTTTACTTAGATAACGCATGTGTTTTCCACTTTCCAAAATTTTTGCGATGCCGCGCCACGTTGCCGGACCAAGTCCCACAAGCCCCTCGGGCCCGATCAATGTTGTAACTAGCCGTGGTGGCAATAAAGGTGTTAGTATGATAGCTGTATTCTCTTCATAATATGCCTGCCTTATGCCGCTTACTTCTTTTATCGTACCTGTGGCGTTGCGAACGGGTTTGTTGAAACGCCAATTGCGATGTTATGAACCCGGGCTAGCAATGCAGTGCGTCGTGATGTGGGCGGAAAGGTGAAGCTGTTCGCCCCCGGCGGCATTGCGCTGATGTGTTCTCTTCGAGTGTTGACCGTTAGAAGAGTTCGCGGACTACAGTTTCACGGCCACAGCGGGCGCAGGACGTAGATAATTGGGGGGATGTGGGACAGGCTCTTATCCCGAACGAAGCTGGGCTGATGATAGCGATGAGGACGGGTGACTGTGGCTTCGATGGGTGGGCTACATCAGACCGTGCGAGCAAGGAGACTTTCATACTGCAGTGTTTTTTTTAATTTTTTTTTTAACACGGCATCTCGTTTCATGCGACCGCTCCTGCCCGGCTACCAGCCACTCCTCCTGGCTGAATTGGACGTGCGTGAGTGCACTGGCAAGGTCCTCATTCACACAGTCTCTCTATAGCTTGTCTTTTATCGATTAATGCGGAACAACTCTTCTCGAACGAAATGTTATCAGCGCTGTACTTTCTTGCTTCACCAACACCGTTTATGTGCTTGGACGTGGCTAATTTTTCAGAATAAGTTTTCAAATCTAGGTTAATTTTAAACTTCACTCTCCTGCCCTTGACGCTCGCATTAACTCGTTTCTGCAGTCACACCTCTGCATCGGGCTATAATGCCGGGATGGGCGCACAATATGCACTCTACCTATTGCTCTCTTAAGTATCCTCATCTGGTCTCTTCCAGAAGCTTCGTTTGTGGGAAGCTTGCGTTCACGATTCGTATGAAGCATTCCTCCCTGAATATGAATATTATTCATTTAGCCCAATGCTTTCTCAGTGCCTAGACACCTGCCTGTTTCTATCATCTATGAAAATTACAGGTTAGAGGATGTGCTATGTTTTTTTTTTTCTCTATTTAGCGGGAATTCACCATCGGTACACGCCCCTTCTACAACCTTGCTATTGTTACTTGGTACGGGTGCAATTCCTCAGGCTGTCTTCAATAATTTTTGCCTCATACTAAAACTAATTGTGGCAAATTCCATCCACTCAGTAATGCTGCTGAAATTTCTAGTGCTACCTGCTTTACCCTTCCTGATCCATAATGCTAGAAACTATGACCTCTCTAGCCTGGGAACCTCCCCTAACCGAACACGTGTCCGCCCGTCGGCACCCTTGCCAAGCCTGAAGGATCGTCAAACAGCACAGCCAGCACCCACTCAGTTTCCTTCGTTGTATGTTGCCAGGTTGAATTTCCAATGGCGACCTGTCTGGATCCAGAGGCTGTCAGCACTCTGCTCTATATGTAAGGTCTCACAGCCGAGGTTGGTCCGGCCCACGGACAGTCGGAGAGGTCGTGCGTGCGCCTGCCAGGCACCGCCGGGTGCTAGACTTGGAGTACTGTCTTGCTTCAAGCGAGAGTTCGATTCTCGCGAGCGTGTATTAACATATATGCAAGAACCGTTTTTCACATTTCTGTAACTTACGAATTATGCCGATTAGCTTGCGGCAAGTTACAAACGACTCTCAAACCTCGTCGCCTTCCTCCAAAGTCACCTGTGTCTGACGCGTTCCTAGCTTGCAGCGCGCAGCCGAGGAGAACGGGAAGGAGCCCCCTCGTCGACTGCCGCCATGTTTGCCATTTCTCGTTCTGCTCAGGCCTCGCACCACCCTTACAAAAATTGTCTATAGACAGTCTATAGACTTCTTATCGACTCTATTGCCTTCCTATAGAAATTTCTTTTTGTCTATTCATAATACATAGACTGTCTACAGACAAAAGTCTACTGAAAGTATATAGCCATAAATCTATAGATTATCAATAGACTGTCCATAGCAATTTTATTGCCTATAGACTTTTTTCTAGGATTTGTCTACAGAGAGTCTATATGCTTTATAGACAGAAGTCTATGGACTGTCTATAGACTGTCTAAAAATATTTTGTAAGGGCCTGCTTCTTGCACCGCATCTCTCGCGCAGTTTGCAGAAGCCTCCGCAGTTTGCAGAAGAACTCACGGATTCAGTCCGACAGCACAACGTCCGTGGCGGACGCCTGTTCTGGTGGAGAAGTGCTATTGAACAATTCGAAGCAAGGCTGGAGGCTTTCATGCTGATATTGCGGGCCATGCATCCAGGTGAATGCAGATGCTTCGCGACATTAGAATTTTTAAATCCGTTCTTTGTTCAGCTGGTCGGTTCATGTTGAATAGGTAAAGGAATAGTGCATCTGAAACGAAGAGAATACGTCTAGAAAGGCGTAAGAGAATGACGGGCTTTGCAGGTGGCGTTTGCAAAGAGAATAATGCAAAATGAAGGGTTACTTGAGCCACACCAGAAATATATTGCAAAGAAGTTCTTTGTTGAGTTAGTCGGTTGATGTTGAAGAGGGGAAGGCACAGCGCATCTGAGACAGGAGGAAGTGGGCAGAAATACGATGAGCTGACCGGACAGAGACAGCGCTGAATTTTTTACTTGCTGCGGTTGTATGGTGCCGCGAGAAACCCAACAGCTGTCGACGCTGAAAAACTGCGCTGGTTAACTTGCGACGGTATGCAAATAAGCCGCCGCATGGGATGTGGGAATAGTTGCCGACAGGTAAATTGGTTTTTGAGGAAACGAAATGGCGCATTATCTGTCTCACATATCTCGGTGCATCGCGCCGTAAGGGAAGGGAGGAAGATGGGAGTGAACGAAAAAAGGAAAATAGCTGCCGTAGTGGAGGCATCGTTAACGTGACTGACATCGCACCGCACGCGGGCGCCTTTCGCGTTCCGCCTCTATCAAAACGCGGCCGCCGTGGTCGGATTCGAACCCGGGTGCTCAAAGCTACAGCGCCGCGTGTCAGTTGCTAACAGCCGACAGGAGCATGTAGCCTAACCTGCTGCCTCTCAAATGACCCCATTTGATGGCTAGATCATCATTTACAGCTTAAAGCGGAAAATCCACAAGTTGCACTGTAGCTCCCTATAATATAAGCTCCCCACAAGAATTTGAAGTGCGCACTGCTAGTAAGGGTTACCAGGATTAGGAGGGGAGCCTGAACTTGCAGCTCCGTTTTATTCTTCACGGAGAATAAGCCAAAGTGCCGAGAGTGGTGTCGCAGCCCCGCAGCTGTAAAGTTGTAATGCGACCCGAGTCAGCGCTGCTGGATGGCACCACAGAACGCAGGAGCAAACGAGCGGTTTGAGAGAGGAGCCAACGGCGACAGCCCTAATGTGCCCCGACCAACCCGACGATTTGAGAACGCGCGCGTTGGGCCGGGATGTCGCGCAGCCTGGGCAACAGCTCCCGAAGGCATCCGACAAAGCGCCGCACATTCGACGAGAATTAATGGGAAGAGAAGGCATGCCCATCTGTGCATGCGCCAAAAAGCGGCGCGATCATTAGGAGCACTTAGGGCGCAATCGGGCCACCTGTCGACCGACCGCTCTTCTTGACGTTTCAATTGCGGTGCGCGGCCCGGTCGCTGCTGCGGTGAACCGCAGGCCGCCTTCATGCGCGTTGACAGCGTCGTCACGCGACGGGACATCTGGAAGACGCCTAATAGAAAGAGCAGGCGTCGCATTAGTGGGCGCAGCCCCCGATTTCGCTGTTCCCCCGAGAGAGAATTAATATTTGCGACTGGGGAGCAGAGCGCATCGCGTTTGCGTGACCTGCGGTGACCACCGGAAGGCCTCGCGAGATGCCCAGACGGCGATAATCGTGAGCCGAGCCGCTCGAACCATCGAGACGGGCCGAGGCATTCGGGCCGCAGGTGCGGAAGAACCTTTGTTGCAAGAACATACTGCAGTGTGGAACGCAGTGGGGCTGTACTCTTTGAACGATGATGCACAGTTTGGCATTAGACCAGAAATACGACTAGACTTAGCGAATAATTTTCTGATTATGTTCGCAGTGCATGCAATAGAAAATAACCACGTTGTGCTGGCCCTATTCGTTGACTTAACCAAGGCATCCGATAGCACGGACCACGCGTTACTGCTAGGGAAAATTGGGCTCACTTGGTTTCCGTGGTCATGTCATCAAGTTTTCTTGTCAAATATTTCACAAATAGGCTGCATTCTGTTATGGTTGATAGGATATACGGAGACTTGGAAGCCGAGTTCGGCGTACGTCAAGGAAGTACGCTGGGCAAACTGCTTCTTAACGTCTATATTTCTGATTTTGTTCTACTGCAGCTTAAGTAAAAAAATCTTCAATACGCTGAAGATATAGCGTTGGCACTTGAAGTCAATTTTTATATACTAGGTTTTCCAACCTTTTAAATATATATACAGGGTGTTTCACGTCTTCAACCAAGGATTTAAGAAATGTGGCGCACCAAAGCTGGTTGAAACCAGATGCGTATTGTTTCCCGCAATGTGACATTCCTCATAGAATTTTTAAATTCCGCTTACTTTCTTAATTACTTTAGATTAATTACGCAAAAAATTTAATATTAACTTTAAGGTCACTTGCGTTTCGTAATGTTGTAGACGGGGTTATGAAACGACTAATCGACTTTTTTAAAGCAAGATAATTTCTACGTGGCCCTTTTTCCAGCAGTTATAGGAAGCCCATGAAATATGAAAAAAAAAAAAATCCACGTGAGTGCACTCTTGCGCCGCCGTATTCTAGAGCGTCATGAGTGCACGAATTGAGTCTTGAAAGTGCGTCAGCACATTCTTTCCGAACATGGAAAGGGTGCGCCTTAATCTGCGATAGGTGATAGGCAGGCCATCGACAGCCAATTTGAGACAGAGCTTCTACTGAACCATCACACAGACAACATAAAAATAAAGGAAGGGAAAGGAATGGAGTCGCCTATTTTAAGGTAGCCTCCATTTTTTTTTATTTATCATTTTGCAGCCCGTCGAACACAGTGGTGGTCGCTCACTTGAGCACGGTCAGATCGCACGCTTCGTTCGTTCAATACACGGTTGGGAACGCTGGAATATGGTTGCGGATCAGCGCACTCACGTGGCTTTTCTTTTCATATTTCGCAGGCTTCCTTTAAACGACGAAAAAAAGGACCACATAAGAGATACGTTGCTGCAAAAATTGGATCCGTTCTTTCTTAACCACTCTACAGCTTAAAGAAAGCACACGCACACGCACACGCACACGCACACGCACACACACAAACACACATATATACATGCTAAAGTCTCTGGAAATTGAAAAAGACATAACAGGATTTAGTTCACGACGTTTGCGCTGAAGGACCAGCCTTTTTCGAGTGTCCGCAAAAGGCTGGTCCTCCAGCCCAAACGTCATGAATTAAATCCTGTTATGTCTTTTTCAATTTCTGGTGACTTCATCTTATATTGATCTATCAGCTGCAAAGAAATCACAGCGAGGGAATATCGCGCAGAGTAGGACAAGACACAAGAAGACACGAACAACACGTAGCGCTCGTGTTGTTCGTGTCTTCTTGTGTCCTGTCCTACTCTGCGCTATATTATCTCGCTATGATCACGCACCAACAAGCCGAAGCAGCCACACTTTTGAAATAAACTTTTCATGCATATATATATATATATATATATATATATATATATATATATATATATATATATATATATATACATATATATCTGAAGCAGTCGACTTGATCTTCCGAAATTTCATTTTTTTAAGAACAATTGTATAGGAGTTTTTGTGAGTTTTATGCCATTGTACGCCATTTGTGACAGTTCTGCAGAGTCATATTTTTTGCAACGGATATAATAAATGCATTTAGGCAGTCTATAGATAATGGCCTACGTAAAGCTTAGTAGAGCGAGCTATAGACTATCCATAGACGAAGCTCCACTAATAATGAGAGGTAAAAAAATTATAGAATGTGCACAGACCTGTGACTACAAGACCAATAGAATTTTGAGTGTGGATAGAAACGAAGTGCACGGTCATAAATTATAGACTGTCAATAACCCTTCGTGAATAAGACTTCCATTAGACATTTGTCTTTAGGCAGTGTATAGATAGAAGTCTAGTTAATTTCAGGACCATAAATTGTCTATACACTAGCCTTAAGAATTTGTACATAAAAATTCTACAAACTTTAGCGATTAGTCTAACCCAGTCGCCTAGCTGCCCTTGTTGCCAGCGGATAGAACATGCAGTTTTTTCTCACGCACCCGCATCCCGTATACTTGTGCAGTCGACAGTATGTGAAGATATGACGCGTCGGCTCCTACACAGGAACCTTCTCGGCGACTTAATTTAAGTCAGATTTCTTTAGTGGCTGGTGTCTTGCAAGCGTGGCTGATCAGGTTAGGTGGTAAATGATGACAGCTAAAAATCACAGCACAACTTTAAGACAGGGACGAAGAAGAAAAGGACACCACAGCGCTGGCTGTCTTAAAGCTGCTATGTGTGATTTAGCTGTCTAGATGTTAAATGCATACAGAGGACGGACGCGCACAGGTGCATATCTATTCGAATGTGTAGCTGTAGGCCTATCCTGGTCATATTAGAGCTGCACATGCGCGTAGCCCTTATAAAAATGGTCTATAGACAGTCTATAGACTTCTTATTGACTCTATTGACTTCCTTAGACATTGCTTTTTGTCTACTCGTAGTCTATAGACTGTCTATAGTTAAGATTCCACTAAAAGTGTATGGCCATAAATCTATAGATTGTCTATAGACTGTCCATGGCATTTGTATTGCCTATAGACTGTTCTCTAGAATTTGACTATAGACAGTCTATAGACTTTATAGACAAAAGTCTATAGACACTCTATAGATTGTTTAAAACTTTTTTTGCAAGGGAGATGAGCACCGCGGCGAACAAGAGTTTCATCGAGAATCAGCGCCAGGCCCCTCTCTGCCTTCTCTTGGTCTTGCAAGGTAGAGAGAAGGCAGGATAATGGAGAACATTGACGAAAATGGCTGGGAGGGGAGCCAACGCTTCGGAAAGAGGGCGTGTCTTCTTTTGGGGCGGAGGAAATCTAGCCGAAACGTTGGCCAGCAGGCTGCCAACCTTTGTCCGTATAATTTTATCTTCGGTTTTGGCATTTTTCTCTGTACTGATAGTGGATCGTAGTAGGGTTACACGAACCGTTTCATTAACGTCATCGAAATAAGCTGCTGTTGGCAAGAATAACCACATCCTCCAGGCAACCCTCTTCCCCAGCTCCCTTAAGACGCCGCAAAGGGCAGTCCTTGGGGCCAACTTGGAAGTGACCGTCTTCGACGCACCGTCGAGCGCGGTCAAAAATAAACACGCTCGGGCAAGAAAAACAACAACTGCAGCGGCTGACGGTCGAGCAGGAGCTAGGAGCCCGGTGGACGCGCTCGGCTGCTAATGGCTTCGCGAACAAACAGGAGGCCGCCACCGGGGCGAGGCAAACTTGGCAGCGGCCCTGAGCCCATAAACCAAACAAGGGAAGAGGGGGGCGGCTATAAAAGGCTCCGGCAGCTTCGTACGGCGCGGTCCCAGCGCGCACCAAAGTAATTAAAGCGATTAGCACGAGCCGGAAATTTTCGGGAGCGCAGCAGCAGTAAAGCTGAGCCGGGAGGAGACTGCGCATGCGCCCGTCGATGGTGATCGCGACTCTCTCCTGCTGTCTTTCTCCAAGGGAAGCCATCGCAATCCTTTTTCTTTTTTTCGCCCGGCGCTTCCCGAACGCAGAGTGCGCGCTTATATTGGCCGCGCCTGGCAACGGGCGCAAGTGGCCATGCGCCCTAATCTCTTAGACTTTGCCCGGCTTAGCTTTTGGAAGCATATTAAGGATGAGCGCCGCTGGGCCCGCAAATGACCTGTGTGTTTTGTAACCGCGCCTCCGACCTGCCGCCGTGGAAAACGAGCTTCCATGCAGCTCCGCCATCGAGGTGCTTGCCGCACCGCCAGAGCGCTGCGTCCCCCCTGCCGCCGAATAACCGGTTCATCGAGCGACATCTTCCTCAACTCAAGACTGCATATGAATCGGCTGTGCGGACGGCAATGCACACGGATGCCGCAGCAGCATCAGCTAATTCTTCCGGACGACAAGGACCACTTTTGCTCACTGCGGCCGATTCAGTGCATCTTCAGGAAAGTAATATACAGCGCGAAAAAAAAAGGAACAGCAGAGAAGACACAAACAACAGGACAGCGCCAGTCCTGTTGTTGGTGTCTTCTCTGCTGTCCCTTTTTTTTTGCGCTGTATATTACTTTCCTTAAGATGAGTCACCAACTAGCCCATACCAAAATTTTGATCAATTCAATGTAGTCTTTTGGTCCGATTTTGAATGCATAAAAAACTATGACAACTCTAAATGACGCATTCGCCGACGCATTTACCAAGTGTTTACGACTTTAAACAAACCTTTAGAAATGGGCTTTTTGAGTTAGAAGAGTGCTGTTTTCCGCATAGCACTGTAAGAGGCCCAGTACATCAGAATTCAGCTGAGACGTGATAAGCACACGGCTTGTTGACTAATATTAAATAGTTAACTTTTTGCCCATTGCTCCTAAACTCTTTAATTATTTATTTGTAGATACTGCAATCACCACATGGTACAAGCATGATTTAAAACAATGGCATGCACAGGCATGGAGAAAGATTCACCCTCTTTAAAAGACCTGTTAGAGAAGTTCTGGTAAATGTGTTATAAATGAAGCGCGCAGCTCTTCGCTGTACCTTCTCTAGAGGCATGTATCTGACCGCAAGTAATATCCATCTATTCACATCAGTTTTTAGAATTTCCAACATCCGGTTACCATCGGCGCTGTGGCACAGCAAATATTGCCTATTGCGACGAGTAATGTGGACTAGAGAAGTTGTTTTGCCCGCAAGCTTCTCGAAAGCGCATGTACTTTGGCACGATGTAGCCAAAATCTGATGGGCCACAGCGCCGAGGGCAACCGCGTTTTCGAAATTCTGAAAACTGATATGGATATTCGTTACAGTGGGCTACACGCCTATCAATAGTTAAGGAGCCTAACAGTAGTAGTTGAAAAACTATTCAATATTACTCAACCAGCCTGATAGTTAGCACATCTTAGCTGCATTCTGATGCACTAAACCGCTGACAATGCTATATGCGCCGAAAAAAGAACCCGTGAAACTCAAGAAGCGTATATTTAAAAATTTTGCAAAATCTCAGGCGAAACACGCTCTATCTCAATGTGTCTTCTTCTCTCCCTTGGTCCTCGTGTGAAGCCCTAGCTCTTTTCAGGGGTGTTGTCCTAATCTTTATCGTCAGCTTCGTCGAGCAAATACCGACTGTATAATCGTTACTCTGTCTTAGACGCACAGTAAACCTTGAGCTCCTTATTTCCTGAATCCTGCCATCATATCGACCATTTTTTAATTGTGGTCCAAGTTTTTGAGCGGATAGGCATCGGTAGCTTACACCTGTCCTATATCTACTTAGGATCGCACATCTGATCGCTCAGAACGCGTTATCATGAACGTGCCGCAGTGCTAAATTTATTCTTTTTCTGTTATGCGTGCTTGAACTTTTGTAATGGCCCATTGGCGTCTGAGAATAACGGACTAGATTCAAAGAGAGGGCAAGCTTAGCAAGAGGCGGCAAAAAGTCAGGTGGGCGGATATGAATTGGACGTATACGCGTGAAGAAGGCGGCCGCATGACAGGGTTAAGCGTAGAGATATGAGAGAGTCCTTTGAGCTGCACTGTGGCGTAGGTCGGCTGATTATGATGATCAAATGTTTGTGGAAATACTTTTTATTTTATATGCGGTTTCCTTTCACGTAAATGACTCCTGGCTCTATTGTACCGACGTGGTGGAGCACGCCTGCCGTGCGTTGGTCCTATATCATCATCATCAGCCTGACTACGCCCACTGCAGGGCAAAGGCGTCTCCCATATCTCTCCAATTAGCCTTGCGCGCTGTTCCCATGCCCCGTAAAAAAAAAAAAAAAACGAATGAAGTCGAGCCCACTGGCATTGAACCTGACGGCCACGCGGACTGTGTTCGATGTATCCGAAGTTCGCTGTAAGTGAAGTTGCAATATCGCAGCCAAAAATACTAAGTCAAGCGGAAATGGCGCTTATTTGTTTAAAAGGGGCATGTGCGCATCCGCTTCTTCAGAGCAGGCCACATGAGGCAGCAATTCAAAATCTCCAGTGTGGTCATGTCCTCCTCACCGAAGCCCTTACAGCGAAAATATGCGTTAGGGAAAGCTGGTGGTAGGTCGGCCTTCACATTAAAGTTTTGATCAGATTCTTGGCGGTCGGGGAGCGCTAGTACCTCGCGTACAATGGCTTCGTCAGTGCAAGGCTATGAGTTGACTTTAGAATTTATTTACTTTCTTCAGAAAAAGAAAAAAAAAGGAGGCGGCAAGGGCAGAAAGCTCCGCGAGTAACAGCTTGGCGAGGCCCTTGCTCTAAATGTTGGCTGCGGTCAACTGGCGCTAATTATAGTAGTATTTATAACGTACAAAACATGAAAGTAAACAAAGAAACAATGTAAACGCTAGCAACAAATAGTGAAAAATTAAACACGTCGTGAACATAGCCCATGTAGCAGAATTCTGTGACAAACATAAACAAGGAAACCTCAAGCGTTTGTAATGTTTGTTTAAAATAGCCATTAAACAACGCACACAACAAGAACAAATTACCAGGCCATAATAAACAAAAATAAAATATAGGGTTTAGGATCAAACTGGCATCGTGAAAGCTCACAAAACGGGCAATGTGTTGAATGCAGCATCTAATGATAATCGATCAAAAAGGAGACGCCCTCCTCTAGTTTGTCTAGTAATGATGATAATGTGTAGTACAGGGTAGATGTGAGACCTTAGTTGGTACTTGGGTCAGAGGTCCAGCGGCGTCTGAATGACGCTTCCGCCTGATGTTTAGACGAATTTACCACTGACCAATTGTTAACTGTCCCCCTCTTCACTAGTAGGGGAGAGAAGGGAGATGCGGGACGCAGAATGACTCAGCAAGAACAAAAATTACTAAGGAAATGACTCAGAGAACGGCCGGCCTACGTGCAAACTATACAACCTCGTACTAGATGCGCAAAAATGAGGCTTGTGGGAGCCATTTGTAGTCGCATTGCACGGGAAGAGCAGCCTGGGTTCCGCCAGCACCACCGACGGCCGTGTTTGAGACCTGCCCATTCAGATGCCCATCGCGGTACTCGTATCAGCACTCGCAGCGAGCTAACAATAGACAGTTTTAGCTGAGTGTTTTTACGGCCAGCGGGGCGGAGCGGACGAACGCAGACGCCAGCGGAGAGGCGCGCGACAGGAGTTTTAGCCGGGCGGATCGCCCGTCTTCTCGAGCGGAGTAGAGTCGCTAAGCACCCTAGAGTCGCTTGCTTTGCTGCTCCACCTATCGGTCATAATTCGAGTTAGAGGGAAAAGAATGTCAATTAAGCCTGCTAATAATGCGCTGGAACTGTTTAGTGAAGGTACATTCTGTGTTTTTAGTTAATTATTAGGTAAGTGCTGCGTTTTAGACGTAGAAAAGAGGCTGCCATCTTGAACACCCATACACGCCCGCGCGCTCTTACTCACGCTCGCGCTCTGCCTATCGCTCCGCTGGAGAGGGCTTCCCAGCGGGCGTAAGCTTCGCTTCGTAAAAACGCCGGCTGGCCCAGCGACGTGCGCATGCGCAGTGGCGTCTGCGCTCGTCCGCTCCTCTCCGCTGGCCGTAAAAACGCTCAGCTAAAATTGCCGAATGTGACGCATTCTGCGTAGTTGCGTAGTCGGAATTTAAAAAAAAGATCACAATTGCAGGGCACTGGGGAGTAAAAAAAAATGACTCAGAATTGGAATAGAATCATACAATCATAGAATAGAATCACAATTGGAATAGAGTAGACCCAGAACCGGAATAGATTGGCGGGTGAAACTAGAATGCTATCGCATTTCTATCGTATCAGCCCAATTGACCACTAGATCTTTTTATTCCCTGTTTTTAATCCCGCTGTTTACCAGCAGAATCTTGATTTTCAAAGCTGCGCAGTCGCGGGAGACCCTTCCGATTGCGTTGCAACTTGAACGTCTGCGTGCAAAAGTGCTCCTCCGCTTCAGAAACGAAGCTTCGGAGCTTGACCGAGAGATGTCGCATTTCCTCCGAAGCCCACTCCGCGAGTGGCCAGCGCGGTAGCCGCACCTGCTTTCGCTCTCCTGTCGCCCCTTGTTTTCTTTGCTTGCACCGTGCGAGCTCTCTTGCTGCTGCTGCTGCTGCTCGCTGGGCGCAGCGCGCTACTCCGTCGCGGCTAATTAGGGTGAGCGCGGGGGCGGAGTGCGACACAGTCTGCTGCGGCTCGGGCTTCGAATGCTGGTGACAGACGCAGCGAAGGGGGAATAATGAGTTGCCCCATCAGCTCCGCGGATGCGCCGGGGGAGGATGCGGTGCGCGCGTCTTGCGCCAGCGGCCCACTTTCGTGCACTTTATTGAGGCGCATTGCGTGCAGCAGCAAAACGCACAGGCATGGCCTCGTCCGTGCCACCATTGTGTCTTCTAAACCATGTCCAGAATCTCCAAGACTACTGTGAGTGCGGCCAAAGCCGGAGGGCAGACAGGATCGGCGAAACTTGTGCCGCACTGAGAAACTAGCGCTGAAGGCGTATTCTTAAAGTACTAGTCTTCTCCACCACTTTTTGACTGCGTGCAAGTGTAGCGGACCAGAAAATGAAGGACGGGACACAACGGCACTGTGTTCTGTCCTCGTTGATTTCATTTACATCACGGGCCTGGACGTTATCTGCGCTGGTAATGCTGATGCTTCGAAAGGCAGAGGAGAAATATAAACCCTTTGTAAAAAGTACGAGCTCCGTACAGTCAAGTTTGCTCAGGGGTCCGACGCCATCTATCGCAGCTCTGACGAAACTCTGGAGCGGTGGCTGCACTCTACGAAGCGCGGTGACACAGTTGCATTGCCCTTGGAAAGTGTTAGCGATAGTGGCCGGCAAAGAAAATGCAGGAAGAAAAATTCACTAGCGTTGGTTATGCCGCGTGAAGCAATAACACAGAAGCAATGAGAGCCTGCAGCATCAAAATGTCGAGGTTTCGCGCAGGCCGTGCTTAGGGAATTAGAAATACGTAGAGCCGCAAAACAAGCTATTTTGAAGAGGAAGCAGCGAAAGGAATACGCATTCTCTGCAGGACATAACTGCGCTGCGGCGAAGTAGGCAGCGTGCACGTGCGTAGTGCGGAGAAGACGAAGTTCTTACCGCGCACATAGATTTACAGCGGCAGGTATCGGTTCGAAAGCTGCGGTAGATACAACAATCTTTCACGAACCCTTTTGGAGGCGCTTGGTGGGCGCTCGGTGCGCACGCTGGAGGCTTCCTCAGCACACATCGGCGGCAGACTAAACGCCAGCTATCTAGCCCTGCGTATACACTGCGACCGACTGGCATTCGATAGCTGCGCCTGGGTCGTGTACGACGACTATAAGGAAGAAATCGAACGAGGTGCAACCGTATACGGCAAGCTGCGCCTTCAGCCAACGCATTGAAAAGGGACGCATAAGAGCGATCCAACTGTTTCGCTATTTGGGTATGCATGCAGCGAGACAGACGGCAAAAGACAGCTCAGGGATGGAGCAAGCATCAGCTGTCTTCTGGCGTCTCTGCCGCGCTGCATGTGTTCCGTTAGTAGGACAAGGAACCAACATTAGCCCAGCAGAAAGCTTTACTTAACCAACTGTTCTTAACTGCGAGCTGCTAAATCGTTTGCTGAACTTGGCGATAAAGCAATATTTGAACCAAGGAGCGCAGCAGTTTCATTTGGACATAACTTCACCAGCGAAAGAACGAGACACGAGGAGAAGAAGAACACAGGACAACGCAGGCGTTGTCCTGTGTTCTTCTTCTTCTCGTGTCTCGTTCTTTCGCTGGTGAAGTTATGTCTGATGTACACCAACTAGCCCACATGGGTACCTTGTTACTCCAGCGTTGTCCTGTGTTCTTCTTCTCCTCGTGTCTCGTTCTTTCGCTGGTGAAGTTATGTCTGATGTACACCAACTAGCCCACATGGGTACCTTGTTACTCCAGCGTTGTCCTGTGTTCTTCTTCTCCTCGTGTCTCGTTCTTTCGCTGGTGAAGTTATGTCTGATGTACTATCAGCAACGAATGAAACGCGAACAAGAAAACTGAGGTGGCAACATAAAAACACCAACGTATTAGTTCCTGTATTGGAAATACAAACGTGGTTGAATAACACTTCTAAAGAAGAGTATTCATGCTTTCGAAACTGAAATAGCAGGAGCTAGTATACAGCTTCCCCTGGCTAAGAGCTGCGCATTTTCCACTGCGTGGTTCAATTGTCTTGTTCGCGTTTCATTTCTTGCTGATAGTACACCAACTAGCCCACATGGGTACCTTGTTACTCCAGCGTTGTCCTGTGTTCTTCTTCTCCTCGTGTCTCGTTCTTTCGCTGGTGAAGTTATGTCTGATGTACACCAACTAGCCCACATGGGTACCTTGTTACTCCAGCGTTGTCCTGTGTTCTTCTTCTCCTCGTGTCTCGTTCTTTCGCTGGTGAAGTTATGTCTGATGTACACCAACTAGCCCACATGGGTACCTTGTTACTCCAGCGTTGTCCTGTGTTCTTCTTCTCCTCGAGTCTCGTTCTTTCGCTGGTGAAGTTATGTCTGATGTACACCAACTAGCCCACATGGGTACCTTGTTACTCCAGCGTTGTCCTGTGTTCTTCTTCTCCTCGTGTCTCGTTCTTTCGCTGGTGAAGTTATGTCTGATGTACACCAACTAGCCCACATGGGTACCTTGTTACTCCAGCGTTGTCCTGTGTTCTTCTTCTCCTCGTGTCTCGTTCTTTCGCTGGTGAAGTTATGTCTGATATACACCAACTAGCCCACATGGGTACCTTGTTACTCCAGCGTTGTCCTGTGTTCTTCTTCTCCTCGTGTCTCGTTCTTTCGCTGGTGAAGTTATGTCTGATGTACACCAACTAGCCCACATGGGTACCTTGTTACTCCAGCGTTGTCCTGTGTTCTTCTCCTCGTGTCTCGTTCTTTCGCTGGTGAAGTTATGTCTGATGTACACCAACTAGCCCACATGGGTACCTTGTTACTCCAGCGTTGTCCTGTGTTCTTCTTCTCCTCGTGTCTCGTTCTTTCGCTGGTGAAGTTATGTCTGATGTACACCAACTAGCCCACATGGGTACCTTGTTACTCCAGCGTTGTCCTGTGTTCTTTTTCTCCTCGAGTCTCGTTCTTTCGCTGGTGAAGTTATGTCTGATGTACACCAACTAGCCACATGGGTACCTTGTTACTCCAGCGTTGTCCTGTGTTCTTCTTCTCCTCGAGTCTCGTTCTTTCGCTGGTGAAGTTATGTCTGATGTACACCAACTAGCCCACATGGGTACCTTGTTACTCCAGCGTTGTCCTGTGTTCTTCTTCTCCTCGTGTCTCGTTCTTTCGCTGGTGAAGTTATGTCTGATGTACACCAACTAGCCCACATGGGTACCTTGTTACTCCAGCGTTGTCCTGTGTTCTTCTTCTCCTCGTGTCTCGTTCTTTCGCTGGTGAAGTTATGTCTGATGTACACCAACTAGCCCACATGGGTACCTTGTTACTCCAGCGTTGTCCTGTGTTCTTCTTCTCCTCGTGTCTCGTTCTTTCGCTGGTGAAGTTATGTCTGATGTTCACCAACTAGCTCACATGGGTACCTTGTTACTCCAGCGTTGTCCTGTGTTCTTCTTCTCCTCGAGTCTCGTTCTTTCGCTGGTGAAGTTATGTCTGATGTACACCAACTAGCCCACATGGGTACCTTGTTACTCCAGCGTTGTCCTGTGTTCTTCTTCTCCTCGTGTCTCGTTCTTTCGCTGGTGAAGTTATGTCTGATGTACACCAACTAGCCCACATGGGTACCTTGTTACTCCAGCGTTGTCCTGTGTTCTTCTTCTCCTCGTGTGTCGTTCTTTCGCTGGTGAAGTTATGTCTGATGTACACCAACTAGCCCACATGGGTACCTTGTTACTCCAGCGTTGTCCTGTGTTCTTCTTCTCGTCGTGTCTCGTTCTTTCGCTGGTGAAGTTATGTCTGATGTACACCAACTAGCCCACATGGGTACCTTGTTACTCCAGCGTTGTCCTGTGTTCTTCTTCTCCTCGTGTCTCGTTCTTTCGCTGGTGAAGTTATGTCTGATGTACACCAACTAGCCCACATGGGTACCTTGTTACTCCAGCGTTGTCCTGTGTTCTTCTTCTCCTCGAGTCTCGTTCTTTCGCTGGTGAAGTTATGTCTGATGTACACCAACTAGCCCACATGGGTACCTTGTTACTCCAGCGTTGTCCTGTGTTCTTCTCCTCGTGTCTCGTTCTTTCGCTGGTGAAGTTATGTCTGATGTACACCAACTAGCCCACATGGGTACCTTGTTACTCCAGCGTTGTCCTGTGGTCTTCTTCTCCTCGTGTCTCGTTCTTTCGCTGGTGAAGTTATGTCTGATGTACACCAACTAGCCCACATGGGTACCTTGTTGCAGTTTCAATTGTAAAGGTGCTGGCCAGCTGCGCGCACGCGAACCGCGTTGAGACCAATCAGCAATCGCATCAGTAGGCGTATATGAAGTGCTGCACCGAAAAAAATGGGGAAAAAAAATAAATTTATTACACACTTCACGCGACAGAATATATAGTGAGGTTGTAAAAGACAACCTCTCCCGCTCCACTAATGTACTGCGGGGGACTTCACGCGACAGCTAAAAATTTCAGCGCCGGCAGAAGCATTGCAGGAGAGAGATGATCATCTTCAAACAGTAATATATTTCGCCGTATTACTTTCGTCGCCGCGTTCTGGTCGACGGGTGTTGAAAAGAATCTTGTGGTAATAAGTGTAAATGTGCTCATAATGACGTCGTTGTGCGCTGAAAGCAGGTAAATGTTTCCACAAATGTAACACTTTCGACGTCACCGATCCAGTCACACCTTTTGAACTGTGCATATGCAAGGGAAAACGATGAAATTTCTGATATTAAGATTTTGTATATTTTAGCTGACTCCTGCTAACTACATCTGGAGAACCTTAACTCTGGCCGCGGCGGCCGCGTTTCGATGGAGGGGAAACGCAAAACGCGCCCATGTGCTGTGCGATGTCAATGGGAGTTAAGAAGGTGTGAGGGACTTAATTTCTTTTTATTTCTTCACATATCTTGCTGAAACTTAGCATGTAGCATATCATTGGATGCTGAATTTGAACATTCATTAAGATTTCAAATATCTCGCCTGGAAGGATATATATGGTAAAATAACATAATCTAAATGTCTTTTCTTACGGGCCTCTATAGTAATTTATCAGTTAAAAAACTTTTTTAAGTATAAGCAAACACTTGCAAATGCCCACAGCACGTCCTAAAGCTAATAAAATGCTTATAAAGTTATTTTGTTGTTAATAAAAAAATAACAAAGTTGGAAAGAAAAATAATGTGGCAGTAATTATCCCACTCTTGGGCTACTTGCTAGTCTATCATGTTTAAAGGAAAAAGGAAAGCTTTGGGAGATGTGACGGACCTTTGGAAATGTTTTGATATTACAAACAAAGATTTTTTTTAACTGAAAAATTATCAAAAAGGCCCGTAGGAAATGGCCTAATTGAGATGTCATTTTGCTAGAAATTTCTTTCCAGATGAGGTAATTCAAGTCTAAATGCATATTTGATATCAGCATTCTATGATACACCTGCTCGTCAAATTCCAACAAGTTATGTCGAAAAATAAAAAAAAATCTTTTAAGACCCTCATCACCCCTTAAGGATCCCTTGGTGGTAGAAATTATTCCGGAGCCCTCCACTACGGTAGCTTTTTTCCTCTTTCTTCTATCAGTGCCACCTTTCTTCCCTTACAGCGCGGTTCGGGTGTCCACCGAGATATGAGACAGTGACTGCGTCACTTGCTTTCCTCAAAACCAATTTTCATTTTCATTTCAGTTTTCTTGTTTTATTTTCTGAACGCCTCTGACTGCTTGAACAAGTCTTACAGAAAGGTACATAATCTTCCTTCGGAACGCGCAATGTTAGGGGAAGGTAAAATGAAATCTGGGCACTGTTATGCCGGGAAACCCGCCCGGATTCCAATTCTCGAGGTCGAGGACGGGGCACGACACCGGTCCACGCAGAATGCTCACCGCACTCCTGACGTTTCAGGCGCTGACGTACTGGCCACCTGCTGGTACGTGGTTCCTGCTGCCATCCGACTACTGTCCCGCACCGGCCCGGAACTTTGGACCCGACAATACCCATCCTCCCCTCGGAACGCCAGTCTCGGCGACAGTCACCAATCCCATCTGGCAACTACCCCTGTTCGTTACGTCACCAACCACGGGACGTGACGCAGCCCTAATTAAACAGCGGACCCACTCGGCCGACACGGGGCACGACACCGGTCCACGCAGAATGCTCACCGCACTCCTGACGTTTCAGGCGCTGACGTACTGGCCACCTGCTGGTACGTGGTTCCTGCTGCCATCCGACTACTGTCCCGCACCGGCCCGGAACTTTGGACCCGACAATACCCATCCTCCCCTCGGAACGCCAGTCTCGGCGACAGTCACCAATCCCATCTGGCAACTACCCCTGTTCGTTACGTCACCAACCACGGGACGTGACGCAGCCCTAATTAAACAGCGGACCCACTCGGCCGACACGGGGCACGACACCGGTCCACGCAGAATGCTCACCGCACTCCTGACGTTTCAGGCGCTGACGTACTGGCCACCTGCTGGTACGTGGTTCCTGCTGCCATCCGACTACTGTCCCGCACCGTCCCGGAACTTTGGACCCGACAATACCCATCCTCCCCTCGGAACGCCAGTCTCGGCGACAGTCACCAATCCCATCTGGCAACTACCCCTGTTCGTTACGTCACCAACCACGGGACGTGACGCAGCCCTAATTAAACAGCGGACCCACTCGGCCGACACGGGGCACGACACCGGTCCACGCAGAATGCTCACCGCACTCCTGACGTTTCAGGCGCTGACGTACTGGCCACCTGCTGGTACGTAGTTCCTGCTGCCATCCGACTACTGTCCCGCACCGGCCCGGAACTTTGGACCCGACAATACCCATCCTCCCCTCGGAACGCCAGTCTCGGCGACAGTCACCAATCCCATCTGGCAACTACCCCTGTTCGTTACGTCACCAACCACGGGACGTGACGCAGCCCTACTTAAACAGCGGACCCACTCGGCCGACACGGGGCACGACACCGGTCCACGAAGAATGCTCACCGCACTCCTGACGTTTCAGGCGCTGACGTACTGGCCACCTGCTGGTACGTGGTTCCTGCTGCCATCCGACTACTGTCCCGCACCGGCCCGGAACTTTGGACCCGACAATACCCATCCTCCCCTCGGAACGCCAGTCTCGGCGACAGTCACCAATCCCATCTGGCAACTACCCCTGTTCGTTACGTCACCAACCACGGGACGTGACGCAGCCCTAATTAAACAGCGGACTCACTCGGCCGACACGGGGCACGACACCGGTCCACGCAGAATGCTCACCGCACTCCTGACGTTTCAGGCGCTGACGTACTGGCCACCTGCTGGTACGTGGTTCCTGCTGCCATCCGACTACTGTCCCGCACCGGCCCGGAACTTTGGACCCGACAATACCCATCCTCCCCTCGGAACGCCAGTCTCGGCGACAGTCACCAATCCCATCTGGCAACTACCCCTGTTCGTTACGTCACCAACCACGGGACGTGACGCAGCCCTAATTAAACAGCGGACCCTCTCGGCCGACACGGGGCACGACACCGGTCCACGCAGAATGCTCACCGCACTCCTGACGTTTCAGGTTGGTTACCTAAACCGTTGTAAAGCATATCGAAGTAGCAACCGTTTTTTGGTATTGGTGTCGTGCCCCTACGACTCGAAGTGGCGCGGTGTTTTTCGCATATTCAGTGACGCTCTAGCGTTCAATTGCCTGTCGCAATTGATGCTGTTACTATCCGGTGACGTCGAACTAAACCCCGGTCCTGGCTCAAATAACGATCCCTTATCCGTTGACACTCGCATGCAACAGCTAGCAGAAAGTTTTGAAGCAATCCGCTCTGTAGTTGATCACCTCAAGGTCACTCTAACCATGCACGAAAAACAAATAGCCTCTTTAAGTGACCGTCTAGAGAAACTTGAATCATCAGACCATCATCCGAACCCTGGCAAACCCTCAAACGAAACAGACAAAGTACACCGCGAAATGGCTGTCTTGAAAGCTGCTAACATTGACACCAAGAACCGAATGCGCCGCAACAACTTGCTTTTTTTAGGCCTCGATGACACAAACAACGAATCATGGGCAGAATCGGAGAAAAAAATTGTGACCCTGTGTGCTGATCACCTCGATCTTTCTTCATCTCGACAGCAACAGCATTGAACGTGCTCACCGAATAGGAAGTCACTCCGATGACAAGAAACGCCCTATCGTTGTAAAATTCGCACAGTTCAAAACCAAAGAGACCGTACTGTCCTGCGGGCGAAAACTTAAGGGGACAAACTACGCAATCAGAGAAGACTTTGAATTTCCTACTCGTCAAGCACGTTCAAAGCTACTTAAGTTCATCCGACCACAAAAGTGCGCGTTTAAACTTGCTTTTGATCAGCTTTATGTTGGCAATAGATGCTATTTTTATGACCCTGCCACTGCTAGCGTATTGGAAACCCCTAACTCAGCAGCTAGCGCGCGACGTAACATAGGACCACCCACCGAGAGCGCTTCAGGAACCACGACATGACCCACTAAAAAACAGGTACTATCATCCGTCCCCATCCGACGTCCTTCGCTATGCCTTGATCTTAATATTGCATTCACGAATATCCGGAGCGTCATCCCAAAACGTGACGCACTTCAGAGCTTCATTGCTGATATCGACGCTGATACTGTGCTCCTAACGGAAACCTGGCTGAAAGAAGATATCAAAGACAGCGAAATCTTTTCCCCTAATCTTCACTACACAATATACCGGCACGATAGGGAAAACAGAAAAGGTGGGGGCGTCCTCATAGCTATTAAGAACATATTATCATCGTCTCACATCAGCACTGACGACACTCTCGAACTCATGTGGGTATGCTTGAACGATAAGACAAGGAAAATTGTTCTCGGCATTTGCTACAGGCCACCGGATAGCGACTCATCCTTCTGTGACACGCTTGGCCGTGCCTTAAACAACATCAAAAATAAATTTCCTAACTCCCCTATCTGTTTATTTGGGGATTTCAACTTCCCGAACATTAGCTGGCCCTTACTCTCAGTGCTCAATAGGTCATCTTCTAACGATTCAAAACAATTCCTTGATTTAACACTTGACCTCAACCTACACGAAGTCATTACATGCCCAACAAGAGAAAACAACATTCTTGACTTACTCCTGACAACTTCCCCCGACGACGTAAAAGGTATAACCGTTCTACCAGGCATTAGCGATCACAATCTACTTCACATCCGTCTTTCTTTACCCATTATAAAACGGTCCTCATCAAAAAAAGTAATCACCGACTACAAAAGAGCTAATTTCGATGCCATCAATCATGCTTTATCTGAATTTTACAGCTCTTTCCAGACTGCTTATCAAACTCGCTCGGTTAATACCAACTGGGAACTTTTTAAGACCACTGTAGTTTCGTTGAAAAATGAGCACATTCCGTCGTTTTGCGTAAAATCCGATTCTAACAACGAATGGTTTAACAGAGAACTGAAAAGGCTTGTTAATAGGAAAAAACGGCTTTATAGAACTGCTAACTTGCATAACCGGCCCGCAGCGTGGGAACGGTACCACCAATGCGCGAATGAATATAAGGAAAAATTAGCGTCCGCCAAAAAGAAGTTTTTTTCTACCGATCCACATTCTATCCTCAAATCCAACCCGAATAAATTCTGGCGCATTCTTTCCCCTAAATTACGAACGAACCGAATTGAACTTTTAGACGCTGATCGTGATCGATCCAATAGACAGTAAAGAGTGCGCAACAATTCTAAATAAATATTTTTGTTTAGTCTTCTCCCCTGCTGCTTGCAGTCCGAATATTTCCCCTCCCACCTCAACAATGCCCATGCCTCAAATCACAGTCACCACGACAGGAATAGAAAATCTAATCAGTTCTCTCAAGACTTCATCATCTCGCTGTGACCACATAAACAGTAAACTCCTGAAAAACACTAGTCTAGTCTCAAGCCAGATACTGCACCTAATATTTACACAATCATTAGAATCCGGAGAAATCCCCGACGACTGGAAGATAGCCGAAATCATACCAATCTTTAAGAAAGGTGACCGCACAAATCCTTCTAACTATCGCCCTATTTCTTTAACAAGCATTCCTTCGAAATTACTTGAACATGTTATAGCGTCCAATCTAATGAACCATCTGGATTCAGTTAACTTCTTTTATCCTCACCAACACGGTTTCCGTAAACACTACTCCTGTGAAGCGCAATTGGCTGAATTCACACATGACATCCTTCGCTTAATGGACGACATCTTTCAAATCGACGCCATCTTTTTAGATTTTTCAAAGGCCTTCGACCGTGTTCCGCACTCACACCTGCTCACAAAACTTTCTTCCCTAGGCATTCCTGACAATCTTATCTCCTGGATTGAGACATTTCTTAACGGACGCATGCAGTTTACCTCAAGCAATGGTTACCACTCACCCCTCACTAATGTTACATCAGGCGTCCCCCAGGGCGCAGGCTTATCACCATTGCTATTCCTAATTTACATAAACGATCTTCCAGTTAACATAAACGCTAGGCTACGACTATTTGCAGACGACTGTGTCATATACAGCCCCATTCGTCATCCCACTGACAGTCACCTCCTGCAAAAAGACATTGATGCAATAGCTACATGGTGCAACCGATGGCTCATGCCCTTAAACCTTGAAAAATGTCAACTCTTGACACTCTCGCAAGCGCACTGTAATCCAGCACACTTACAGCATTAACACGGTTCCGATTGCTCCAACAACATCCTACAAGTACCTTGGTTTGCATCTGACATCGACACTATCTTGGGTAACTCACGTCCAAACGATATGTTCCGATGCCTCTCGTGTCCTAGGTTATCTCCGGCGAAACCTGAAATCAGCATCTCCAGACGTTAAAAAACTGGCTTATCAAACATTCGTCCGCCCCAAACTTGAATTCGCATCATCTATCTGGCATCCATCCCAAGCATACCTTTCCGCCGAAATCGAGGCCATCCAAAATCGCGCCGTCAGGTTTATCACCTCTGAATATTCCAAAGAAGTTAGTATCACTGCACTCAAACGCTCTCTTTCCCTCCCATCACTTGAATCAGGCCGCATAATTTCACGTCTTTGCCTGCTTCATAACTTCTTCCATCATCCAGCTTCAACACACCCACTTCTAATATCCCCGATAAGAACTTCAAGTCGCCTCAGCCATAGCCACCCCATAGCGGGTATCAAGACCCGTACATTAGTAATGAATAGTTCATTTTTTCCCAATGCAATAACACTCTGGAATGCCCTACCTAACGACACAGTTTTATGCAACGATTCAAAATCTTTTCGTACAGAACTGGCCCGTCATCTTCAGAATAAGTGAATTCCTTGTCATTTTTTAACACGTGTTGATCACTGACTTTCATCTGTGCTCGCTGCCGCAAGCGAATTTTTTTCTTTTGTATGCTTTCACTGCACATGTAAACCCTTTATCTTTTTTCTTTATTTTTTTTCTCTTTAGCTTTTGAAGTTTGTTGTGTGTGTTCATTGTGCTGTGTTTTTTATGCTTCTTTTATATGAATTGTAGCCCCCTCCTTATGTAATGCCCTTGGGCCTTTAAGGATGAAATAAATGAAATGAAATGAAACTTTCTCCTACGAACGTCCCTTTGATAAGCCCTGGTGCTGCGCCGCAAGGCAACGCGCCCTAACTCTCCCTTGACAAGCCACGATGCTGCGCCGTAAGTCAGCGGGGTCTTAAGGAGAAGCATCGGTGACCGGCGTGCCTGGACACGTCGCTGGGTGCCAGACTAGAGCACTGCACGGGCCTCAATCTGAGGTCCAAGCCCGGCCCGGGCCCGAGACCTCAAGCCCAAGCCCGGCCCAGGCCCGCGGCTTCAAGCCCGGGCCCGGCCCAGGCCCGCTAAATTATCGCTCTAGCGAGCCCGGCCCGGCCCGTCAATACTGGAGTGAAGCCCAGCCCGGGCCCGGCCCGACCCGTTTCACAGTAACGCTTGAGGTATACTGCTCACTCTGAGCAAATAGACCGCTACTAGACCGATAAGAAACTGGCCGTCAAAGGTTCTGAAACCACAGTATGGCTTGCAGAAAGTTGGTTCTTTTTAACCGAGAAGAAAGTGATTAAGAGTAGTGCTCGCCAGGCCTGTCTTTTGGACAGTGATCTCGTGTAGGTCATCATCATCATCATCAGCCTGACTACACCCACTGCAGGGCAAAGGCCTCTCCCATGTCTCTCCAATTAACCCTGTCCTTTGTCAGTTGCCGCCACTGTATCCCCGCAAACTTCTTAATCTCATCCGCCCACCTAACTTTCTGCCGTCCCCTGCTACGTTTGCTTTCTCTTGGAATCCACTCCGTTACCCTTAAGGACCAGCGGTTATCTTGCCTTCGCATTACATGCCCTGCCCAAGCCCATTTCTTCTTCTTGATTTCAACTAAGATGTCATTAACCCGCGTTTGTTCCCTCACCCACTCCGCCCTCTTCCGATCTCTTAACGTTACACCTATCATTTTCCTTTCCATAGCTCGCTGCGTTGTTCTTAACTTAAGCTGAACCCTCTTCGTTAGCCTCCACGTTTCTCCAGGTGCGCAGACATAAACTGGGAAGTTCCGAGAGCTGTTACGACTCGCCTTCGTCGTGGGGAAGACGACGACATGGCAGCAGCGAAACGCCGACAAACCCCGAGACGCGCGTTGGGTGAACGCCTGGATGGCCACGGAAGCCGCGTCCGTCTGCCCGGTTGAGCGAGCGTTTCCCGTACACCGAGTGGGAACGCGCGTTCGAAACGCGCGCGAACGCCGCTCATGGACATTTCGGCGTCTGCGCTACGTGGTTGGCATCGTTCCCCTCTCCCAGCGCGTGACGACGGCGTGATCTCTCGGGAGTGAGTGAGTGCGTGCGTGTCGGTGATTGGTGCCAGTGAAACCCGGCCCCCATCTAGGGACCCTAGGGAAGAGAACTCTTAAAAAGCCGGCAGCGGCACGGCCGAAGAGTTGTTGTCATCATGCTCTCCTGTTGAGCTGTCACGATGCAGCGTTCCTGCAGCTCACTTGTAAATATTGTATAAATGCCTCTTCATTGCCTTTTCCCAACAGCCTCGTCACAGGCGTCCCTCATTTTGCTCTCCGGGGCACGTCCATGCTACCTCGACCGTAACAAACTGGTGGCAGCGGTGGGATGCTGCTACCTCGTCCCTAACAAACTGGTTGGCAGCGGTGGGACGCGAATCGTCGGACGCCGGCGGAGAGTTGCGGACAACGGGACGCTGAGCAGCAGAACGGCGAGTCGGGGGCAGTGCAACAGCCCTTTGTGATGACTGGTTGCCTGCAGCGGACCGACTGCGCTGGATTCTTGGCTGCGAGGTTTGGTGAGTGCGGGACTTTCTTCTGCTGAGTTTTGCCAGGCTTTTGTTAGTGTCGGGAACAGAGCTGGTGATTGGGTTGTCGTTGCTGCTGGGTTAGTTGCAGCAAGACAATAGTGGGCAGTAGAGAAGGCAGCACTCAGAGCAGCCATGGATTTGAAGACGCTGCGCAAACCAAAGTTACTGGAGCTTGCGAAAGAGTTGGGTCTGGAGGTATCAGACAAACTCAGAAAACCAGAACCGCCGAGAGAGAACCGACTGCGGTTGAGACCAGCCTCAAGCGACATCCCTCCGGACAGCGGATGCTGTCCCCTGTCCATCGGGATCTCCTTCCCCCGGCGGGGCAGTCTGTTACGACTCGCCTTCGTCGTGGGGAAGACGACGACATGGCAGCAGCGAAACGCCGACAAACCCCGAGACGCGCGTTGGGTGAACGCCTGGATGGCCACGGAAGCCGCGTCCGTCTGCCCGGTTGAGCGAGCGTTTCCCGTACACCGAGTGGGAACGCGCGTTCGAAACGCGCGCGAACGCCGCTCATGGACATTTCGGCGTCTGCGCTACGTGGTTGGCATCGTTCCCCTCTCCCAGCGCGTGACGACGGCGTGATCTCTCGGGAGTGAGTGAGTGCGTGCGTGTCGGTGATTGGTGCCAGTGAAACCCGGCCCCCATCTAGGGACCCTAGGGAAGAGAACTCTTAAAAAGCCGGCAGCGGCACGGCCGAAGAGTTGTTGTCATCATGCTCTCCTGTTGAGCTGTCACGATGCAGCGTTCCTGCAGCTCACTTGTAAATATTGTATAAATTCCTCTTCTTTGTCTTTTCCCAGCAGCCTCGTCTCAGGCGTCCCTCATTCGCTCTCCGGGGCACGTCCATGCTACCTCGTCCCTAACAAACTGGTGGCAGCGGTGGGATGCTGCTACCTCGTCCCTAACAGAGCCAAATAAAAAGGGCTGCATGCGCGCGAAATAGACGACTTTGCATTCCCCCATGATTTTAATCAGTTATACTTTGCCGCCCGGAAGTATAAACATTAAAGCTGCCTAGAAAGCAGTGGCATGACATTTGTTTAGTGAACGCGATCTCACAGGTAGAACTCATAGCCGAACTGGTCGCGTTTCAGCAGAAACGAAAAGCTAAAAGGCTTGAGTTTTCACGGTGAGTGTTTTGAAGACTATAGGCGTCCTAAACTAATATGTTCTTCTCGAATGCATTTATAATAGTGTATAGGTATGTTTTGGGATGACGAACGATGTATGGCCATTAAGACCAGTTGAATTTTACTCTTACTGGTGGAGCAGAAGATAGCGCGCGAACCACGTGATTACTTACAGGGCTTACTTACATGAGATGTGATTTACAAACTCTCGCAAGCTTTTATGGCTATTTCATTTACGAGACGTTCCGGTCAGCTGATCGGAAAGAAAACCAAACACGCTTTAGTTCGTGAATTTTCTCACATGAGGAAAATAGAGCTATAAAATAAAAGCTATATTTTTTGGGGCTTAAGGGCCCAAGGGGAGTCAGGCTGTGAGAGACACCGAAGCAAAGGGCTCCGGATCATTTCGACCACCTGGGTTTCTTCAACGAGCAATGATACTACAAAGTAACAGGGTACCCATGTGGGCTAGTTGGTGTACATCAGACACAAATTCACCAGCGAAAGTACGAGACACCAGCGTTGTCCTCTGTTCTTCTTCTGCTGGTGTCTCGTACTTTCGCATGGTGAAGTTGTGTCTGATACTACAAAGTACAGCTTTTGTCAAAAGTTTGGAGCCCAGGGAGTTTGCTTCTGAGCCTCACTGTGTAGTTCGTGATGCATCTCCAGCGCTCCAAATTTCCTCTGGGTAAGAAGATTTCTGGTTCTGCCTCCTTCAATGGGTAGGACTTCCCAGAAAGCTTCAGGAGTCCCACTGCAAGGCTTAGAAGTAAACCCCCTGAGCTCTAAACTTTTGACAAAGACTGTACATGGCTGTCATGCTTGCCTCCTAAACAGAAATGGGGCCGCCGAGGCTAGGAGCAAACCCCGGTTCCCCGACTCAGTAATCACGCGCCTTGACCACTAAGCCACCGCGGCGTGGAAATAAGGAAATAAATAAGTCATTGAATAAAGATTAGTTTTTTTCTCAGCGCGTAACCGATAGCTCATCCGAGTCGCGGCTCCAATGCCGCAGTTGTGTAATTAATTCAGTCGTACATCAGCCGTTTCTGTACGAACCCAAGCCCGACTCGGGTCAGCAGCGTTAAGCCCGAGCCCGGCCCGGGCCCGCAACTTCAGGCCCGGGCCCGGCCCAGGCCCGGCAAAAGAGATCATGTTCAGACCCGGCCCGGCCCGCGGGCCGGGTCGGGCCCGGGCTTTCGGGCCGGCCCGAGCCCATGCAGTGCACTATGCCAGACACCGAGGCGCCGGTTTCCCTTTCCCCAGGGTGTCACCGCGCGCGGCAAAATTGGAAGCGGGTGGCCGGCGCGGTCGCTGGTTGGACCTCGCGGACTGCTGTCGAGTGCTGCCTTCGGATTGGACAGTTTGGAGTGACCGCCGTTGCTGGGGCTATATAAGCCCCACCGCTGCCGCTTGGACAGCAGCTACAGCTACAACTACCGAAGTGACCGACCCACCGTGAGTCGAGTGCTGCTCACGAGTGGAGTCGGGTGGTGTGACGCGTTGGTGTCTCGCTGGTCGTCGCGTCGCTGTGCGAGAACAGTCGCGTCGTGTAGCTCTCGGCCCCCGTGCCGATGTTGTACTGTGTAATGCCCTGTACATAGTGTATAAAGCGTTTTTCTTAATCTCACCGACGCTGGACTCGGAGTCTACGCTACCGCCAGGAGAGCTGGCAGCGCACAGCCACAAAACGGGTGGCGAGCGCTACGGGACCACCTCTATGGCACAACATTGGTGGCAGCGGTGGGATGCCCAAAGTCACAACATTGGATGGCAGCTATGGGATCGACCGACATCAGCTACCTCGGCGCGGTGAGTGCCTGAAGTTTTCCTCAAACGCCAGACTTTCTCTAACACAGGTTATGGTAGCTTAGAGAATTTTGGTGTATCATTGTGTTAACCTTGCGTGTTTCAAGCCTAGGAAGAGTGTTTTGAAAACCAAGGGATGCTGAAGGGGTAAACAAGGCATGGTGAGAAATGCTTGCGCGTGTCTAACTAGTAGTGATATAGTAGTGTACGGCAAGTATTTTCTAAAAGGGCAAACAGCAAGAGGTCATTGTGAACGATGGAGGGCTACAAGGTCAAAGAACTTCTCCAAATTTGTGAGGAGTTGGGCATTGATTTGGGCCCAGCAAAAAGAAAGAATGCGATCCTTGAGGTCATGAGAACCGAGGACGTGACGGCTGAGGAAGCCGAAGAAGAGGCCTGGGCTGATGTCACTGAACGGCGTGAGCGGGAGGAAAAGAGGGAGAAGGAACGTCGCGAGGAGGAGAGGCGGGAGCGCCAGGCGCTTAGAGAGCACGAGGTAAGAACGATGGAGCTGGAGATCGTCGAAACCTCGCCAGCGCCCATTCTTGCTTCTACGACAGTTCCCTCTAACGGTCCAAGAATAAGCGACCAACTGCCGCCCGTGGTCGTCGGCGAGGATATGGATAGATACCTCGAGAAATTTGAGCACGTGCGCGAGGGTAATCACATTGAGGCTCTAATCTGCGGCCCAGAGCGTGGCTGTGAGTCACATGACGGTGACGCTGAAGTGCCAAGCCAGAGCGTAGCGTTAGCTGTAAAGTGCTATGCTACAGAGATTACCGCTGCGATCCTGAAAGATGAAGGCGTAGCGCCAAGATGTAGGCCACAGGAGAGCGAGCAGCTGTTCTCTGCGGAAATTGAGACAGGTCGCTCTGAGTTCGCGACCGGCGGTGGCGCACCGATAGCGCCAACTGAGAGTTCGATCGTAGGCGAGGAATGCCGCTCAGCACTGCATCGAGACAAAGATCAGCTTAGTGCAGGTGAAACTCCAGCGTCTTGTGATAGACTGCCGGAAAACGAGCTATTGTGCTCAAAGGAAATAGCACCGAACGGTTCGTCAGGTGAACCGTCGCCTGGCACTGCTAGAAAAGCGCAGGTTTTGTGGCTGCGCGAGCAAAGTCTTGCTCGGGACGAGTGCATGAATTCTTCAAGACCAGATTTTGCTGGTCAGACGAAGGCTGGTAGCTTGAAGGATGAGGGCACCGAAATAACCGGAGAATCGCACAACAGATCCGCTAGGGCAGTTCCCAAAAAGCGGCGGCGTAGAAGAAAAACCAAAGTGAATGGTTGCAATAAAAAGGGAAAAGTGCGGAAGAAGTTTGTACGATCTAGGACCGACAATGTGCGTAAGAGCCCGAAATTGTCACCTTGGAGCCGAAGAGTTCGCAGGCGTCGCGTAAAAGGAAAGCCGACTCACCAGGCGCAGCCTGGTCTAAAGCGTACTACGCCGCTGTGGAAGAACCGCAGTAGAATTCCTAAGATTCGGGACGGGCGTGATGGACTCCAGAGAAGGGTGCGCGGTCGCCACACAAAAGAGCGCCAGTGTACGCGCTAGTCAGAAAGGGAAACGACATGACTGGGACCGAGAAAGGAGGAAACGCCCCTCTCGCTTTCAGCCTTCCAAGCGCTGCCTAGGCTTTGGATGCATGTCGTGGAGAGGCGTGACTAATCAGTCCCTCAGGTTCTGTGAAGCGCAGGCTGGTCGAGCGGCCGTCCGGCCGCGACCGCGCAGGGCAAGGCTGAAGTTTGTGGATTCTAAGAATACATCTTTCTTGTATTTAGTGTTTGTTTTTTGGTCATTCACTCAGCTGTAAAAAGAAAGATGGAGGCAAACCAAAATTTGAGCTTCGTACTTAGAAACGGGCTGTATTGTTTCTCTAGCCCGATGGGCAGAGTGATTCATGGTTTCGGCGGGTTCGCATTGCCATACCTCGACGATGTTGCCATCTTTTCGGTCCAAATGATTTCAAGAGGACCAATATGATTTTCATTATTATTGCTGATTATTAAGTTCTCCTGCTATTTTGATGTGTTGATACTTTGCAAAATGGTTGTTTGAACCTTGTGTACCAGATCGTACACATGCCTCTTGTTGCAGCGGGAGAAAAAAAGGGGGACATCAATTTAGTTAGGTTAATTTGGATTATGGCTTCGTCTGGTGTTTGATGGGAGACAGAGGGCACTTGCTCGTGTTGGGTGTTGCCTTTTGCCGGTCGGTTTTGTAGTCTGCAGAACGACCAACCATGACCAGTGGCGAGAAGCAAGGGGATCGGAACGACCTCAGCGAAGTTGGTCGAGGTGCCTTGGCGACAACGAGGAGAGCAGAGCTCCTGGCCTGCGAGTGGGACCTGGTGCTCGTGAAGTTACCTGGACGTGAACTTCGAAGAGCCTGACGCAGAGGCGCGCCAGGCATCCGAGCCACGTGGAAGCAGCTCGTCTTCCCGGCGCCTTATCTGATGGCGGGGGTGCTGTTATGCCGGGAAACCCGCCCGGATTCCAATTCTCGAGGCCGCAAACTTTCTCCTACGAACATCCCTTTGATAAGCCCTGGTGCTGCGCCGCAAGGCAACGCGCCCTAACTCTCCCTTGACAAAAAAACGATGCTGCGCCGTAAGTCAGCGGGGTCTTAAGGAGAAGCATCGGCGAGCAGCGTGCCTGGACACGTCGCTGGGTGCCAGACTACGAGGCGCCGGTTTCCGTTTCCCCAGGGTGTCACCGCGCGCGGCAAAATTTGAAGCGGGTGGCCGGCGCGGTCGCTGGTTGGACCTCGCGGACTGCCGTCGAGTGCTGCCTTCGGATTGGACAGTTTGGAGTCACCGCCGTTCCTGAGGCTATATAAGCCCCACCGCTGCCGCTTGGACAGCAGCTACAGCTACAACTACCGAAGTGACCGACCCACCGTGAGTCGAGTGCTGCTCACGAGTGGAGTCGGGTGGTGTGACGCGTTGGTGTCTCGCTGGTCGTCGCGTCGCTGTGCGAGAACAGTCGCGTCGTGTAGCTCTCGGCCCCCATGCCGATGTTGTACTGTGTAATGCCCTGTACATAGTGTATAAAGCGTTTTTCTTTATCTCACCGACGCCGGACTCGGAGTCTACGCTACCGCCAGGAGAGCTGGCAGCGCACAGCCACAAAACGGGTGGCGAGCGCTGCGGGACCACCTCTATGGCACAACAGCACCAAGCTGCCAATCGCATGCGAGCGTACGCTCAGCTGAAAATTAACTACAGCATTAAGCGGCGAACATTCTTGCTATGTGCGTACAAGTGTTCGTTTCGGAAATAGACCAAGCTCTGGAAAGAGAGCTCTGTGACAGTACAGCGTTTCGAACTTTTGCATATGTGGTCCGCAAAGAGCGCCGAGTGTATAACAGAATACAAATTAAAACACGCAGCAGCAGTCCAGCCAGTTAGCTGACAGATGTCGACAGTCAGATGGAGACGAGGAAATCATGTGGCTGAAGGGAACACTCTGTGGCACCAACGCGCAGTACGCGCATTTACACCAAGTTTTCGTTCCTTCCGCCAGCTCCTTAACCCACGCGACTGCCGCGATGGCTCAGTGGTTATGACGCTCGGCTGCTGACGCGAAAGACGCGGGTCCGATTCCGGACGCGGCGGCTGAATTTCGATGGAGGCGAAATTCGAGAGGCCCGTGTACTGTGCGATGCCAGTGCACGTTAAAGAACCCCAGGCGGTCGAAATTTCCGGAGCCCTTCACTACGGCGTCCCTCATAGTCTGGGTCGCTTTGGCACGTTAAACCCCCGTAAACCAAACCAAACCTTAACCCAAGCGACCGCCGGAAGAGCGGCTTGCCGCAGGGCTCCAGCGCGGTGGCAGCCGTCGGAACCAGAACGACCGAAAGCCAGTGATGACAGTGTGGTCATGAGACCAAACAGCGTAACCCATAATCTCGCGCTGTAAGGCGTCTACCGGCCATCCAAACAAAGCTACAAAAAATGGAAAAAGAGAAATGGAGTTCTGAGAGAACTGCGGCATGGCTTTCGGGAAGGCAAAACAAGCCGCTGTGGTTCGATTTTCTTGACATAAAAGGTGGATTTGACCATCTAAGCCACGAAGTACTGTAGGGCTTTCTAACGGAAGAAGAGCTAATCAGGGAAGCTGCAACCTCGTAAGCTGTATACCTTTCCTTTGTAACCATATGACTGCCCTTGGTGTGGATGCCGAGTAATAACTTCCTGATGATGATGATTACAAAGCTACTCCACCCAGAGGAATTCTCCTCAACATTGGACCAGCACTGTTCCCTCTTTGAGTTGTTAATAAATTCGCTCTCACTGCATCAAATGTTAGCCTATCTGCTTCGCTCAGTTGGTAGAGCCTTCTGCTCCGGTGGGGTTTTAGTCCCGGGTTCGAGCCCCGGGCCGGGAGGAGTTTTTTTTAGAGCTGCGAAGCTTCTGCAGAAGCTGTATAGTTTTCCTTTGTAGCACTGTCGATGCGCTTGGGTGGATGTCAGTGGGTAGTTGTTAAAGAGCAAACAAGGGCGTTGTAGAAAATGTTAGTGTTCAAATGAAGTGGGAAGGGGAAAATAGTATAGAGAAGGTGAGCATTCACACACGATTATGAGAGGGGTGCCCCTAGTCGCCATTTTTCATGGTTTATACCTGTAGGAATGGTTGAACGCATGTTAGAGGAGAGCACAGCCGGTATTAATTGATTGCATACCGGTCGTGAAAAACGACAGAACTGTATCAAAAATACCAGGAAATGTGTTGCAGTTTTGACATAACATATTTTTCCTTTGTTTTGTGCTATCTTTCTGTTGTACTTTTCTGTAGTAGCTGCACAAAATTCTGCAGTTGCGACAAAAATTTCCGCTGTTACTACAAACTTTTGCTGAAGAACATTACAGAAAACCTGTTGTGACGACAGAAACCTTTCTGCAGTGTTAATTTTTCGACTGAGTAGTCGGTAAGGTCTAATAGTAGCCTAATGTCTTCCAGATTTAGCGTACGCAGGATGGTGGTTCACTTTTTGCAAATAGGGAAAGCGGGCTTTAAGTCCTCGCAGGTACCAGTGGGAGCTCAGAAGGCTATACATCGCAGCAGACACAGAACAGAGGAAGGTGACGACATATGGCGGTGACGATACAATGGGAACGAAGCAGCAAACATTGGAATCGAATTAAGCGTTGAAAAGTTGGGCGCTACAGTATTTAGAAATAAGGGAGTAGTTACTCATTGGCATCCAGCCGAGCGCAGCAATACGGCTACAAAGGAAAGCCATACAGCTTCCTCAGAAACTTCGTAGTTAAAGAAAAATTTGTCTTGGTCCGGGGTTCGAACCCGGGACCACCGCTTCACCGGAGCAGTCGCTCTACCAATTGAGCTAACCGGGACGGCAAGCTTATGGTAGGGCGAGAGCGAATTGATCAATAACTCGAAGTCCCTGTTTCCACTTCGAGTTATTGGGGGATTCCCCTAAAAAACATTTGACCAACACTGTTTGGTAGAGCGACTACTCCGATGAAGCGGTGGTGCCGGGCTCGAACCCCGGACCAGGACGAATTTTTCTTTAACTACGAAGTTTCTGAGAAGGCTGTATAGCGTTCCTTTGTAGCCGTATGGCTGCGCTCGGGTGGATGCCAATGAGTAACTACTCCCTTGTTGCAAATCTACTCCACCTTGGGGGATTGCCCTAAAAAACATTTGACGAACATAGTATTTAGCGATAGCAGACTGGAACAGATCAATATAGGGACCTGAAATACTGTGCTTAGGCAAGCCCGAATATCTAGGTGTGCGGAGTGGTGAAGAAAAAATGTAGGTAAAGGCCCGCGAATAACATTTAAGAGGAAAGCAAAGAGAAAAGCGGTCGTAATAAATCCGGAAAGGTTGAAACTGCGCAAAAGACGATGACATAGGCAACGAGGAAAATTAGGAGTCACTTTGGCGACTAAAGTGGTGCAAGGCGAAAGCCTTAGTACAGCATTCTGTCACGAATGTGGTTGTGAATGATGATTCAAGTGCTGCCAGCGAATGACGCGTCCATTGGCTGTCTGCGTGTGTTACTGATGTGTGGTTAACATGTTAAGCTTCGCCTGTAAGAGTGGAACGCGACAGCCTCTTGCAACGCTGCCAGGGAGTCCACAGAACGCCATCGCCAATTCGGCTGTACGCCTTGCTGGACGGTAAATTTATTTTTTGAGGAAAGGAAATGTATCTCTCTCGCATATCTGGGTGGACACCTGCACCTCGCCGTAAGGGAAAGGGGGAAGATGGGAGTGAACGAAGACGCCGTATTAGCTAGACGCACCTTTGTTCATTCCAAACCATTCAGCTGGCATTACGGAGTGGCTAGCGTGCTCGTATCGCACTCCGGAGACCCTGGTTCGATTCCCCAACTCAACCAGTTTCGTTCTCGGTTTTATTGATTTATGCGGTCTAACTAGAAAGGTTAATTAGGCTATTTCATATTTATATTACTGTACAGCCTCCCTGATTTTTAATAATATAGCGCGAGCGTCGACCAAACTGCTGGTCAGCGCCTTATAACGGCGATAAGCGTGCAACAAGGCGAGAGTTCGCGCACGCGCACGAAGGCAGAGCGTCGTCTGCTACGCTGTTCCGAGCACGAGGACACACCCCCTGCCACAATATCAGTTCGCTAAATCCCGCCACGTCGTAGAGCGCACGCGCATGATTAATATGTGATACTTTCTTTCCTTTTATTTTTTCTTATTGTAACTTTGCATCGCCAGGCTGGCCTCCCGTAGTAGGCAAAAAAAAAAGAGGGAAAGAAATCATGTCTCATGCAGTCTCACATATTAATCATGCGCATGCGCTCTACGGCTTGGCGGGATCTAGCGAACTGATATTGTGGCAGGGCGTGTGCCCTCGTGCTCGGAACAGCGTAGCAGACGACACTCTGCCTTCGTGCGCGTGCGCGAACTCTCGCCTTGTTGCACGCTTATCGCCGTTATAAGGCGCTGACCAGCAGTTCGGTCGACGCTCGCGCTATATTATTAAAAATCAGGGAGGACAGAACACGATGGATAGAAGTACTTCTATCCATCGTGTTCTGTCATTCACCTGTAAATTGTTGGAACTGTCTAGGATGTTCGACACAACGTATATGAAACGAGCAACGTCGAACTGAGTGTATAGGATGTTCGACACAACGTATATGAAACGAGCAACGTCGTGGGGTGGACAAGACGGGAGTATCTGTTCTCGCTTCGGCGAGCGCGGCTTCGGCCGCTTATCTGTTTTTTGAGCAGCGTCCGCTCCGGCGGACGCAGTTGTTGCTGCGACGCGCGTCTTTTCTTTCCTCTGATCTTTTAACTCTCATCTGTCTGCACGATGGCAGCGGTGGTGGCTCAGCTGGAGCCAGTAGCAGGCCCGTGCAATTTTCCTTTTCATCCTTCTCTCAGTCACAACAACAACAACACAACTGAGTGGGGAAGTGCGTGGTGGTGGAGCGAACGCGGCTTCGTGTTTTTTTCAGCAGTGTCTTCTTCCGCGGACGCTGTTGTCGCTGCCGCGCGCGTCTTTCTTTTCTTTTCCTCTTTCTTCTGACCCCTTCATTCTCTATCTTAATTAGGCTAATTGATTAATTAAGCAATTAACTAAACTCAGTCCAACTTAGTTGGAGCATCACTATACGATCCCTTTGATTGGTTGCATGGTTACTAGCCAAAGTACAATTGGCCCCATTTGAAATTCGCGCACTGTGACGTCACGAGCATTTCGACCAATTGAAAAGCGTGACATTTTCTGTCGACAACTCCTGCTTACAACGATGAGGCATTAAAGGGATGCTGAAAGGTTTCCCCAAAAAATTGAGTGAAGATATACACTTTACAGTTTTCCACCCTCGGAATTCGAATTTCTCATCGAAATTAGGCAAAAGAAAGCGCAAACCTATTTTATTTTGGCGAAAAGTGCCGCAGCAGCCTCAAGCCAGCTCGCGCGCCTCGTTGCCGCCTGTGATTGGCTGGGCGCCTCGTGACGTAAACACTGGCGTTGGCTCGGTGAGCCCGGCTCGGTCGCCGCCGATGTAGTACATGAAGCGCGGCGCGCGGTGTTCCGGTTGTTGGTTTGATGCTTATATCACGATGGAACACATCGAAGATTACCAGGAGGATCTTGGCGTCATCCCCTACATGTACGAACCAATCGCAAAGAGCAAACCGCTCCAAGGAAGCAACGATGCTGGCGCAAGCGGTGCTTTTGGCTTGAACGAAAGCGAAGCGTCAGCATCTCCACGTGTTGGAAATGTTCATTGGTAAGCATACTTTTCTAGCCAAACTTCATTCAGAGATACAATAAATTAATTTTGAAGCGAGCAAATGTAGTATAGCACTGCTCCACGAAATTTTCCTAATGCAATGTAAGCGGGATGCGATCGTCGGCATTCTTGTCTTGCCGCTTGTCGGTGCTGCCGCAAATCTGCTTGTAATCCACACAGACCATTAACAAGCGCAAGAAGTTATCAGGCTCTTTTTGAACGCAAATTTTATGCTGGCATCGCTTTATGGTCGCTGCGTGCCGGCTCGGTTCATAACACACACGAAAGACAGAAGTTCGCGGCGCTTTGCGGCAGAACTCGTCGAGGTGACAAACGTGCGCCTTCCGTTCTGCGTGCCAAGATGGGATCTGGCAGTAAATTGAAATCCTTGTTTAGGCGAGTTGCTTCATACTGCAAACCCTTGTAGGAATATCTCCATCCGTTTGCGGCCGCCTTGATCGCGCTGTTCTCGATGGCCTCGTGCTGCAACCAAGCAGGCCGAATCGCAAGGCTGGCTGTAGCACACGTGGCGCACAATTATATAATATTATTATTAATGTATGAAGCCATGCTGCACTCTGCAATTTTTTACGACTACATGTGTTATTATAAACGTATTCCTGGCAGAACACTTTACTGGTATTGGCTGCATTAGAACTTGAACAGACTTGTCAGCCTTGTCATCACTTTTAGGAAAGTTCGATGGCAGGGTCCTCAGCAGCATCTGCCAGTGGCATTCGACTTGTTGCACAGTCCTGATTTGTATTGCCGTTTGGTGTGGATTCTTGACTGCCTGGTGGTGTGCAGCCTCCAGGTGTGATGTCATTTTCCATGCACTCTTCATTTGCACTCTCGTCTGGTGCGCAGTCTTGATCTTGCAGCAGTTCAGCAAGAAACTGAAAGGCATAAGCCACATGATGTTATTGTTCCAAACAGAACAAAAGTGTGCTTCAGTATGAGTAAAATCTGCTGGTTTATTTCATAAACCATTTTGTTGATTGGCGAGCTCCGTGCGAAGTGAGATCATTTATTATATACCAGGTGTTCCTTTAGGAGGTCCAAAATTTATTTTAAAAAATGGGTAACTAACCTTGTATTAATTTTATACCTGGGGCTATATTGGGGGATACGGCAGACACTAGTAATAGGCAGAAGGCTTCCATTAGCTCACTAAAATGCATATCTTGATTAAATTTTTATTTTCATATTATGTTCTATTTCATATTATGTTGTATTTGCAGATTTGGAGCACCTCCTGCATATACTATAGCCAAGCAAAAAAGATCACTTTAAAAACCCTGACAGGCAACTTCAAGCGCTAACACAGAATCAGCGGCCGCGTCCGACGTACATCGCTAAAAAAAAAGTGTGGGCTTTGGGGCCGGACTGCAAGCGCCATGACTGCGCACATTGGGCGCTGACGAGGCTGCTATCAGCCAGGCCCCAGGCGAAACCAAATTCAAAACGAAACGCCGCGCGCCCGTATACCAGAAACATGTGCAAACAGTTTTCTCGGCGCTCCGACCACGAAGAAAAATGTGCCGCATACTACTCCCTATGTTCTCGCCACTGAGGGCTACGCATGAATCCTAGAATATCTGAGCTCCAACATAATTGAGTAAAGAGTCTGCATATAACGTCTTTTCACGTGCTCGCTTACCGAACGAAGTTCTCTGCTCACGCGCGGCGCGCAGTGTCTGGTTGTGAGGCGCACTTCGCGTCGCTCCACCTCTTGCAGTATTAATAGCAGTTTAACGATTTTTACTCAGCCAAAAAATTTAGGGCCGAGTTCTGATATGAGTAATGCTGTACGAGATGCATGATGCATGCCTGCAAGCATAACAGCTAAGCACTTATTTTGTAAGCTGCAGTTTGCTGCCGTCCTGACATTCTCATTCCAGCGCCGTTCATCTCACTACTAGCGGAAGTCTTGCATCCACGAAATTACGCGCCATACACTACACAGAACACCGGTTCGCGCAGTCAAATTCTCATAAAGTTAATACACAAATTCTTACCTCGAGCTTCCTCCTTTTCGCGAAAGCTGGCCTCGGTGGCGGTGACGAGCTCCTGTGCGCGAAGACAGACGGTATTGCGCCGGGTTTCAGTCCAGCTGACTTTGTTGACAGGCCCAATGAACGCATTATCGACAGGCTATGGTTATAATCTTCATCACGAAAGTGGTCAGAGCATAGCACTGTAGTCTTTGAGGGTTTGAAATCCCTTCGCTTCACAGCAGCGACCCACCTCGCGGAAAGCTTCTTATTTTGCGGGAAATTATGAAAGACCACATCGTCGCGGCCGCCGGTGTTAGTGCAGCCGAAGGCTGCGCAGACGCCGGCATGATGGTCCACCGCTTCACTCGATGCTGCCGACGTTTCTGTACGTCACCACAAACATAAAAAAGCACAAATACACACGGCAGATCGAAGCAGCTTACGATGGCACGCACGCAGAAACAAGCACGGTCGCGGAGGCTGCGTGGCGACGGAACACCAATGTTTACGTCACCACCCCACGGTTTCCGGTTTCGGCTCGCATCGTCAGGGTCATCAGCAGCGCTCGGCGGACAGCGGGGGGCGGAGCTACCGCGCAATTTTAAACGGCGATTACGTCGCTCCTAAGTGATTAATCTGGAAAAAAATTTCACCCGCATGATTTTTAAGGTTCCCACATCCATACGTGAGCATCTTAATGAATTCGAAAATCTCTTCAGCTTCCCTTTAAAGGCTTCCGCCTTAACACACAAAACACTACGAGCGCAGTTTTGTGTGTTCCTCGTAGCCTATGTGCTTGTCTTCGGCGTAGTTTTAACCTTTCCGGATCTATAAACCAACTAGGCCTCATGAACAGTCCTACTAAATACCCTAATGAAGTAAAGAGCCCTACCGGGACGCAATAGATACCCACTGTGGACTGCTGTAGTTCTTCCCAAGCTGACATTTGTGAACGTGGTACTGTGTGCTTGAAATCTGAATGTGGTACAAAGAGTAGAGATTAACAAAAGGTCCGTTGGCATACTATAGTTCTAGGGGCTGGTAGAAAGAAAACAACCGGAAATGTGCACGGGAAAATGGGATCTTTGGCGCATGGGAAGCACAAAGAAAGTTATCGTTTGACGAGATGGTAGGAACAATGAGGTGGGCAGCCAAAGTCTCCAGGTATTTGTACAGTAAAAACGCAGACAAGTAATGGAGCAAAATCAATAGAAAGCTTATGAGCCCACAGACGCTAAGCAGGCAACGACAGGGAAAAATGGTTATCACTAACATCAAAAGGTCCTCGAAACCAGTTCTGCTAACTGGAGATAAAAGACGGGAACCAAATAATGACTGCGTGAATCGAGAGATGAAAACAATGAAATCAGAAGGAAGAAGGCTGTTTGATAACTGATAAGGGAGCATCCTTCAATTGGAGCATATATGTTTGCCTTAGAAGCAGACAGGCTGTATAAAATAAGTGTGAAGAAGGAGATCGGCGCGAGCCTTTGTAATTTTTATTTATTCGTGTTTAACGCCACCGGCTCGTGGCTTTATCATTTTATTGGTGATGCAAGATGCGACCAGATTTATCTTATCTTGAAGGATCGCAGCCAGGCTGAAGTGAATCTGCGTTATTCCGTTTCGTTTCTATTCCGTTTCGTTCCGTTTTCTTGGCCTTTCCATCTGTGGTCAGTCGCAGATGCGCATGCGCTCACGGTCGTCTTTTCTTATATGTTCTACGAAAAACGTGTCCGATAAACATAGTTGGAGTCAGCGCCTGTCCTGTCATGTCCTCTGTGTTTAGTCCTAAAAGTTAGCGCCGCTTAATTTTGAAGGAAAGAAAATTCCTCACTGTTGTGGTTATTTTGTATGCAGTATCTAAGAGGTTCGCTGTCAGCTTTAAATTGTGCACGGCTGACAGCGCCGGGCATTCTGTTCAACAACCGCTGACCACGTTTGTTGGTACGCCGCTGTTGAATCATTCAATTCTTTGCGGGCGCAAGTGAGCCCAAATAAAGAGTTTCGTTTGGAAGCCCTTGCGCAGACTTCCTGCTCGCCGGACTGCCGTCACCACTAGGTGACAATATCATATTTGCGGATTCTTGTAGACCGCAAAGCCGTGCATCAAAGAGGATATGGTGCGCCTTCCAGTACTTTTGGGCTACAAGGATAGTTAATGCAAAACTAACACGTCCGCAGTAGCGGCGAGCAAGAGAAGAGCACACTAGTTGTAAAACATGACTGGAGAAGTTGCACGAAACAACACAGCAATCAAAACAACATAACCTCGAACTTAGAAAATAGCTTAGATCTGCGATTAAAAAAAAGATGCATATAGACCAGGATTCATGGTAAACATAAGGACCCAAAGAAGAAATTAATAAAACCACCCCTTTATTTACAAGGGAAAGCAGGACTCGGAAATACACCGATTTAAAGCGGGCCAATAGCATCCATCTATCTATACGGTCGGAACAGAAGGCTCGTGTCTGCAGTCGACAAGACACGACGGTAGGTGCAATGATAAGAGATTCTATAAAATCCTGTAGAGAAAAGTGGGGCCACCTTTTCCTCGACTGTGTTACAGAGCGCCTCATCCGACAAGGGCATGCCGGGAAGAGGATGATTCGCATTGGCTTCGCTACTGACGGATCCTGACGGCCCCGAAACCATTTTTTAGGATAAAAAATGTGTGTGATGCGCTGTGCACTGCGCTCATTCGTTGTTTTTTTGCGCAGCAAATAAGGAAATTGTGAGGTATGCAAGTGATTTGTCGGCGCTCCACGCCAACCATCGCTTAGCTATTTTAAAGCGAACAGTGCTCGCGTCCTGCTGCATCAGAGGAGCGCTGATGCTGAGTCAGAGGAGCGCAGTGGTTCATCCACCAGCTACGCTTTCAACCCTTTGCGTTGCGATGACATCAAGAAGCGCGCACGAGTACTTACAGGTGGCCTTACTCTGACACTGAACACCCAGGTATTTGACAGCTGGACATGAGTAGAAGGGGAAACGGAAAGAAAAGGAGTCAAATGACAAGAAATTTCCAGTTAGCTGGCTTTAAGCTCCTGCAGTGAGAGTCCTGTTCAAACGCGGTTTCCGTTTTTGTGTGGAACAGCTATTCCCCTCGGCCCGCTCACTCTCACTGCAAAACTCTCAAATCGATGCTGCCTTGGCCTCCACTCCGAGCCCCGAAAAATGGGACTTAACATGCATTTATACGATTCCCAACGGCGCAACAAATAACACCTTGGCGGAGAGCCACTTTGCATGTTTGTGCCAGGAAAATAGGCGGCGACACCTTAACTACTAGCAACGAAGTTCGTGCGCATAATGAGCTATGACACGTACTTCTAATAGGGGGCCTTGATCTTCAATTGAGGTTTGAATCACGAGAAAAAGGATGTTTTTGCGAACTTTGGAAGTAATTTTCATACAAAATATTCTGTTTAGCACATTTAAAACTGCAGACACGTGAGTTATGTTAACTTAGCAATGTTGCCGGCCTTTCCTGATGTCACATACTTGATATAATACTGAATGCATGCTTTGTGCTGCGTTGCAGCGGACCACTGTTATAGAAGGGGTTGCGCCGCTGACTTTGAAACGGATACTAAGTTTTCTGCTGTCGCACTGAGTGTTGCACCTGACTTGTCATGGTTGGGATTGAAGCACTATGAAGCGCACTGCTATTTTTGTTTACATAATGCCGTTTAGAGCTATTTTATCTGAAACCACAATGTCTTTTTAGTAATGGTTCAGAGAATAACAGCTGGCACTTGTTCGTCACGTGGGCGGATTTTCTTCTTTTTATTAGCATTATAATGCGTAATAAAACACACCGTTAATGAGCATTATGTACGCATTTTGTAAGGAACATTGAGTAATGTAAAGTGATATGGAATGTTTTATTGTTTTTTTGTAAAATGCAGACTCGCACCCTGTATGCCGTTCTCCGAAGAAAATCCTGAGATGGCTGAAGACCTCTTCGTCGAGGGAGGATGACTATTCAGCAGGCGTACCACTGCGGTCTACTCCACAACTCCCATAATGTCAGGAATATGAATGTTCATCATCAGCTGCCCTAAGTTTGCGTACAAGCTATTATGCATCTGGGCACTTATTCCTATAGTGTCACAGTCCAAACCTCTGGTTTATAATGCTGCACAAGCATAAATTTTCGATTCTGTTTGTTGTGAAACAAAAAAAATTAGGAGGTAAACGTAAGTGCAATGGAATCTTATTCGTGCAGCACCATAATACCAATAAAACTAGGTATGGTTCAATTCTTCCTTGAAATTATTGCATTGTGTTCCTTGGATGGCAGTAAGGAATTTATTGGCCAAGCTTCTTGTGCTTTGTTTATGAATGTCTTTTGTTCTGATAATAAAATTTTCCACATTTCTGCAGTATTGTGATCTGCGTGTCAGTGTTTTTCGTAGGAGCACACAGCCCGTCTACTGCTATGAAGAGCTCCAGTATTACAGGTATATTACACTATGTACGCATTATAATGACAAATTTAAAGAACGCTGAAGAAAAGTAATAAAAGTGGGAAGAAATTATGAGCCTATTGCATGCATTTTTCCGGAAGAGTGTATAGGTGTCAGAAGCTCTAAAATGCCAGCGGCTAGCGTGTGCTTCAAGTCAACACCTTTGGGTCGCGTTTTTTTTCATTTTCGGGCTGCTTCTTCGGCGAAACACCCCGCGTGAAAGATGTACGAAAGCCGAACGCTCCTATCTGGGCCGAGTGCAAGGGTGCGAGTTATAGACACCTGGAAGCGCCTTTAAAGGTGTTTTATTTTTTACAATGTAGCGAAGATTGACGGCACTTCCATCGTTGCCAGCAACACGCCGCCCACGCGACGCTCTGGCCTGTTTGAATCCAGCCCGACAACCAGCGACAAATGCCAGCCTAGTAAATGGATGTAAGCATCCACTTGCGCTGCTTTTGTCATTACGATACCAATTCCTCCTGCAAGCGCCACCCCAAAAACTATCATTTCAATGGTAATTAATGGTTATTAAACTATTCCTGCTAAAAAAATGCTGGGTTAGACCCCAAGTGATCTTTGACTACACAGGACTGCCACAGTAAATCACCGGAGAAAGCAAGTCATGCGTAGAAATTGGTATTCTCAAAATAAAACACAAAATTGTGTTCTGAAATGAATACCCAAAGGAATCCGCCAAATTTTCAAGGAACAAAAACCGAAAAGTAGAACCCCTGTCTATACTACAATCAACAAAAGAAAAAAAATTGATTTCGCTACTTACACGCAGTCTAACAAAACCAGGCAAACCGCATGGAAACACAACACAATTGTGATGCCTCGGACTAGAACTAACGCACATCGCTTTTCGTTCTTTCCCCGAGCCGCAGCAGAATGGAACGAACTACAGCCACAGGTTATGAACCTGTCATCAATCGAGTCTTTCTTGACTGCTGTGAATGATCATGCGGCGAAACACTTATGAACACAGCTCAACATTTTCAGCACTAAACATCACTCAGTGTTCTTGTCGGAATGCTGTGCATTGCTAAGCGCGGCATTTCTTTCGTCTTTTTTTTTTCATATTCTTTTAAATGGCTGCTTCCATAACACAACGTGCTTATCTTACCCCTTGAGAATTCTTGCTGCTCCTGTCAGAAGTGAACGCGCGTCTGGACCTGAGCTTTATTTGATGTTTCTATTTTATTTTTCGCTTTTTTTTCAGTATTATGAACAACGTTCATTAAAATCAAGTTTGGCTTGCAGCCCCCGTACCAATGGAGAAAATTCTTGAGGCTAAAATTTTTGCACAGTGTATTTAATGGTGACAGTGGCATAGACGAAAGTATTTACCTAAAGACCCCGGTCTATATTTTCCTTAGAACTGATCACAGGAAAAAAATTCTTGTTTTGCTTGCCGCACTGGAAGAGTAATCGATGTTCCATCCGCCATGTTCTCCTCAGCCTTGCTTGAGGTCTGTTTACTACTAGTTTAATTGTGTATTATTAGTTGCATTATTTTTGTTGTTGTGTTTGGTCTTCTCTTTGTCCTTGATTTTTCTATTTTACACATAACATACAGTGTTTGGTTTGTAACCCCACTGCAATAATCCACTATGGACAATGTAGGATATGCATGAATAAATACAAAATAAATAAAGAATTGTATGTTATCGCCACTATCGTGTTTAATTTTTTCTTTTTGCTTTGCTGTGCCCACTCCTGCCTTGAAGGCCATAGGGCCGCCGGCAGCAGTTGGTCAATAAATAAACACAGGATTCGCTATTTTGTGTAAATTAATTGTTTCCTTTCATACTGCAGCAAAGCTTCTTAATATTCCTTTTTTTTGAGGTTCTATGCGGCCGGCACACGGCTTTATCACTCAACAAAGGCACGGCGATTACAATTCTCGACGAAACCATCGAATTAATAGATGCCTTCGCCCTTTCTGAATCATCCGAAAAAAAAACCAGCTCTCCCAATGCCACACATCTACCTTCGACATGAAGCCAGCGCTGCCCGGGAACAGACAAGACCAGATCTGCAGTCTTCTTCAGAGATACAGCGCTTGTTTTTCCACCTCGAGAGAGGCCCGACGAACATCTGTAGCAAATAATTCCATAACCAGTGAACACTCCCGTCCTCAGTGCCGAAGCCGAAAGCAGTAACGCCAAGCCATTCAGGGTGAAGTCGAGGAAATGCTGCGCGGTGACGTCACTCAGCCATCGAAGAGCCCATGGGCAGCCCCGGTCATCCTCATGAAGGAAGTGGGTAATATCCGTTTTTGCGCCGAGCACGCTTGTTGCTGTCGCAGCCTCCGAGACATTGAGTTCATTGTGGGCGCAGGTGCGCCCAAAGAACAGCTTCTTTTGGAAGCCCTTTTCGCTGTGTTCCTGACTGCCGCACAGCTGTCCCAACTACGTGACAATACTCTAGCCCAATGTATACTTAAGGCTGATGTCGCACGGAGGTTGAGGCCGAGTCTGAAAACGACAAGGTCCAAAAAGCGGACTGAAAATATAAAAATTCCTTCTCGAAAAACACAAACAAAAACTGAGCTGTTAAATACTGTTAAATACCTCTTCAGCGCACCTTCCGTCGTGAGTATCAACGGCGTATTGCATTACGAACGATCAGTACTCCAGGCCTAGCTAGCTCTAGCGAAGTGACGTGCTCAGTGCCGAAATGTGACTCAATATGACGAGCTGAGTAAATCAAAGGCTGCTGCGGAAAGCGAAGTAGTGAGATAACCTCGCCAGATAATCGGCCAGTATCGATTACCGCGTCAATGCATTTAATTGACCGGGTTGGTTTCTTAGGGAGCGCCGTGTCTTGTTATGTGTAGTGCACGTGTGTGCGTAGTGTCTGAGAGTTTGCTAGGAAAGACGAATTTAGGATACACTGTCGATGAGCGCGCAAAAAAAAAAAGCGCGGTAAACCCAGCCACACCAAGGCGCACTACAAGCAGCACTTAACAGTGAAATCTCGCAGCTCGAGGATCCGCGTAAATCGCGGCCGTCGAACCACTAATGCGTCTTCTAGTTACGTAACGCCGGTTATCTAACTAGCTGAGTGTGTTCCGCAAGCGTAGCTATGTACGCTATTCAGGTAGCCGGTACGCCATGCGACACCACTGAAGTCGCCCGCTAGCGCGCGATTTATTTCGATTTTATACGCCAGCTGGGTAAGCCCAGTCGATAAACGAAAGGGTCGCTACGAAACTGGGCGCAGAACTAAGCGCAGCTTTCAAGAGGGAGAAAGCGCAAAAGAGGAGAAGCACACTCTCGTGTCCCGTCTACGTTCTGCGCTGTTAACGGCAGGATGCAAAACCAACACGCCCGAGCTGCTGTACTGGGCAAGGGAGAGGAGCAGCTGCTTACACCAGCCGTCGCCCACGCGCGGCGCTTACGTAGTAGGCGAAGGAAAATGAAAAGAGCCGGGCCATTACTTTTATTCGCCATGGGCTTCGCGACCAGCGGCCGCAGCGAGAGAAGCAAGCAGCGACCCCTCCCACAGCCGCGCACAAGAGGAGCGCTTTCCCCCACTGCCTCATCCTTCGCGCGTTCCCATGACAACCAAAATTTCAACCTCGCGCAAGGCGCTGTGGCGCCACCTAGTATGGCGCCCTAGAAACTCGGGCGGCAGCACTTGGAGCCGGCGAGAGTAAGCGCGCGTCAAACAAAAGCGGCGGCGTGGTATTTGAGAAACACGCGTGATTAGTGCCTCCCAGTGGCCCGTTCTGCGGCGCAAGCAGCAGCAGAAAGGCCGGGGAAGAGCGACGGCGGCTCCCCAAAACCGGTTTTCGGCGGCGGCCGCGTGAATGCCGTTTCGAAGGCCGGTGGGAACCAGTGAGTCACGGGAAAGGTACGATCAACACGGAAAGTGGTTCGACAAAAGCGGGCTCGCGTCGGCGCACATCTGCTGGGCGTCATAACCGTCGGCGCGCTACTAGAAAAAAGGAACGAGACAAGCGGCGATTCGCTCGGTGAACGGATAAGGTTGGCGAGTGAAGAGTTCAAGACCAAGCTGGGCTGCACAGCAACTCCTCTGGCCACTCTAGCAGAGCGATAGCTGCTCGGCTGCAGGCAGATTTTTGGCGCCAGTGGTTCCAACGCTGCCACAATGCGAGCATGCCTGTCGACAGGGTGTGTTGCTCGACTAGTTAGTTTTTGTCAGATGTGGAATCGCAGCGCTGCAGACGAGGGCACAGAGAGGACACACACGCATCAGTGCAGTTGCGCGTGCGTCCTCTCTGCGTAGTCGAGAATAGAAAACAGGAGCGCAGAAAAAAAGAAAAACAGCTGAAGAACGACGTAGGACAAGCGCACACTTCATCTGACTTTAATCTCTGAAGAGCAAATATGCAGAAACCTAGGCATGCGCAGAAGGAAACCTCATGTGCATTCAACAGAACAGCTCAAGATATGAAATCTCAGCTTTGAAAAGGCTCACAGATGTATCGCTGACCCAGCCTTTTCCTCTTTTTCTTATGTGGTACACCTCCAAAACCTCCCGTGCTTTACTATCGCCGCTCCTGCCCAGAATCTTTAACCCATCAAGTCGTGGTTCCCACTTTTTGCAGTGCTCACAATTTTCCCCCGCCGTATGTTCTGCCGCTCGGTGACACACCTTGCACTCTGCGCAGTGTTTCGGTAGCTGTGCACCTCCTACTTCTTTGAGCGAACGGTGCTCTGCTGCACGGTCATTGAGGCACCTGCCTGTTTGGCCCTCATAAGCCTTCCCGCAGGTCAGCGGTATCTCATAGACCACATCGGTGCAGCACTTCACAAAGTGTTTCCTATGTTGTTTAACCGCAGCCGTTCCTCTTTCCATCGCTCGCTACACGTGCGCAGATCTGTGCAAGCTTTGGTGGAGCCGAAAAGACGACAGGCATGCCATGTGCCTGTCGAAACTAGCCTCTGGCTACGGGTCCTAGAGCATTATGCGTATTGTACCTTTGTAAATGGATTTTCGTTTCGTTTCGTTCGTTTGAGTCTATTTGCCACCTTTTTTACGCTGTGGGCAACACTGTGCACATGCGGAACAACTTCAGGTTTCGCGTCTTGCTTCCTGCTTTCTGATCGGAGCGAAGGAAGGACGTACGCCGCTATGAACTAGGGTGGCTGTGGTGAATACTATGAGGGTTAGGTAACATGCAACATAAATGGCTCGAAAGCTGAACATTGAACAGCCGCCGCCGGTGTCTGTTGGTCGAGAGTCGGACACTAAATTCGGAGCTCCTGGGTTCGGGAAAGAATGCTTTTCAAAACTAGAAGGCGACCATACGGCAATACATTTTAGCTGCCGCTTTCAGATGGCGTTGTCTGTAAGTACCCGGGAAGCGTGACAGGTTACTACGTGAGCAGAGTCTTTCAACTGATTTTCCAAAGCATGGGAAGTTGTGATTAACTCGTACCCGACCACGCAAGTCAGGGGCACCGAGCAAGCCCAAGCAGACGCCGCCAGCCACCTGGCACACTAATCACACCCTTTTTGCCGATGAACTAAAGTTTTTTCACTTTCCAACTGTTATCCCGAGAATTCGAATGACAGAAACCTGTCAACCGAGCCTGTCAATATCAGGATGAGTTCCAAAAACGACGGCGGCCCTGTTCATCCTATCGGGCCTTTTACCCACTTAATACCATTCCCATAGCATTACATGTACACAGGGCCATGAAGGGCTTGAAGGCAGTGAGGTGGCAAGCAATATAGTTTGCTAGGTAACAAACCGAACAGATCCTTGCCTCAGCCCTCTACTACCAAACAATAGTGGACGGCAAGACATTCTAAGACTGAACCGGAAAAATTATCCCCCTCCCCGAATTACTCACCACAGAAGAAGCCACATACAGACAAACTATTTCCTTAACTTGAACTGTGCAGCCTCATCCACCCTTTCATATACCACCAACCTGTCAATGGTGCGGCGGTAAGCACACGATATTGCACAATTCGCTCCGTTAGGCAGTCCTGACCAGCAGTGGCCTGCAGGACCAAAGTCAGACCATCGAATGAGTCCTCCAGAGTACTGAACTAAGTTGTCCGCCTACCTGACTCATACAGCATTTAAAAGGCTTATAAAGATTTGTTTCTCTCTCTACTTAGTATGATATCAGTGTTCTGCGCTCAACGGAGGCTTGACGTTTGAATCACGTGATGCGTGATCACCATGGCCAGGCGGAAGGCTAGACTGCCCGTTTCAATGCCCCCTTCTTAGAACGGAAGCATGCCGCTTAAGCACGACCAGCGAAACGATGCTCTCCGTCATATACTGAAAAACAAAAACAAAAACTGACAGATGGTGGAAAGGAAAAGAAAGGCACAGAGACTGTTTTATTCTCAGTGGCCGCCTCAGCCAAGGATTGAGGCATCGCAGGAACCAGGCGGCCTGTAAGGGCGTCGGAGACTCACCTTCCGCTTGGAGCTTCCGTGGGGGTTCTTTGGGGAAGGCATCCCTCCGCGGCAGTCCATGCTGTAGTGACGGCGCCGCGGTCACCGCTAGTCGCAGCCGCTCGAGCCAGTCAAGGAGCGCGCTGTTGGGGCGATGACGGCCCTGGAGAGGGGGTCGTCGGCAGCAGCAGGAACTGTGTGTCGATACAGGGGCGAATCCCGCAAGGGGAACCGTGTAGAAGGAGCAGAAGGCGGCTCGGGAAGATCTTCCAGGGGCTCGACGGCTGTCGCGCTATCCGTGGGGCTTGGCTGTGTTCGCGTTGCTCTCGTCCCCCTGGCGTCGTCCCGTCTATTGCACCAAGCCCGAGGCCTGCAGGGAAGCACAGGGCGAACATTACGTGCGCTGCACCGAGAAGTGTTCAAGCTGTCTCAGCCAGAAAAGACTAAGTGTGAGGACGGCTTCCTTGGGCCCTATGCTCTAACGATCCATTTCCTTTCCGTTCCATTTGGTCCTCTGTCAATGGCAGCTGCTCAGCCCATTGCATTACAGCGTTAAAGCAGAAGTCACGCTGGCCCCATTACAAAAATTTTTTAGACAGTCTATAGAGTGTTCATAGACTTCTGTCTATGAAGTCTATAGACTCTGTATAGACAAATCCTTCAGAGCGGTCTATAGGCAATACAAATGCTATAGAGAGTCTATAGACAATCTTTAGATTTATGGCCGAACACTTTTAGTAGGGTTTTGTCTATCGACAGTCTATAGACTATGAATAGATAAAGAGAAATATCTATAGGAAGACAACAGAGTACATAAGAAGTCTATAGACCGTCTATAGACCATTTAAATAAGGGCCCTGTCTGAAACATGCCCATGATGCCACCTGCTTGCATAATCGTGTCCCGAGCCCATGTCTCAGTCGCTGACCAGCGCCCACGTCCACGAGTAAGAAAGCATAACGTCGCTTTTGACCCGCCTGACGAAGTTTATCCCCGATAATTTCAACTCAGGAAAAAAAAAATCTTGGCGTCGTTTGCGCGACGCATTGGCACAACGTGGTCGTTGTCATTGACGATTGGCGAGCTCGCAATGGGAAGCGTCCTTAAACCCCGGCAGAACGGTAGCTATGTCCATAACACACAAATGTCAGCATTTAGATTTTTTATATAACCTTCATGGAAATCCACTCAACCGAGTAACTGAGCATAAATACGTTGGCCTCCCAGTAACCTCCAACCTGACATGGACCGCTCATGTAAACTCAGTGGCAGCTAAAGCAAAGAAAAGACTAGGACCAACCAGGCGAATGCTTAAACGAGTCTCCCTTCAGGTAAAGCTATGTGAATACTAAGTCTGGGTGCGTCCTATATTCGAATACGCAGGCGAAGCATGGCGTCCGCATACCAAAACTCTATCACTCCTAAGCTTGAACAAGTCCAGCGGCGTGCTTTGCGTTCCGTGTATTCATGCTATCGCAGGGAAGAATCTTTTTGCCCACTTTACGCACGAGCAGCGGACTTGCCTCTTCTTGAGAATGAAAACAGAAGCGCCTGCACGTGACATAATGAACAGCTTGGTACATGTCGACAAACAGCAGCATATGCAGGAGGATTTATCGCGAATAACCCGTCATAAGTAAAGTAGACGTGTAACGGAGGTCAAAGTTTCGAAAGTCTGCTTCAGGCAATCGTTCTTTCCATCTGCAGCACGGCACTGGGATAGACTTCCTGAAAATTCCATGCTTCCAGAAGTGTGCAAACATACAAGCTAATGATGTTGTTGATTTTATTGTGTAACTCATGCCGCGGGTATGCCAAGTGTTTCAGGGAAGGCGATCGCTAATTTTTGAATATAGCGTTTTCGACGTAAAGAGAAGCTTTTTGTGGCATAGTAATACCAGCGTTTGAAGACGTAAAAAAAAAACAGGCAACTAACGTTAGCTAGTAAAGTCATTAATTAAATTCTAATAATTAACATTTAACAACTACAGCTAGGCACCTGACTGTTGTCTGCCATTAGTAATAGCCATATCAGGTTTTAGAATTGCGAAAGCGCGATTACCCTCGCAGCTCCGGCTTTACAATATTTGGTTATTTCGACTGCTTACGAGCACTGGAGGAGTTGCTTTGCCTGCATGCTGTCTTAAAGCGCGTGTATTTTGCCACGATGAAGAAAAATTTCGTACAGTTACAGCAGCGAGGGTAATCGTGTTTTCGAAAGTTTAAAACCTGATATGCCTATTACTTAAGGTCGGCTAGAAATCTCGAATTGCAGTCAGGTTCCTATCGGTAATAGTTAAAGCGTTAACTATTAGAATTTAGTTATTCATTTAGCAAGTTAACACAATTCACCTGTTTTTCACTTCCTCCAACATTGGTATCACTATGCTGCAAAAATCTTCTCTTTACCTCGAAAACGAAGTTTTTAAAATTTAGTGATCACCTCCCCTGAAACACCTGGTACATTTGTGTGCGCGTGTATGCGTGTGTGTGCGACTGCACTTTATCACTGACAACCTGAAACCAGGCTACGTTAGGGTGCAATGAGGTACCTCCTGGAAAAAAAAAAGATCACTTTCCTGTCTGGGTCAATAAGATTTTACTGTATTCCAAGCCACCCTAAACCCTTTCCATATACCTTTTCAGTTCTCATCTTATCGCTTTTTGGCTTGTCAATTCTTGTCTCACTACACAATCCTTTTACCTGCTTTAAGCGTCTCATTGAAGTTTGGGCTGTTAATTGTTACCATATTTTTGCCATCCTTTTACCTGCTGTATCTATCGCTTCACTGAATTTTTGGCTGCGTTGATTGTTGGGCCCCATTCATTTTATGTGTTTCTACCGCTTCATGAATTTTTGCCATATTAATTCTTGCCTCATCTAAGCCATCTTTTCACCTCTTTTTATGCCTAGTTTTTAAGGCGGTAGCCTTTATAGTAGAACGTCCTTTCTGGCTACTTGGTTCATAGTTCCAGAAAGGTTGAAACTTGGTTAAAGGCTAACGCTTGGAATGCACACTTTCAAACGGCAGCGGCTTCTTCTCTGACCTGAGGTTGTAATACAAACAAATATGCTTGAAGGGGAATTCAAGATCTAAGTCCAGGAATTGTAGGCAGTTAGTTATCAGTGGCCAACTCATGGGTGAAGGTGAGTACCTCGGAAGTAGCTGCAAGCGTACCTAGAACGTTGGTGACGGCATCAGCGGGATTATCCTTAGCGAAGATTATACTGTCACGTTGTAGTGACGGCAGTCCAGCGGTCAGGAAGACATCAGAAATACTTGCAAACGAAGCTCTTTATTAGGGCTGACTTGCGCCCGCAAAAGAACTGAATCACTCGGCGTAAGCAACAAGCGTGCTCGTCAATCGTCGATCTACGAATGTCCACAGTAAAAAATTTTACACCCCTAAGGGTGCTAAAAAGGTGCTCCGGCAATGTGCACCCTTTGGTGCACCTTTATAACACCCTTATTTTGCCCTTTACACCCTTCATCACTGTCTGAAAGGGTGCTATTCCTCCAAGCACCCTTCATTTTGCGTAGGGTGTAGAAAGGGTGTAAGGAGGCTACTTTTAATGACCATATATTTAAGTATATACTGCCTTTCAAGGCTCGTGTGTACCAGAGATACAACTAAAAAAGTGGTAGCCACGCATAAAGATTACTTCGAACAGATGCGCATATCTTTACATCTAGTTGGCAAAAAACTGCCAACTAAACACAAGTGTTTTTCTCAAGCGGTTTTTAGGACTGTGTAGCACATATGTGCACTACCAGTCTGCCAGAATCACTTACGCTGAACAACTCATAGAACAATTTGCTCTTGATTACATCTCTTCAGTGCTCTGTCATATTTAAGTGCCTTGCATTTATCTTCTGGCATTATTGTAAAAAGCAATATAATCTGAGGACCTCATCTAACACTATAGATGAAAATGGGTGAAATCTAGTTCGATAAAAAATGATTTTAATCACCAGAAAAGTGAAGCATAAAAAGTGGAAACAAGACCAAATGCAGCATATTACACTGCAAGCATTCACAGAAAAATTAACACTTTGTAATTGAGGAACATGTGATAATGAAAAAAGTTCAGTAAGTGCAATGCATGTGTAGAAGCATGCAGCAAGCAATTTAGAATGTCATATGATGAAAGGCTAAAAATTGCTTTGTCCTGGACCTGCAAGCATGCTTTTGTGACGCAAGCTCGGAAAGTTTTTGTTTCTGTATAGGTATCAAAAATGATCCCATGTGGTTCCGTGAGAAACATTCTTTATAATCACCCATTTATACAATCCAGTAAGCAGGATGTTGCTGCAAGCCGACTTGGGAGTAAGATGCGGAGGATGTCTGATTAATGTTCTTGCCTTTGGAAGCAACAGCAGCGCAAGCAACAGATCGTTAATCCGCGCGTTTATGCCAGTGGTAATTGCTGGCAAGCGCTGAAATTTCTTCGGGCACCGATACGGCAGAATACCCAATTATAATACCAAAAATAAAATAAAAAGTAAGAAAAAAAAACTTTTTCACATCGAAACCGAAACAGAAACTGCTTGTCACCGCCAGGTGGCTGCTGGTAGCTGTTTTTCTGTATAACCCTCATGGCGGTTCGGACGCTGTGACACGCTTCGACGTTTGTTAAAATTCGCTACTTGGATTGTGAGCCGTTGTGAAATGTGTTGTGGTTTGCGTGTGTTTCTTCTTGCACAAGGGTGCGCAATCGCGTAGTGCTGTCGACATACCCTAGTCGAGGCAAAGGGTCATTTTTCTGGTCTCTAACTTTTCAGTCTGAGCGCTTTGTGTAGTGCAGGATGGGTGTCCAGGCACAAAGATGCGTGGAGTGTCGCGGTTGAAAGGTTCGAAATGAGGCCTGGAATATTTTCTTCTGTGTGACTACGTGGTAGAGTGTGCCGGCTACGCAGCACTCGTGCTGAACTCGCACTGGTTGGTGTAGTCATGGAGGTAAAAAAACTAGGAGGGAGTGCGCTCAGCCTCTGCAAGCCATCCTCCTCTGACGCCGCTGCCGAGGGCCCTTTTGCGCACTGACTCATGGGAAATAGGCCCTCCTCCACAGTTACCAGACTGCCAGCCAGCTGTGCTTTTTAGTGAACGTCCGTGCTCCGAAGTAGCGCAGCGCCTGTGTTGCAGCTTTGGCGGAATGCGTACCGAGCTCGAGGTTGTCTGAAGGCTCCGCATCTCTGTTGATTACACTCTTGAGTTTTTGGGTGCACTGTAGGAAACTGCGGGTAAACTTTTCATCAAAGGGTGCGGCCGCGACCTCGTCACTGTTCAACTGTGGTTCATAAAGAGAATGGAGAGGAATTCCTTTCGTCGTTATACACACATACGGAGCGTTTATTTCAGCGCATGCTATGAGCGGAGAACTCGAGAGTAGGCGAAGAAACGAGCCTCTAAAAAAGGGCGCAGCGGCTTCCAGAGCGCTCACGGCGGACGGACGTGTTGAACGAGCGCTCCGGCGCTGCGCAAGATTCTATTTCTCGGGCAGGCGGACTTCGGCCCGCCCATGGGCCCTCCGTTCTCCGCTGTTCTCGAGGCACAAGTCGTGCCGAATACGCGCGCGCACATAGGCGGTGCCGACGTGAAATTCAGCAGTGAAGTATTTCTCTCTCTCTCGCTGTCGAGAGAGAGAGTGCCGGCGGCTGTACGTCTGCCCCTGCGCGGGGTCTCCCGGCCACTGCGCACAATCACTTACAAAAAGAAGTAAACTAGCCGCGCGCTCGTAGCGTCCTGTCTCGGACTAATCGCGCGCGCGGTACACTGCACTAGCGGCCGGGGTGGGGCGCCCGGCCGCGTATACCGTCGGAGGTAGCACCCACGGAGCGTTCGTGTCACGCGTGCATTACCTGGCGAAGAGCGAGCGGGAAGTCAAATCCGCCTGCTCGATGAACGCACAGTGGCTCACCACTGTTCTGTCACGGGTATAGAGGCTAGAATATCACGGGTGCGTGCAGTGCCGCGGGGCCATAGGAGTGCTTCGAGACTGTCCGGGATGATTCCCAGCGCCCTGCAGGCCGCGAGAATCTCGCGACGCGGCACTGTAGAAGCGGCACAGCGAAGGAGCATGTGCTCCAGTGTCTCCACTGCGCCGCAGTCAGCGCACGCGTCGCTCGGGGATGGTGGCCGCTGCGGCGAGCGAACAGTTTGCGCTCACCACGGAGCCGTCAGTGAACGCAAGCAGATGGTCGCGCAGTTGCTCGTACAGAGAGAGAACGAAACCGAAACCAAATCCGGCTAAGAGCTACCACTGCCTTGTCACGTGAGGGCCTATTTCCCATGATGCTTTCCATTATATTTTTTATGACTAGGCTTCAAGATTGTGACGTCATGGTCCCTCCTAGTTTTTCTTCCTCCATGGGTGTAGTGCCCGTGACACGAAGGCTAACAGCGTTCTGCACGACCACGCAATCGTCTGAAAAGGTAAGCAGTACTCTTGTGCATTATCCGAAGCATATAATGCCCGAACGGTGACCTGTCGTACTGCTGCATTATTCGTGTTCAATGCTCTAAAAAGCGTTTAAGGCGCTTGTTTGTCGCTGGCTGGCCAAATGTCGCCGCGGTGAGTTGCTCTGCCAAGAATTGTCGGTACTTGTTTTGGCAAAGGGGATGCTACCGTGCGTGCGCTAGCTTTGCATGATTTTAGTATGCGCATGAGCCTGTTTGCGCGTTTTTTTTTCTTGTTGAGCACAGGTTTTTCAACGTATATGACTCGTTCTACGCGTTTCTGCCCATGCTTCTTCACACCACCGCGCACGTTTCAAGGATCGGCACTTTGGCTGCGCGTAAAATGTATGATTGTCTTTCGAGATAGCGTTAGCACTTTGAGGACGCGGGGATTCAAACACTTTCTATGCGCCGCGGTTTTTGCTTGGTGCTAGGCTGTTGAACCCTAGGTCGTGGGGTCGATCCTCATCGCAGTAACCGCATTTCGATTGAGGTGAAATGAAAAAAAGAAAGCCCCTGTGCTGTGCGATGTCAGCTCACGTTAAGAAATTCTAGGTCGTCAAAATTAATCTGGAGCCCTCCAATACTATCAGTGCCAATTTTTTGCGTCTGAATTCAAGCCCCACAATATCCAAAGCACTGTCTCAGGTTGCAGTTACCAACTAAAGTTAATTTCCGGCCCTCAGGATTTAATTTTTAAATCAGTATGTGAACATCTTTTTTTCTATGATGCCGATCGCGTTTCTGGTTACCCAGAGTATAGGATCTTGCATTTTGATCGCTCTGCTTTAGTTGAAAATTGGTTTTTGAGAAAAGGAAGTGGCGCAATAATTCTCTCAGTTATTACGATGTTTATATCTACGCGTTGGAACGGCCGTTTGCAGATTTATTTTCCTCATAGCAAGAATCCTTTATTATTGCTAGGGGAACTGATGCACTTCAAACAGGATAGTTTTCCTTTGTGTTGAGGCGTATACTTGGGCAAGTATATTTTTCCTGATCTTTTTACATTCATGCGATATTCACTGTCGGACCGAGTTCGCATGCTTGTTTCTGTATTCCTGTCACACTGATAATGGGAAATTTTATCTATCTGCAGGTGGCACATCTGTCTTCCAGTACGAGTCAATGGCATGGATTTTGTGGCCACCATATGGAGTCAAAAGCTGTGTTGTAAGTTGTTACTGCATTGTGCATTGTTTTTGTGGTTGTCATGAAGTGTTCTTTTACTTTCATTGCTCTCTTCCTTAATGGTACTGCTTGGAACAGTTTGGATAGCTCTGGCCTCATATGTTTATATGAGTAATATTAGTTGGTCGTTAGAATAGGCCTGTTGCAGGCCATTTGAAGTTTTACATCCAAAATTGGTCTTCTTTTAAATGTTGCATTCTATGCATGAAGTGCGAAATGTGTGCATGTTTTCGGCTACATTGTGTGATACTTTTTCGACTATGAATATTAACATTATGATGCATGCGTGTTAACTTAAATGTGCGTTGTTGTGCCACTCATCGCAGGTCCCAGATGTAAAAAAAAAGTGGACACATGAGATAACTGGTTTCATTACTGCTGTCTTGTTTCTGCTAAGCATGGAGAGGTGGGCTATTTGGTTCTGGGTAGAATTATGAGACATCATTCGAGTGTACAAAAACACATAAACAAAAAGAGTAGACACCACGAACCCCGGACTTCAGGTGAGGTTTATTCCATAACATGGGCTTTATACATGCAAAGTGGTACTAATGATCCCTGGGGCTGAAAAGTATTTCCTCGACCAGGTAACAATTATTCAAGGTTAGGCGGAAGGGTATCTTGCCACTCAAGCTGAACTTATCGGCCTGCATGCATGCCAAGCGTGCAAGTTTAGCACTTGGAAGAGCTGGGAAATTTTTGAAGCCTTTTGTATCTCTGCTGAAAAAGATAATTATGTCAGCAGCTCTTCTGCAGCACTCCGGAAAAAGGAACTAGATTATCTCAAGGCAAATGTGTTTGTTGGGTCAGCCAGGGAGGTGATGCATAGGCGTGCCGATGTGTTGAATGTGTGTGGCAAGGTACCTTTGTCCCTATGTTTTTTTTTGTGTGTTTCAGTTTTTGCCACCATGAATAATTATCTGGTAGCGGATATACTTCTCAGCCCCAGGGATCACTAGTACACCTTTGCACATAAAAAGCCTGTGTGGTGAAATAAGCCTCAGTTGAAATCCAGCGTCCATGGAGTTATTATCTTCATCCGTGTAATTTTGTGTGCTGGAATGATGTCTCATGGTTCTCCCTTGTTTTCAGTGAATAAGGAGGGCCTCTGGTGTCTCTCTTTTTTGTGTTTGATGGTTATAACATAGTGGCTGCTCATAAACTGACATTTCGGGCTTAATTGAAGAATCCTTGGGAATTTGTTTGACAGCATGTTCCATGGGGGCTTTCTTGAGAAAATCAGTTATTTGTTGCCCATTTTACTGCATTAACCATTACTGCTCATCATGTCTCAGAACTCATTGATAATCACAAGCTTTCGAGTACCTGAGTTGTGGGTGAGAAGCCTTCTGACATACTTTAAACTACTAAGGATGTGTGGAACCACATTTTACGAATAAATTTTAGCCAATCCAAACCTCTTGGTTTTATCCCTGACAACCTTAAGCCAACCTGTCAACCATTAAGACTGGAAACCGTTCCGACCCCTCAAACTGTTCTCCTATTTTATTGATGTGCATTTCACATGAACTGTTAGAGCACGAAATGAATCTGCATATTACTTGCCACCATAATTCAAACTAATTTTTGTATACCAGTCATCACAGCTCCCATTCTCTTTACTTATGTGGAATCCAACTTCTTGAATTTACAACAGATTTTCACCCAAATTTAGATTATTTTAGGCGAGTGTCATCGACTTGAATTTCTCAATATAACCTTTTAGCTACACTCTCATGCCTGAGCCTTCATTCTTTGATATTAGTGTAGATTCATTGCTTCCTGTTGTACTGCTTGTCTTATGAAGCCCAGTATATCAATATGCAAAATCATACGGCATCCCTCATATCCTGAGCCACTTTGGGATGTTAAACCCCCATAAACCAAACCAAGCATATTACCAAAGTACACTAATATTAGCCATTCAATAACAGTCCCTGTCTTTATGTCCCAACCATGTTATTATGACTGCATTATTCAGAAGAATGTCCCAACTATCTCAGCTACCCCGACTGTATTCACTTTTGCAAGGCGGATGAATGGGCTTGTTGGTAATTCATCGTGACAAAACAGTACAAAGAAGACAAGAATGAGGAAGAAATGCGACGGCACGAGCGCTGACTTTCAACGAGGTTTTTTGGAAAGCACGTCAAAATATATACATTGTGGCTTAAAAAAAGAGTGAAGAAAGGGCGCCTTGTAACATTCACATTGGATCTGTTGAAAACAAAACAAAAGTTGAATATGAAGCATTTAAGAGCATGAACTCTTTCTTAGGGAGCGATAAAGAATGCGTGCACTGAATATTCATAACCTTTGTTAGTGTCTGTAGCCGATTGCTTTAAGCAGAAGTTGAAACATTCCTGTTGTGCCCTCGTCGAGATTGTAAATCTCAAAAGAACCTGTTCACTTTATTCACAATTCATCGCACTGGCTAAAGAAAATAGGCAGTCGAGTTGGCATTGATGTTTTCTCCACACCTAAGAAGCTTCAGTACGTGTGTAAGCAGTCAACTAAGATCAGCTATCAGAGTCCCTTCGTACACTGCACAGAAGACAGTGTGTTCGATCCTCTTGAAATGCGGTTATGTTTACATTGGGCAGACAGACAGATCCTGAACGCTGTGAACCAGAATTCACGTGCTGCATTGTGTCTGACAGACACAGAAAAGTTTGTGCATGAGATAATCGAGGCCGCTGAAATTTCAAAAAACCTCAATCACTGTGTTAGCGCACCTTCTTTATCGCTCGCTAAGGAAGAGTTCATGTTCTTAAATGCTTCTTAATCAGTTTTTGTTTTGTTTTCAACACATGCAATGTGGTTGACACAAGGTGCCCTTTGTTCGTTGTTTCTTTAGGCCGCAGTGTTTATATTTTGACGTGCTTTCCAATACACCTTGTTGAAAGTCAGCACTCATGCCGTCGTATCTATTTCTTCCTCGTCCTTGTCTTGTCTGCGTTTTTTGTCACAACGTATTGACTTCCTTTTCCAGCTCTAGGGTTAATGGTATGGAGAAACCTTAACCAAATGCAGCTCCACATGCTTGGAGCATGTCACAATGCATGCTGCTGGCACCGCAAAGGTACTCGGGTTCATCAGGAGATGCCTAGGCCTGTGTGCTCTTGCCATGCTGTGCAGTTTAGGCACAAAAATTTTGACTCCAAGCTGAAGTAATTTTTAGCTCTTCCAAATTTGCGCCAAACTGTTCGAAGCTATGCCACCAACTCCCTTAATCCAACAGCGACACTCGGTACAGATTATGTGTAATCAGTCATCTCACTTGACCACCAGACATTACTGCATAAATGGGGAAATCGCTCGTTTAGGCGTATTCCATATACTCTGCATTACTTTTCCACAACTCTGTTAACTTTTGCGGCCCTGCCCCAAACCAGGACGCCACCACCACTAATTCAAGAATTTTTTCCTGTTCCCATTGAAGAATAAATGGGCTACCTCACCACATTTTCGTTCCATGTGGTCCCTAAAAATTCAGGAAATAAGTGATGTCACTTGGAGCATTGATACTGGTTTGTTTTACATTTTGTTTGCTGCTGTTTATTTTTTCGCAACTGATATATCATGAAGTGTATGCCTCTTTTCTGTCTTAATGTATCGTCTGCGACGTCTCAGCTGTGCTATTGCTCTCACCTTTATGATGTTACCTTTATATTGTCCCTCTTATTAATACCCCACTAAAAGCCGTCAGAGAACAATAAAAATGACTTTTTTGTATTTTGCTCATTATGGCACACATCACGCTTATTTGTAGGGACATAGGCAAGACCTTTGTCTTGCGGTGGTGCTAGTTATGCTGCTGATGATGATACTTAATGATGAGCATATGATATATGGAGTATGAATCTCAAATTATTTTTCTTTTTGAGTGTGAATAGCTTCAGTGGTTCTTGATTTAGGCTCACTTTATTCCTGTGGCCACAATACAGTGCTTACTTTTTTAGCACAACAATACAGGCAAGGAAAAAAACTTGTGGATCCTAATTTTTTTCACTTGAATCTTTTCTGCAGAGTGCATCGCCCAGTTTTCCAATGCCCTCATGCGCCGGCAGTACATCAACAAGGCTCTTTCATGGGGCCCAGCTGCATTGGCAAGCAGTAAAGAAGAGCAAGAGGAGCATGAAGACAAAATAAAACTGGCTCTACAAGCTTCAGCTTTTTCGAAATTTTTTGATGTCTCATTGTGACAGATGTAACGTGGCCGCATGGCCCCTGCCCCAACATCTCCCAGCCGTCCACCAGCAGTCCACCATGTTTTCCATTACCATTTCCAATAGGGTTGCGAACTGTCACAGGAACACACCTGCCATATGGGAAACATCCTTCCTTGAAGGGTCCAGGTTCAGGGTGCCTAGCAAAAGGGTGTGGTCCCAGCCACACCCTCTTTGAAGGGTGCAGGTTCAGCACCCCTAGCAATAGGGTGTTGTCCCAGCACCCCACTTGGAAGGGTGCAGATGCAACACCCCAGTCAAAGGGGTGTCAATATACTCATCCCTAGGGTGCTCCCCATGCGACAAGCCATTTACACCCTTAGGGGTGTAAAATTTTTTACTGTGTCCGCCGCTCGCGGCATCGCTCAATTTAAAGCCGGCAAAGAAACTTCCAGATAGCAGGACAAGATCATCTACAGTAATCCGGAAAAACCTAGATGCAGCCTTTCATGGCTGCGATCAATCGAGATTAGACTGGTCGCTTCTCGCATCACGAACAAAAGTGATAATAACCCTTTCCTGCAGCCTTGAGCGTGAACGAACAAACACTACAATGATACGTGGCATTACCCCCCTTCCAAAGAAGCATCGCCTCGATGCTTTAAAATGAAATTAAACACGGAGAATGCTTCGAGAACTTAGAGTCCTTTAGCGTTCCTAATAAGGTGTAAGGGCAGCGGTAAAAGCTTCAAGTCTGGCCGTGTCGTCGTCGTCGTCGGTGTTGTCGTTGGTGTTGTCGTCGTGTTTGTCGTCGTATTTGTCATTGTAGTAGTCGTCGTATTTGTCGTCGTAGTAGTCGTCGTAGTAGTCGTCGTAGTAGTCGTCGTAGTAGTCGTCGTAGGGATCGTCGTAGGGATCGTCGTCGTCGTAGGGGTCGTCGTCGTCGTAGGGGTCGTCGTCGTCGTAGGGGGCATGGTCTTCTGTTTTCGTCGATGGAGGATCGTAGTTCTTGCGCTCAGAAGCAACCTCACCTCCAGAGGCTGCTTTATTCAGTTTAACCTTCGGGGGCCGGGGGAGCGTCCACGCACTGCGTAGCCTCGGCTAGGAGATACATAGCGCGGTGAGGATGGCGACGGAGAACGAGATAGGCGGCTCGGCGATGAGCATTCTTCCCGACGCAAGAACTCTTCGGTTCGCAGGCCAGGTCGGGGTCGGGGGGCGTCGTAAGAAAATCCTCGGATGCCCATTCTCCTGTATGGGCAGTGCCGGAGAATGTCACCGGCTTCTCCGCAGTGGAAGCATAGTTGGCGGCGCTGGTCGGGTGCTCTCCACTCGTCGCATTTCCTAGGCCGTGTGCGACGCTCGTAGGACAGGCGAGTTGGGGCGAGAGGGCGGCGCTCCAGCGCAGCTGGCTAATGGCGATAGGGGCTTAGGTGCCGTCGTCGAGGCGCAGGACGGCGCACTGCTGCGGCGTAAGTCATGGCTGGAGGCTCCAAGAGGCTGCGTGGTAGACTGGAGTCAAGTCCTCCGGTGAATGACTCGAAGGGCTGGCGTCGCAACTTGCTGGGGGTGTCCGGTACATAGAAGGCTACCCCGCACCTCAACCAGATGTCACGTTGTAGTGACGGCAGTCCAGCGGTCAGGAAGACATCAGAAATACTTGCAAACGAAGCTCTTTATTAGGGCTGACTTGCGCCCGCAAAAGAACTGAATCACTCGGCGTAAGCAACAAGCGTGCTCGTCAATCGTCGATCTACGAATGCCCGCCGCTCGCGGCATCGCTCAATTTAAAGCCGGCAAAGAAACTTCCAGATAGCAGGACAAGATCATCAACAGTAATCCGGAAAAACCTAGATGCAGCCTTTCATGGCTGCGATCAATCGAGATTAGACTGGTCGCTTCTCGCGTCACGAACAAAAGTGATAATAACCCTTTCCTGCAGCCTTGAGCGTGAACGAACAAACACAACAATGATACGTGGCAATACCAAGCTTGTGAAACGCGCTAATATAACCCTAGCTTGCAAGTACGCGCTCGAAAAATCCTGCACGAATAAAATTTAACATAGCTTCAGTCAACAAGGGTGCGCTTCTGTTCGGCTTCTTATTTACCAGCGTGCGTGAAAATCGACTAAAAAAAATAAAAGGTTGTAAAATACTGAAAAAGACTTTCAAGAAAGATAAAATACAGGTTGTTTCCTAGATTCATCGCGTGTCACAGGACATAAAAAGTGGTTGGTTGGTTTATGGGGCTTAGCGTACCAAAGCGACTCAAGCTATGAGAGACGCCGTAGTGAAAGGCTCCGGAAATTTCGACCACCTGGGGTTCCTTAACGTGCACTGACATCGCACATCACACGGGCATCCAGAATTTCACCTCCATAGAAATTCGACCGCAGAGGCCGGGATCGAACGCGCGTCTTTCGGGTCAGCACACGAGTACCATAACCACTGAGCCACCGCGGCAGCTCACATAAAAAGTGGCTATCTGTTACGTGGTAAAGGTCGTCGTCTCGGCTCCGTGTAAGCTTTGCAGTGTGTGTGCGCCTTTGTGACACAAAAAAAAGCAGTCTAGGCCCCTGTGTTCCATCCAGCACAAGAAATTCACGGAGTGCATTTCAGGGCTTCTGTATGCAATTTCCCTCACCAGTAGCAGGGTCTAATTGGACGAACCGGCAGGTGTTCCAATGAAAGCTCACGTGCACACATCTGGACTGTGTATAACATTCAGGTGGTCACTTAGCTCAACATTGTAAAGGCTGCAAGGGTAAAGGTGAGGGACAGATAAAAATTCCTCGCAAACCGCTGTTTGAAGGCACGACCTCTGTGTGCAGATTGAGGACCAGAGGGAAAGAGAAATCGTGGAAGCGTTGCACATAAGAAAAGCACCCCCTCTGCTTCGCTTTTACCGCTGGAAACTGGTTTTCTGGATTGTAGAACCTCGTCTTTTTTCGCACTGTTAATTCTTCCAGGGTTGAAATTGTGCAATAGTTACAGGCTGACTTTCAATATTTATTACTGTGGTCTTTTGCGACCGCACTCGCGCCCGTTCTGCTTTTCCATGCCAGTTTTTTCATTTTTGCAATTGACGTTTTCAAATTTGTGATTTTCACTTTTACTTTGGTTAACCGTTAGTTTATAGGTTTTTAACTTTTTACCCTTGTTGTCTGTTGATTTGCATTTCGCGTTCGTGCTTTATTCTTTCACTTTTCGCCCTTGCACCGGTTAATTGTTGAATGAAATTTGCCTTGTATTCGTTTCTTCTGTCACACTCACCTGTCGATGATCTTTTTTACATGAATTGTAGTGTGCATTTGTCTCAAGTATTTACACTGTTCTTTAGTATCCAGCAGTGTTACACGGTTAGTCAACTGTGTTCTCACCTCAATTTTATCTTTACATGTACGAGTGACGAGGCATCCACGCGCTTAGGTTCCACTTGATATAAACTGCGTTGTAATTATTATCAAATCAATAAACTGTAACAGTCTGCGCTCGTGGTGTTTTGTTTCTTCCTCGTTGCCTATGTCTTTGTCTTTTGGGCAGTTTTGACCTTTTTGGAGACCTTATAGGCTCATGGATCGGCAAAGTTGCCGCACAACCTGTCAGTCACACTTCGTTAAGATTTAATTAGTTACAATTGAATTAGTAATTACTTACGACTTAATTAGTAATTAGTTAATAGTAAAATAGGAGTCGTTTATAACCAAATTCCCTCTACAGTGAAGACGTAGTATGGCGTAACGCGAAATTGTCACGTGATCAGCCCATGCGTGTGTGTGCCGTCACAAATGACGTCACAGGCGAGGCCACTGATATGTCAAAGGTGGCGCCACTGCTCCCCAGCTGCGCTCGCACTCGTCTCTCCTCGGTCGACACTTGGCCCCGGACTGAAGGGACGCTCGATGGCGCCGAAGCGAGTTCCTGTGTCTCCTGCTACCAAGCGCTTTCAGAGGTGTCGGGAAGGCTTTCGTCTGAACGCACGTAAGGTTACTGAAGTGCTCACTTCATTTTTCAGCCTTGTTACCATGTTCGCTGAGTTAGTTGGGCATTTGTTGACCCTGCTTTGGCCAATTATTTCTAGCGATTTTTCGTGCTGGTTTTCTTTTTTTTTGTCGTGCACTCCGTGAATGTCGTACCAAGAACTGTCTGCTGCAGACTGCCCTCTTCATATCTTTGTTGTAGGTGCTCTTTGCACGTTCATATCCTTTCGTTCAATAAAGGCACGTATCAAACATGACCAAAATAAAGTTGACAGTTCAGCGCAGTTGCGCGTGTGCACTCTCTGTGTCCTCGTCTGCAACCGCTGCGATTCCTTGATATCAAATGAGAGCGGGGTTTTTGGAAGGAAAAGTACAGAGCAGTTTCGTCCACTGCTCACCCTTACAAAAAAAGGTTTAGACGGCCTATAGAAAATCTACAGACCTCTGTCTATAAAATGTATAGACTGTCTATAGACATATCCTAGGGAACAGTCAATGCCATAGACAGTCTATAGACAATCTATGGATTTATGGCCATACACTTTTAGTAAACTTTTGTCTTTATACAATCCATAGACTATGAGTAGAGAAAAAGCAATATCTATCGGAAGTCAATACAGTCAATAAGAAGTCTATAGACCATTTTTATAAGCGCAGGGTGTACAAGACAAACGCTAGAGGGCGGTGCAAGCGCTGTCTGGTTTCACGAGCCGCTAGCAGCGCCCGAGAAGAGGCAAGTGCGTGTCTGACAACTGCTGCCACCTGCCATTCGCACTTGTTACTGACAGAAACTACTTATGCGCAGTAGGAGCTGGCGATTTAGCCATCGTGACACTAATTGTTGCTTATTTCGGGAGCGCTCAGTGATAGGGACGCAATCCCTTACATCATTGACTGAGGCGGAGCAATTGCCGACAGGTCTCCGTAAGGCTAATCGCGCCTCTATATTAAGGCGAAAGTCTCTAATGCCTCATCGTTGTCGACAGAAGGCTGTCAGCAGAAGCTTGTCAGCCGAGGTGTCGTGCTTTTCTAGCCACACCAAAAAAAAATAATCTTTGTGCCCAATGGGATTCAAACCACCATCCTCCGTTCCGCAGCCGAGCGTGCTAATGGAGCGTGCTAATGTAGTTCTTGTCCAGGACACTGGAGAGTGTTTGCAGAAAGGCGTTGAATCAGACTGATGCCTCACAGACACCCTCTAGTGGCTCCAGCACTTAAGATTCACAAACAATTGTGTACTTAATTAACATCTCAACCACACATCAGTTCATTCATTATTACAGCGCAAAGACGGCATAGAACAAGAAGGGGACACAACAGCGCTGACTGTCAACTAAGTTTTATTCGAGACCAGTAGGGTTTTTATACCACCTGGCGATCAGAACAGGAAAACAAACATACAAGAATAGCTGTAGGCATGCGCAAGGGTACAGTAACGGCGGTTATCCGGCACGTGTCAGATTTCACATTCTAGATACTTCGTCTCCTTCTGGGACAATGCCACTGATGGTGCGCTTATGCACTCGTCCTGCAGTCTTATAATCATAGCAGCTTCTATTATTTCTCTTGTTAATGTGTTTCGGTGTTTCCCTAGACACATTAACAAGAGAAATAATAGAAGCTGCTATGATTATAAGACTGCAGGACGAGTGCATAAGCGCACCATCAGTGGCATTGTCCCAGAAAGAGACGAAGTATCTAGAATGTGAAATCCTACACGTGCCGGATAACCGCCGTTACTGTACCCTTGCGCATGCCAACAGCTATTCTTGTATGTTTGTTTTCCTGTTCTGATCGCCAGGTGGTATAAAAACCCTACTGGTCTCGAATAAAACTTAGTTGACAGTCAGCGCTGTTGTGTCCCCTTCTTGTTCTGTGCCGTCTTTGCGCTCTAATAATGAATGTAGGTAGCCAACTCGCCCAAAATGTTGTATTATGGAACACACATCAGTGACACAAGCAGCAACATCGCGCTAAATGTTTTCGCCTCACCGCACTTTAGGTCAACAAAGTGCCCCACTGAGTTTTTTTTTATACCATCACCTGGCGGTTCATTTTCAGCCAGTGAAGCTGGAGAAGGATGGGTGCGCATGCGCAGAGCGCCAGTGTGAGGAAGGTGGATTGCAGTGTTCGCAGCTTCAGGGACGAACTCTGCTGTATTTGCTGAGATTATGCAATGTAACGTGAAAGTAGGTTTGTGATACTGAATGTTCCTGTGCGCTGAAATTGGTTCATCTGCAAGACATTTGCATTGGATACAATAGAGTTCCGGCGGGGTGTCTTCGTCAAAGTTCTTTAAACCGAAAGGTTTCTTCAAGATGCGTGTTCTAAAGAAGTATCCGCCAAGTAGTCAATGTCAGAGCCCTGCTAAAGACCTTGAACACAAAAGTTCGTTTGGTAGACTTTGGGTGTGCGTCTGTCTGGAAGTTGGCTTAAGAAGGGCTACATGATAGCCTCTGTTTTTTGATTAGTGCCTGTTTTACCGAAACTACAGCGATCTGTGAAAGAATTTGTGAAAAAAAAACATGATGTGGCTCAACTCGGCTGAGCCAGGCTATACGGAGCGAAAGGCAACCGAACCAGTGACCGATGTCGACGCAGAGACGTTGGCATCATCCACTGCCCTTTCCCGCTTGAAATAGTCCTGTAGCCTGTGCCGTTGCTTCTCCAGACGTATACCTCTGGTTCTTCATCGGTTTGATCAACTATACTCCGTTTCATACATAGCAGGCAACGCTGCGCAGGTTGCTGAAATAGTGCTTCCGCGAAAGTATATTACCCCTCCACGTACCATTCGTTCTCCTCGAAACGCCGGTAATTGTTTGGACGAATACAACGAGCGGTATAAAAAGATGTGGTAGCATTGAAAATCCCGGTCGAAGCTGTGAGGAGCTCAGTGTTCGGGCGCTCTGGCCATAACTTTCATGGCAAGTGAAATACTTTTTGGGCGCGGATTTAGTAAAAGCGATTCGCCCTACCAACCGTGTATCATACCGCCACGTGTACTTTTTGCTTCTCGAAATCTCGACGAGTCGCAGGACGAAAATGTGGCAAGAGGTAAAACGAAGTCCAGGAGGTGCCAGTCACGGCACTTCAAATTTGTCACTACGAAATAGGTTTGTGTTCTCTTTGGTTGTATGGCGAACTACTTTTTGCGTGCGGACTTAGCCTGCGCGAACAGGCGCGCTAGCTTCGACAGCGTTGCCTGCTATGTATGAAACGGAGTATAGACAAGTCCGCTTTCGGGACTTATCTGTATACCCAACGCGGCTTCGTGACGCTCTCTGTCGTTGGGATCGCTAGATGCAGTCCGGGGCATCCAATGTTCAGTCGAACAACTCGTCCCGGTGACCGCTTCTGGCTCCATACGTCTTCGGTGTCTAGGCGGCAAGCGCTGGCCTTTGTTCATGAAGAGCGAATCAAGCGCTTAGTCACGTGACACAACTGGCGAGAGCAAGCGGTCGGAGCGCCTGTCGGCGCAGCGGCGGAATGAGCGGTAACAGCTGCGACAAGTCACGTAGTATGACATCACAGCCATACCTCCGGCGAGCCTCCAGTTAGAGGTAAATTCCGGGACTGATTTGGCCTTTAGCTTTGCATGCGAGAAGTGAAACTTTTGCCCCCCCCCCCCCCCGCCCAGAAAAAAAACAAAAACAACTCAGCCATAAGCGGGTCTGCAAACGAAAAACAAAGTCCGCACAGTTCATGACAAAGAGAGAGAGAGAGACTTTAATGAATAAAGGGGATGTCTGCCTGTTTATGAGCCTAGCATGATAAAGGTAGTCACAATGCGATACAGATAATGCAACTGCTGAAACGGCACGGTTCTTTGTGCGATCATAACTACCGAGAAGCAATGGGGGAGAACTTCCAACGGTGCAGCCATCTGGTGTAAGTCGTCGAAAACCTCTGACCGAAACGGGCATATCGATTCAGTGCCGGCAGTTGGAAGAGCTCAAAGCAGATGGCGCGCTGTGAAGGGTGGAAATGTGCGGAAGCGCGTGGCGTCAAATCGATACACCATGCGAACACAAATGCTGGCAGGCAGGCACTCCCTCCGGTTGCATATTTTCGCGCGCACTGATGTCAATGGCTCAGAGTTGTTACTGCGGCATTATTGACAGGATAATGGCATGCGCATGAAGACGCAGACATGCCATGTCTCCGGAGCACTGGCTTTCTCGAAAGGTGCATATGGATATCAAACAGCGACAGAAGTCGCGTCCTGAATACGCCTCCTCATTCGAAAACTGCAAGCTACATTACAGGACTGAAGTGTGGCTAGCGCGCCGGGTCATCCGTAAAATTTCCCCGGCAGTAATGAGAACCGCGTTAAACACCATTCCTGCTGGGTGCAATGAGAATGGTCCACAAAAAACGCCGGCCATCCGCCATTACGGACGGCGGGAAACAGACAGCCCACGCAGTCTTCCAATAACACAAACACAGAAATCTAACTGGTACTTAGAAGCACTCCCTGTTGCATATATTTGAGGTGAAAAAAATACCACACAGGTCACTAGAAAGTAAACTATGTTAGGTATCTGAAAACGGTCCCGAACTCCCGCCGAGGAAACATTGTCCATAATTGGTCCCCTCACTGTCCTTCTCTCGATTCGTTCTTCAAATGTCCAGGGCGTTGGCTAGAGCCAATAAAAGCAGGTCGAGTCAACCCGTATTGCTCAGACTCTCATGTCAAGCTGATTTAATTACTCGCGGACTGGAGTGTACTTGTGTACTTGATTCAGCCCTACCGGCTGGTGCTCGTTAGGCCGCCGCGGTGGCTCAGTGGTTATGGTGCTCGGCTGCTGACCCGAAAGACGCGGGTTCGATCCCGGCCGCGGCGGTCGAATTTCTTTGGAGGAGAAATTCTAGAGGCCCGTGTACTGTGCGATGTCAGTGCACGTTAAAGAACCCCAGGTGGTCGAAATTTCCGGAGCCCTCCATTACGGCGTCTCTCATAGCCTTAGTCGCTTTGGGACGTTAAACCCCACAAACGAACCAACCAGACCTGGTTGCAGGGTAGCAAAAATTCTGGCGTGCTACTCAAGACGAAGGGCGATGTTCGCGTGCGCTTTCGTTTTCAGACGACGCTGTGGCCACTGAAGAGACGAATTCATGAACGTGATCGAGTGGAGCTGAGCGATCTCGGCTACTCGCTCGGTCTTCGACGCCAGGTTGAGGTAAGCAAGCCTATTCTCATAATTTCTGTGCTAAAAGTTTTTACTTGACGGGCTAGTGCCAACTGCGGCATGACTTAAGTGATTTTATTATCGCATTTATTTATTCAGTACTCTCTGTGCGACTCTGCTGCGATATGTGCAGAAAGATCCGTCGCCTCCTGGACATTCCGATACTTTGTTCGGGTTGCAGACATACTCAAAGAAACCTCCGCTCGGATGCTCGAACGTTTCGTGTCTGCTCCAATGTTCTGGAATGAAGAGTTTTTCTAATACTTCTAAGCACAACCTCTTCTTAGCTCAATTTCTTGGCAAACAGTGGAATGTCACCCCAAAATTACGACGAAGTTAGCGCCAAAATGAGCTGCATCGAAAGCCGAATATTTTGTCCACCACTCGTGTTCAGCCGAAAAGCTTTCTCAGCACTGCAGCGGGAGTGCCGCTTCGTTTCAGAGGTGTCAGACCGCTCGGCCACCGCCGAACGACTCGCACTGTGCGTTTCCCATAGACAGAGAGGGCGCCACTCTGCTAGCGAGTAAATCGGTGAGTGTGTAGCAGATGGCGCCACTTGTGAGTGCTCTGGTAACGATAGCTAAAACTACCTTTTCAAGACACAAGTTTGACTGCGCATAAACGCCAATGACATTTATTATATAAAGGGTGAATAATATACTCTTTCACCCAGTTTTTTTTTTAGAAATAAAGACAAAACAAAGGATACGGACGCTGGTGCCGTCCGCCACCGCCCTGTTTCAAAAGAGGCGTACTTAGTATGCATCGATTCACCATCCATGATAGTGGTTGCTTAACGGCACAGGATGTCTTTCTGTGCGTGGAACAACAAACTCATACATGGCTTACTTCACAATCACGGCGACAGCTAATCTCATAAAAACAGCTTAACCTTTTTCGACACCGCTTGACCTTTTGTTTACAGGGAGACGTCCTCACAACGGGCTTAGAGTAAGTTTCTTGCTTAATTTCTCCTCGTACATAGCGACTGTTTTCCTATCGTCGACAGAACACCGTGCAAGAAGGCGCGTAAACCACTCGTCTTCCCAGAGTAGTGGAAAAAAAGGATTTGCTACAGTCATAAAAATAAGGAAACTGAAGCTTTAACTCGCTACAAATTCTTTCGTAACCACCTGGACAGTGAAATAAGATCAGCGAGGACCGCCTATTAAGATAATTTGCTTGATCAAAAATTTCCCCGCTATCCGAACAAATCAATGTCGACTGCTGAATATAGCTTTTAATCTAACACTACGAAATCAGACAACAACGACCTTAAGTCAACAACACGGAACAAACAGGCTGAAGTTTGGCGAACTCTTTCAACATTTTTTTTGTGAGTCAGGTTCCAGCTGTTACAATCAACACATTATTTAATTATCTTGGCGACAAGTTAAGAGAGTCGCTATTCGTGACGCCAGCTGACGAAATTAAAGTATTTTCTATTTCTAGAAATCTATGAAATACGACTATCTCGGACCAGTGAAACATCCTGAGCCGCACAGAAAAGTACAGGGTCTGTTCTGATAGTAGTAGGACTGGTTTTTTCCTGGGCGAACGGGCGGACGAGAGGTGGTCTGCGCGTGCAGGATCGTTGAAGGGGGATAATGGGAATGCTGGGGAAAATCGGCAGTCGGCTCTAGGCCGTTGAAGAGAGGAGGTCGCTTGTACTGTGAACCCCTGTCGAAACGTCTCGTCACGCAGAATCATCGAGCGTTTACTGGATCAGCGATACGCGATCAAATTTTGAGTAAATCTTGGTGAAACGAGCAAAGAGACTCACAGCATGATTAAGGAGGCCTACGGGACGCTTCCATGGGTAGATCAAGTGTTTGTTGAGTGGCACAAGCTGTTCCGAGAAGGTAAGGAAAGACTGGAGGAAGACGACCGCTCCAGACGCCCTTCGACCAGCAAGACCAACGAAAATGTGTAGCGAGTGAAACATTTACTGAACAGTGATTGTAGGATGAGTATCAGAATGATTGCTGATGACTTGCACATTCCCCAAACCCAAGTTTTTGAGATCCTGACATAAAACTTAGCCATGAGGAAAGTGTGCGCGAAGTTGGCGCCGGGAGTGTTGTCAGAGGAGGAAAAGGCCAACCGGAAAGCGATCTGCCAGGATCTTCTTCATCATGTGAATGAGGACCCCGATTTTTTGCCCAGCACAAGGCGGCAACGCTGCCTCAGCCCCCTACAGCCTCGACTTGGCCCCGCCAGATTTTTTCTATTCCCGAGAATAAAATCGACGCTCAAGGGGGAACATCACGGATCTGTTGAGGAGGTCCAACAGGCCGTGACGAGGGAGCTAAACAGCATTCCGGTCCAGGCGTTCCTGGAGGCGTACGAAAACTGTAAAACTCATTGGCAGCAGCTTGTAAGTGCGGAAGGGTGCTACCTAGAAAAAATGTAATCGTTTGTACTATTCTCTTGACTAAATTTTGTTGAAAAAAATGAGTCCTACTACTTTCAGAACAGACCATGTATGTCTTGGTTATAATAGTGCCATGCCTACAGCATATCGATAACACCGCACTAACCACTGGACAGTTTCCTACTGATATGCGTGTTGGAAGGGCGGCTGTTATATGCAAAATAGTTATAAGAACGAAAAAGGGAATTACTGACCCATACTTTTCAAAAGAATTCCAACAAACAACACATCACCGCCTTCATGGACTTTTTCGCAAAACCCTCAGTAATGGCTGATTCCCAGTGTGGATTTACGAAGAACAGAGAACTAAGAACATTCTACCTTTCTCATGTCTGTTTTATCTTGCGCTCTCAAATCATATCTCTTATAGACGCCAATATGCTTCCATTAATAACTACTCTTCAGACCTTCTGCATATTTCAGACGTTTTCAAATGGATAGCATAGTTGAGGTAGCCGGAGAGTTATTACACATGTCTATACAGTTGCCAATGTAATCAGAACGTTAATGAGAGGGGCAGTAGCGCACAGAAGTGGAGCACCCCGCCAGTAATGAAAGAGAAAGAAAGCCTCAGGAGCAATGCAAGGGGGAAAACAGCTGGTGAGGGTCAGGTAAGAGCAGATCTCCTGAAGAACGGAGGGGAGATTGTGCTAAAGAAACAAGCCACCCTGAATAGGCAATGCCTAATAATATGGAGCGTATCGGAAGCTTGGAAGAACGCTAATATTACTTTAATTCATAAGAATGTAGACGTGAAAGCTTGAAAAATTCCAGACCGATCAGCTTACTGTCCGCTGCTTACCATGTATTTATAGGCAATTGCTAATAGAATCAGGACAACCTTTCGCTTCAATCAACGAAATTATCAGGCAGGCTTTCTTAAGGATACTCGATAATAGTTCATATTCACGCAATCAATAAGATGATAGAGGAATGCACAGAATATAACCAACCCCCTACGTATAGCCTTCATTGATTACGAGATAGCATTTGACTCAGTGGACTCTTTATCAGTCCTACAGACGTTGCGGAATCAGGGTGCAGAAGACTCTTATGTGAAAATACTAGAGGATACCTGTAACGACTGCAAAGGTACCATAGTTCTCCTTAAAGTCAGCATTAAAATTCCAACAAGAAGAGTGTCAGGCGGCGAGACACGATTTCGCCAATGCTATTCACCGCCTGTTTAAGGAGGTCTTCCAAGGCTTGGATTGGAAAGAGTTGGGGATAAGAGTTAATGGAAAATACCCAAGTAATTTACGATTCGCCCATGACATTGCATTGCTAAGTAATTCAAGAGATTAACTACAAAGTATGATAAATGAGTTAGAGTGGTAGGGTAGGTCTAAAAGCTAGCATACATAATTTAAAAGTAAAACAAGGAAACAGCAGTTCACAATTGGTAATGAGGTGTTCGAAGTTGTAAGGGAATACGTCTACTAAGGACAGGTAGAGATCGCTTATAAAATAGAAATATAAGAATGGGGTGGAGCGCATATGGCAGGTTCTCTCAGATCATGAATGGCAGTTTGCCAATATCACTCAAGAGAAAAGCATAGAACACTTGCTTATTACCGGTACTCGCCTATGGGACAGAAACGAGGAAAATAAGGAAAAGGGTACAACTTAAGAACAACGCAGCGAGGTATGGAAAGAAAACTGATAGGTGTAACATAAAGGGATCGGAAGAGGGCGGAGTGGGTGAGGGAACAAACGTAAGTCAATGACATCCTGTTCGGAACCAAGAGGAAGGAATGGGCTTGGGCAGGGCATGCAATGCGAAGGCAAGGTAACCGCTGGTCCTTAAGGGTAACGGAGTGGATTCCAATAGAAGGTAAGCCTAGCAGGCGGTGGCAGAAAGTTAGGTGGCAGGATGAGATTAAGAAGTATACGGGGACACGATGGCAGCGGCTGGCAAAGGACAGGGTTAATTGTAGAGACATGAGAGACGCCTTTGCCCTGGAGTTGGCGTAGTAGGCTGATGATGATGATGATCCCTCAGTGCAGTATTCTGGAACCACTGCTGTTCAACATATGCATCAATGACATCTGTAATATTCCTACCCATGCAAATTTCTTTATATATGCTGACGATACCAGCCATTTCTTTTCCTCTCGAGATATAAAAGAGTTCACGGACACCGCTAACCAACCGCTAACCATGTACTATCAATCTTAGAAGACTGGTTTTTATCAAAGTCCTTAAAAGTAAATAAAAATAAAACCAAATGTAATCTTTCGCCCGAAAGGGAGGCCAGTATTACTTACGCCGCCACTTTCAATAAGCTGCGCTTCCATTCAGTACGTTGATACGGTTACATCTGCAGGTGTTGTGTTAACGTTCACAATGGCGTGGGATGTCCATGGGTCTAAAATGTGTATCAGACTTTCCAAATTCATTGGAATTGCTTCAGGTGTTACGCACTTACCTGCAATAACGAAATTAAGCCTCTGTTATGCATTATTTCGCTCATATCTTATTGCTTATTGTCGGTGGTCTTTACACGGCGTCCAGCATTCACAGACTGTTGACTTTACAAGAAAAGCGCTTCGGCTTGTTGATGACAAGTCATATGATTCTCCAGCTAATCCCATGTATTTACAACATAAGATTGTACCCGAGAACAGACTGTTTGATTACAAATGGCAAAGTTTTCGCAAAAGAACAATAACCCGAAATGACGACTTTCTCTCGATCATTATAACACTTATACCCCACGAACACCACATGAGCTAAGCATAGGAAAGATGTTTGTATCACCACTTTGCCGCATAAATTATGTGTTTACAATGTTGCAATAATTATTACCGTCCCAAATATACACCTGTCGAGCACGAAAAGCGAAGCAGCGTTGCGTAAAGCACCAAAGGCGGCCGATGCTCAAGCTGCATCGCTGTCCAGCTCAAAAAACTGAAGCGGGCTAAGGTGGCGGCATGTCCAGCTGCCCCGGGACCTGGCCAATACATATGCCAGTGGCCAGCGCCGTCTACGAGCCGTCTTGCAAGCCGGGCCTGCACGGCCTTTCATGCTGACTCGGATACTCTCCGTGAGGCATATGCAGTGCAATTTTTTCTATTATCATCTGCTATTCTCGTACCGATGAGGACGTTTGACTGCCGAAATTTACTGCATGTGCCTCCTTATCCCCCGGCTTACCGATACATAGCAGTATGGCCAAATTGTCCAATGGGTTGGGTGAAGAGAAAAGCGCGAACTAAGCCATCCCACGCTGAAATTTTACTGTACAGGTTTAGCCAATCCGCACAAGTAATGAGTAACTTTGCGCAGCGCCTTGGGGCGTCCCGACTGAGAACCCTCTCTTCTATACCCAGCAGTAGGACGTATCCTGTGGCATTGCACAAATTCAAAAAATGTTAAAACACCACTTGTTTGAATCCTTAGATGTTTAATAACGTTATTGTGCTTGCAATCACTATGTAACATTCATTTGCTGTACACTTCTTTCCTTTTTGTCTGCTCATTTTCCTTTCTTTTTTCTTTTTTGTTTACCTCGGACTGTTGTGCATGCGCCGGTTTATGTACTCTGTTCATGTAGCCATAGGACGCCCTATTTGCAGTTCCGACTTTTGGGCCTCCTGATGTATATACCCCATAACAATGTACTGTAACTATGAAATAAACTTGATTCGATTTGATTTATTTTGATTTGATTGCAAATGAGCCACTCGTGGTTGCCTGCCGCTTCGAATCTTTATGCCCTCTTACTGCAAGCAAAGCCGACGCTTAAGAAAAACAACAGCGGCATGCCGACGGTTTTCCCTTCCATCCTCTTCTGTACAAAGCGTCACACTTCTGAACTTTGTCACTGAACTTTTGGACTATTCGTGCGAGCTCTCCGACGTCTGCTTATCTCGTGCGCGTCAGAATGGATGCAAAATTTTATCTGCATTGAGGAATTGCTTCTTCGAGCAACATTATAGAGCACCGACTTGCCAGCACTGAACACGCCTGCTTTGTAGCCGAATCTTTGTGGTCGATTCGTGCTGCGACTAAACACATGCAGTGCAAATATAGTTGTATTCGAAAGAGCTCCGTGAGGGTTCATCGCTAACATCCTCAGCATCGACAACATAAATTCTATGAACCCTTTGTGCAGGAAAAGAAGGCACGCTTCATCCAGCTTCAGCCAAGAGGCACCAGCAGCGAACGCGAAACTGGCGCGAAGAGGCGTGCAGCTGAACCGCGGCTGCGAGAGGCCAAAAACAGCGAGTTTTCCCTCTCTGAGTTACACCTTCTGTAAGATTTCTGCACAAAAACACGTGCTATGGCTTTAAATACTAGGTGGCGCCATAGTCCTGTGCGGATTCGTGTGTGTTCTTTCTGCCCGTCCTTTAAGCAAAAACGTTTTAGTTAGGAATATGTATGGGAACGAGACTAAACGAAAATGAGAAATAAGCTCGGTCTTCGAAGCCTTAGCGTAGAATTTTTGAACGCACACACATAAACACACAAGAGCTTGCTACAGAGCAATTTATTCACTCAGTTAATATTGACACACTTTCAAGAAATGTTCTGTGCTCATAAGCCTCCCCGTCCGCGTCATTATTTTTTCAGGAGTTTCTTAGTTCTCTGTCAAAATTTTCCTTCCACACTAGCTTCAAGCAGTTTATTGAGCTGCGAAATGGTTCTGGTCTAGACGCTATAGCCCAGCGCACGTATTTCGATCTCGATGGTGCTAGCACGGCAGTGCCAGTCCGCACTGGAAGTTTACGCAGCCTCGAACCCTCAACGAATGGAGCGGCAGCGTTTCACTTTGATATTCATTGGTCGTTTAGCAGAGAAAGAGAAAGAAAAAAAAGGGACAGGAAGAAAAGACCACAACGGCCGAGCACGTAATGCTCCTTATTGATAAGAGTGGTGTTTTGTGAGAATGAGTAAAGAATGGTTGCGAGGCAACGGTAAGTGAGGTCATTTGTGAAGGCCCTTGTCCTCTGTCGGCTTCTAGCACAGTAGCGTCATTACAATAGCGACTAGCGGCATGCTGATTGTCATTTACGACTATGACGACATAGACAGAACAACTTCGGGAATAACGCCACAACAATAGCGAATGCTGTAGCCTCCACAGCTACCGAATCTTCCAGGAAAACCAGGAATTTTCCCGATAGCAGGCTGGACATTCTGTTGAGCGTATAGGAATGACTAGCACTCTAAAATTCCGACCTGAACTGCAGTGTAATGAAGACACGCGTAATGCCCTTCTTAGTGTGTTGTGCAGATACGAAATAGTATCAGAAACAGTATAATAAGCCCCAATATTTAAAGCGACAGTGCCAGATTCATAGCAATTGTAGTTCCTTACAATGTAACATAGTTAACCCTATGTGCAAGGGCAAATAGCGGTAATCTGCGCGTGGGGTACGTATTTGTGCACGAATTGCATATTGTGTGTTTTCACTGTATTCTGTTTTTCTCATTTTCTGTGCAATGGATCTCAGTTACGTTGTACGCAAGCAAAAGCCGCTTTCTTCAATTGCTTTCGTCTTTGTGCTAAGGTCTGGGCCTTATTAGCGTGCCAACCTTCTCCTTCGTCATGTATAAATAACTCTGTGTTCAGTTTTATAGTTTTTGAAACTCGTCAGAAGTAGAGGGAGACTGAAAGGCAGAACGCCGTATCAAAAGAGAGTTTAAATTGCGATGTTCGTCTAAGCTGAAAAGCTGATAGAAAAAGGCAAAGGATTGTTTTTCTTCTGCAACTGCTGAAAACCGATTAGGATGGGACATACTTTAGTCATGCTCTAGCGTGTTCTACAAACAAAATGTGCACTGGACAACAGTTCTCGTTTATTACATTGAACTAGAATACACTTTATCTTCGTTTTATTTTTCGTTGATAGCAGCTTTTGAACAAAAACTAGCGGGGAGCTCCTCAAACTGCAGTCGATGCAACAACGTTCAGAGCCTATAAGATGAGATCTCGTTTATTTTCGTACCCAGTTCATAAATATTTTGCGCAAGGCATCTTCAAGGCAGCTTGCAAAAGGAAGGGGAATAGGTTAGCTGGCTTGTAAGGCAAGATAACCGACGGAACACATCTAAACATACAACATGCTTTGAAATATCCTTGCTGAGCGATGTAAAGGGACAGACAGACGTAGTTTGCGGCGTTTTTGTAGCATTTTGTTAAGGCTGTCAACAAGAAATCGACAGTCATTCCAATAAAGTCCACTAACAGTATAATTTAAAATGAAATTTCAATCGAATCAGTTACTCTCACCTCATTCTTCCTTAAATGCACAGTTCCACTCTCGGTTCACAGCATGTGGTACAAATTTCCGCGGTTCCCATAATTTTTGCGTGCATACTTCAGTTCACGGGAGGCAACCTTACCTTCTTCGGTGCATGGTTTTCGTACGCGCGTGGCAAGCAATACGACCATAGCATAGGAAGTCCTTCCGGAGCGATCTCGTGCATAAAGTGTCCAGGAAAACAGAACTGTGCAGAACGAATTCACTTTCTCGAGAAAGCGAAGGTTTCCCTACGATACTCGTACCATTAGCAATTATGCAGGGAGCATAACAATTATAAATATAATAATTCAAATTATTACAAGGGATCATGATGTAGCGTTTAGATCTGTCTCAGCTGCCGTGCATCGACGCGTGATTATCGCGAACCGAAGTTCGTCGAAGACAACACGGTGCTTAGTCGACCACTTTTGTGAGTGTTGTAAAGACCCAGAGACATGTTCGTTTTTCCAGTACCGAGTGAGAAGAGGGTTGCACTATCTTCGTGCCTTCTCTACGTGCCTGTTCGTTGTGAAAAACAACGGAGCGCGAAGAGACAACAAGAACCAAAATAAAATAAACCGCAACAGAAGCGGTGATTTTGACCATTGCGTGTTGGGTTGTATGGCACATTCGCAACTGAGACCACCATGGCGCTTAGTTTTTCTTAGCTCTTTCTCATATCAGAGCGCTAACGGAAAGAATAAGATCAGTACTTTTTGTCTTAATCTGATATCATAGAATGCGAAAGAGCGAAACGCCGAGTTCTTTTCAAAAGGGTGCGCTTCCTTGTCAAGGAGTCACCGATGAAAAGTTAGCACATAAAGTGAGCCACTTTTGCTCAAACATTCTTTTCTTTATCTCTGAATCAGCGCACAGAATGAGGCGAAGGTGTGTGGAAAATTTGGCGAATGCGAGGTCACTGGCAGGATCGGAATAAGGCCGCAAGGATCGGCACTGTGCATCAACGTGGACCTGAGAGTGACTTTTAGGAAATAAACCCCTAGAAAATAAACATCGATGATGTTATTTTCTTGCGCCTACTTGTACGCACTTGCAAGTTCCATTTGTCTGTCCACGAGGAGAAGGAAGACCCACACTCCCCACACATGAAACCATGGACTCCAGCTGCATTGGCTTGCTCCTTCAGATAGCTCGAAAGAGTTGCACAGACAGGGAAGTCATTGCGGATTGTGTTATCTACACGAACCTAATGGTAGTGCTGTATTCGGGAAAAATTACGGTCACATGTCTACAACTTCGTTTGCGGTTTTCCTACTCGGTGCTTTTGTTTCTAGCTGTCCATCGACGCGTGATTATTGAAGAAACATCTGACACGGTGTACCCACGATCCTGTGCGTCAGCACAGTTATCGTCACTTTTTTTTATTTCTGATCAACATGGAAAAGGGGCGAATATCACGAAAGGAAGGGGCGACTAGCACGAAACATAGCTGGAATTAAGAGAGAGATGAGATGATGGAATGACGGAAGAGGTCCAAGGTGAGCCTTGAGGGTTACCCAGGGTCAAGACACCTGCCTTAGCGGGCGAGCAGGACGTGACCACTGCTCCTCTTTGCGCTGAATTCGCGAACTAGCGAGCCCCTTCTTTTGAATAGTCATGTGACCGAGAGCGCGTTATTAAACCGCTCCTGGATGGCGCCCGTGTGCCCCGAACGGGCCAGTCACCCGGAGGAAGCTCGCCAGTCTCGGCTCTCACCCTGTTTGCGTTGGGCCTCGACGCTCGGGCCGTCCTTATGGCACTCCTTATCCTCGGGGCAGCTGTCGTCGCCTGGCCTCCGCGGCCGGCGCGCGCCGTCCACGTGAGGGCTCCGTGGCAGCGGGAGGCGCCGACGCGCCGCTCATGCCAGCCGCGTCGTCTTCCGGTGCCGAACGCTCCGCACGCGCACGCCGAGTGGGGGGTCGCGCGCCACCGGCCTGCCGGCTCCGCGATAACAATATAACTCAATACTTGATTATGTCGGAGGGCGACAACGCCACCGCTGCTGCTGCGCCGCGCGGCTTGCCTCTCTTTTTCGGCGAGAAGGCGTGGGTGGGCGAAGGGGCCCAATCAGAGAGCGGGGGCGCCGCGGATGCCGCCTGGCGACGGAGGCCCCCCTCAGGTCCTTTCTTTTCCCGGGGGCGGGGAGGCACACAGCGGCGGGCAAGGGCAAAACGAACGGTGCCGCCAAGGAGGCGGAGGAGAACAAAAAAAAATTGATAGCGGCCACGAGAAGAGCCACGTGCTCTGATCCGCTCCGGAGCGGCGGGAAAGAGAGCTCCGGCTGGTGGCGCCGCTCGCGGAAGAGTCTCGAACCTGGCGGACACGGCGACGACAGCAAGCGCGCCAGAAGCCGCCGCCGGCGGTGGTGTTTTTTCGATCACGCTGCGCGCAGTTTTCTCGGCGCACTTCGCGCGGGCGAGTTCCTGGATTTAAAAAAGAAATGTACTTATTCGTTAAAAGCCATTCACCGTAAATGTTCAAATAAAGAAGCATTGTTCCAGCGCAACTGGCGCAAAAATAGAAGGCGAGAGAAATTTGCTGGATCTAAACTCGCCTTTCACATCGAGAAGTGGACGATAAAAATGTTAGGGACGGAAATAGATGCAGCAAAGGAGAATTACTAAATGGCATCCACTCTCACCGTACATATTTTTTTCTTTCTCGCAACAGCTCTTCAAAAGTGTATTATATCTGTCAGAAGGCCAGAGGCGGAGCGGTGATTTATTTATTATTGGGATGAGGCAATTTATTTCCTGGAAACCGAATCGAATGGGAATATGTACCTTATAGACGATTCGAAAATCAATCTAATAGTGATAGCACGATATGGAATACGTATAGAATCTATACGTGCTAATATTCGATACGAGAACGATTATTCGTGTGAAAGGGCAAGCGCTTTAGGTGTGGCAACCCGATACGCTGCAAAACTCATGTAGTAAGACCTGTCAACCGACGTGACACTTTCATTAAGGGGTACGCAGCACCTCGTCAATATATAACGGTACTGGTTTTTGTGAAGTGCTGATGACGCAGCAAAGCGGAAATCACCTCAGTAGACTAGAGGTGCAGGAGCTATGACTCATGGCCTCCGAGAGCGCTGTTAGGGCAGGGTTTTCAAGACCTGTCTTAACGCTACCGCGTCGCCTTATCTCGGAGGCAATGTCTGAGCATTATGAACGCCCCGGCGTAGATGGACCGCTTTGCGGCGCTGATATCTCTCCCGTGCAGTTTGTTCCCGACGCAATGCTGTTGCGGCTTCTTATTGAAATAGCATTCCGAATTTGCAGTCGATTAAGTGACAACTTGTTGAGTAATGGAACAGTCTGAGCGTGTAGGTGTGACACGAGTTCAAAAAAATTGCGTGTACCTAACTTTCGTCCTCATCTAGTGCTGGCCGACTTTTGTTTGTGTGTCATGGTTCAGAACAATGAAACAATGTAATAAAACAATGTAAACAATGTAATAAAATCTAACAACCCCCTGCCCCTTAGTTTATTTAGATTACCAATGAAACAAACAACAGCTGCAACCAACAATCTATTTAATTTACCACCTTGTTACAATATGTACGGCCGGAGACTCCTAGAATACAGCGGAGCCCATGTGTGAAATGAAATCCCGAATGAAGTTGAAGAAAAAAATAACTTTTCGGCATCTTTAAAACACTATTTAATTTCCGTGGAAATGTAGGAATGAATTCAATTGTGCGTGTTAATCTTGAAGTCTTTTTATTTTACATGGTCTGCAGTAATATTGTACTTGTTTTGTATTTGGACCCCTCACTAGCCGTAAAGGCTATGGGTCCAAACACCAGTTTGTGTACTGTTTCTGAGAATAAATAAAGAAAAAATTCAAAAAAAAAACCGTCGCCGCACCATTCTTCACCTGCGATGGCAGCACTAGCTGGCGCGGGGCGTTTAGCCGCGACGTGATGGGGCCGGGCAGGCCCCATTTGATGCGAGGCCTACTTCCCGTTCCCGTATTGAGAGCAGAGGCCACCGGTCGCTAGCTCTGCCTCCTCTCCATCAGTCATACACATTCCACTTTTTTTTTTTTCAGGAGCATTGTCTCTTGATCCAGGATCCGCTTTCTATTTGCGCTTGATTATTACCAGGCTCTCAAGTATCTAGCACATGTCCGAAGTATAGTACGCAGCATAGTGTTTAGTAGCGTGTTTTAAATATTTTGGGTTTGCTTGGTCAAAAACGATGATGAGTTTTAATGACTGTAGCCGCTGAGGCGAAACAGCGTTGAGGCCCTATGTCCTTTTTCGTCTACGGTTCACAAAAATGTCTTTTGAACTGGTGTTGACATCTTGCTGAGTTCGTCTTCAATGAACAGAAATCCAGCGTGGACCCAAAATTGTTTAGTACACTCAGAAACTGTGAAACTAAATTTCTATTGCGCTTCACACAACAAAGTTTATGTTGGAGAAGTTCAGGTCCTTTTCATTTGTGGCAATACAGAGCACTCAAAGGTAAATTTAAGCTCAAAGGTGTGGTTGCTGAAACGTGGGAAAGGACTCTTCAGGAAGTCTTTGGAAGGGCAGGCACCCTGTTGCGCTGTATGTTTCGAGATACTAGGGTTGGGATACCATATAAATAAAAAGTCTTGCCTAAAAGGCGTAAGCTGGGATTGCTAACGGAACGCTGGGGAATAAAAAAACGGCTCTAATTTATTGCTTTATTTTTGTCGTTGAGGTAGTAATCAAGCTGCTCAATTGACGAAACTTCGCATAATGGGCGCATTAATTTCTCTGCGCAGAAAATAAATAAATGGCCACTCAAGAATAACTGACGTATTGTTGCTGACCGGCGCGTTCACTACCTGCACATATCGGAAAGCCCATGTGGAGCAGTATGTATAGTTCGACCTACCTGTTGCTATAACCGGAGTCGCCATTTCGGAAGGCGCGGTTGTTCCGACGCGCGTCTCTTTCAGTATTTCGTCTTCCAGCTCTCCTCTACGAATAAAAATTCATTTTTTTTTTTCTGGCAAACGTTACCTGATTTCGGCAACACTTGCCCTTACCGAAGTCGCAACAGGCACTAGGTTGCCGACATATGTACAGAATGTCCTTCTTTCTTGGGTAAAGGGGCTCTCCAGGCTCATTTCGGAGTACCAGAAGCAAAAAGGAGAAATAAGACAATTCGCGCACCTTTAGTTCAAGTTTAATTAAACGACCTCTCATTGATCTAAAGAGCATTAAAGTTTGAGGTGAGTGTGTTATAGATCTTATTCCTAGCGGAATTGCATTAAAGACTTTTTAAATAGGGCAAAATTTTGTTCCTATTAGCCACACGTCTGGAAGCCACTTGAGGAAGAATACGGACTCTTGGTCTGAGTTATTAAAAAACTCTTAAATCAAAAACATGCTTGCGAAGTATTTGGTGAGACTCGCTCACTGTGCTAACTAAAATTCAACAAGTGCGCTCAGGTAGAAGTCGAATTCCCGACCGCTGCTCTTTGTAGCAGACCATGTACAGTTATGGTACCTATACGAAATGTGGATAGTGTTAGGGCTTTAATTTTATAGTTTAAACAAATATAATCCAGAATTTCTTTTCAAACTAGAATTTCCAGCTGCTGCAGGCGTTTCAGGGAAAGGTTAAAGGAAATCGAACAGCATTTTCTTTAAAATCTCCGTCCAAGCTCGCCTTTTTTCGACTTTGTATGAATTTAGATGATTTAAACGCCGAATTAAAAATCATCATCCAGCTCTAGAACTGCGAATTTTGTCTGGCGATAGTAAAAGAAACTGATTAATATTAAGAAAAAAATCAACCTCAAGTCCGTACTCCTACTTGCAACATTATTGCCCTAAAAACTGCCCTTATTGGAATGCGTTAATTTTTCAGCATTGTTTTCGCCTTTATTAGGGCAAAATTACAGGCGCCAAAAGTATTTTCGCATTGCTTGAAATGAAATACATTAGAATACAGCAAAGACGTGCTAAATAGTAGGCTGGTTAACTAATATGTATATATATATATATATATATATATACAAACACACACGGTGTTTCACATAGGATATTACACAATTTTTAAAAATAGGCTTTCGGTGCTGGAAGCGCTGATTTTTCAGCAGAACATTGTCAGGTGTTCAGTACGCCAGAATACAGATAAGACGTCCTAGCTGGCAGGCCGGCTATATATATATATATATATATATATATATATATATATATATACAGGGTGTTTCACCTAAGACTTTCTGCAATTTTTAAAAATAAGCTATTTGAATTAGATGCGCGCTTTTTCTGGCATAGCATTGTCAGTGGTGTAGTGCATCATAATGCAGCTAAGACGTGCTAACTAGCAGGCTTGTTAACCAATATTTAATAGTTAACTTTTTAACTATTACCGTTGGGCTCCTTAATTATTGACAGACATGCAGCCCACCGTAAGTAATGTCCATATCCGTTTTTAGAATTTCGAGAACGCGATTATCCTCGGCGCTGTGGCCCAATAAATTTCGCCTACATCGCGCCAAAATACATGCGGTTTGAGAAGCTTGCAGGCAAAGCAACCTCTCCAGTGCACGTAACTCGTCGAAATAGCCAAAATTTGTTGGGCCACAGCGCCGAGGATAATCGCGTTCTCGAAATTCTAAAAACGGATATGGGCATCACTTATGGTGGGCTACATGCCTCTCAATAATTAAGGAGGCCAACGGTAATAGTTTAAAAGTTAACTATTAAATATTGGTTAACAAGCCTGCTAGTTAGCACGTCTTAGCTGCATTATGATGTACTACACCACTGACAATGCTATGCCAGAAAAATCGCGCATCTAATTCAAGTAGCTTATTTTTAAAAATTGCAGAAAGTCTTAGGTGAAACACCCTGTATATATAAGAGAAGCCACCAGCCACAGAAACCAGGGAATACAGGGGATTTTTTTATATATTTATTTATTTTTTGGTGTTGATAAATGGAGACTATTACTGAATATTTTATCGCTTAAAGATAATTGATTAGAAAAGCAGAAGAAAAAACAACCGCGTGCCACCGGTGGGAACCGAACACACGACCTCCGAATTCCGCATCCAGTGCTCTACCGAGCTACGGCGAAGGCTGTCAGATCTCATTTCGGGGGTATTTATGTTTACAAGTGACCTAACCTTGAGAGTGTTCATCAGCGCCACCCACGGTCGTGAGCGGCGAACGTTAAGTACGTCTTGAGTTATGACGTGGAACGTCATCGAACGTCGACATTTTGACTAAGGCCTTTCCACGGTCGAAACATATATTTTTTCGAGTGTTTCAAACGTTGGTCTACGTTTATGCTGTGTATATATATATATATATATATATATATATATATATATATATATATATATATATATATATACATGAAAGAAGCCAACAGCCACAGAAACCAAGGGGCACAGGGGATTTTTTTTTTAATTTACTTTATTTATTTTGTGGTGTTGATCAATTTAGAATATTATTGAACATGTCATCACTTAAAGCTAATTGATTAGAAAAGCAGAAGAAAAAACAACCACTGCCGCCGGTGGGATCCGAACCCACGACCTCCGAATTACGCGTCCGGGGCTCTACCTCTGAGCTACGGCGACGGCTGTCAATTCCTCTGCTTTCGGGGTATTTATGTTTACAAGTAACCTAACCTTGAGAGTGTTCATCAGCGCCACCCACGTTCTTAAGCGGCGGACGTAGAACGTCCTGAGTAACCGCAGGTAGTGACGTAGAACGTCATCGAACGGAGAGGGTGGAAGCTGCGTGAGAACCCTCTTATGCTTCCTATGGAGCATGAGGGGCTCGTTTATAACGAGCCCCTCATTCCCCTTCCTATATATATATATATATATATATATATATATATATATATATATATATATATATATATATATATATATATATATATATATATATATATATATGAACCCAGTCAGGGAACGTGTATTGCTTTTTAAATGCAGCACCGAACAATGCACGTCGAAGCAGTCTTTCTTCGCGACATAATATAGCATGGGAAGACGAAGGCGCAGTCGTTTCTCAGGCGACGGTTGAAAAACTGGCCGGTGTTCCCGTAGGTGTGAGCTCCAGCGCCAACCTGCATAGCTAAAACGCTGCTGCAACTTTTGATATAGGAATTTATTTATTTTTATTAATTTATTTTACTCTCAGGGCTTACAAAAGCATTGTAGAGGGGAGGTTCAGAAACCCAAAAGGGGACTCTGCAATATGGTTAAGAAAAGGAAAAATATAATAATAAAAGAGAAAATAAAGGCAACAACAACGACGCTGAAAAAAGAAGAAAAACGGCACGTATTCAAAGCACACGAGTAGGTTACAAATACGCATTAGATTGGTTGAAACAGAATGCAGCAGAGTACAGCATCAACGTATAAAAAAAAAAATATGAAGGAACAGTCATACAGAACATGATAAACGCCAAGTGCAAGTTATAAAAAAAAAACAAATAAAAGGACTTCAAAATATGCTAGTAAGGGAAGTACGAAAGCGGTGGTTGTCGGTGACAGCGACCAGCGCAGCATGTAGATAGTTCCATTCACGGGATGTTTTTGGTAGAAATGAATGTGTATACGTCATGGTGTTTTGGCGAGGTATGGCGACTTTGTAGCAATGATCGACAGGGGCGGAAACATGAGCAGCACTGTGATCAGGCGCATTCTGTGTTGATGGTTACGATGATAAATTTTATGGAAGCGGTAAAGAGGAGAAATCTTACGACGGACAGTGAGAGGGGGCAAATTTAGACTTTGTTTCATGTAAGTGACGCTTGCTGTGCAGTGGTAATTATTGAGGATAAAATGGGCAGCGCGATTTTGTACGCTCTACAATGTTTTATTCAGTGATACATGGCCAGGGTCCCATATGGATGAAGCGTACTCGAGATTGGGTCGGACATAGGTAGTATACAGGGTGTTTCACCTAAGACTTTCTGCAATTTTTAAAAATAAGCTATTTGAATTAGATGCGCGCTTTTTCTGGCATAGCATTGTCAGTGGCGTAGTACATCATAATGCAGCTAAGACGTGCTAACTAGCAGGCTTGTTAACCAATATTTAATAGTTAACTTTTAAACTATTACCGTTGGGCTCCTTAATTATTGAGAGGCATGTAGCCCACCGTAAGTGATGTCCATATCCGTTTTTAGAATTTCGAGAACGCGATTATCCTCGGCGCTGTGGCCCAACAAATTTTGGCTATTTCGACGAGTTACGTGCACTGGAGAGGTTGCTTTGCCTGGAAGCTTCTCAAACCGCATGTATGTTGGCGCGATGTAGGCGAAATTTGTTGGGCCACAGCGCCGAGGATAATCGCGTTCTCGAAATTCTAAAAACGAATATGGACATTACTTACGGTGGGCTGCATGCCTCTCAATAATTAAGGAGCCCAACGGTAATAGTTTAAAAGTTAACTATTAAATATTGGTTAACAAGCCTGCTAGTTAGCACGTCTTAGCTGCATTATGATGTACTACACCACTGACAATGCTATGCCAGAAAAAGCGCGCATCTAATTCAAATAGCTTATTTTTAAAAATTGCAGAAAGTCTTAGGTGAAACACCCTGTATAGCTGTTTTTTCAGTGAAGATGGAGCCAGTGAAAAGTCACGTTTCAGATACCCAAGCATGTGATTGGATTTGGCTGTTATGTAGCTAATATGAATCTTCCAGGAAAGGTTATTCGTAATGTGTACTGCAAGGTTACTTAAAAGTAGAAACGTAGGCGAGTTTGGTTTGGTTTGGTTTTGTGGGGTTTAACGTCCCAAAGCGACTAAGGCTATGAGAGACGCCGTAGTGAAGGGCTCCGGAAATTTCGACGACCTGGAGTTCTTTAACGTGCACTGACATCGCACAGTACACGGGCCTCTAGAATTTCTCCTCCAAAGAAATTCTAGCCGCCGCGGCCGGGATCGAACCCGCGTCTTTTGGGTCAGCAGCCGAGCACCATAGCCACTGAGCCACCGCGGCGGCTAAACGGAGTCGAGTGGAGAACCATTTATACAGTAGCTTGGACATGATGATTGACTGCGGGAAATTCGCAGTTTTGCATTTTGCAGGACTCGGTTCCATCTGCCAAAGGGAGCACCAGTTTATCTTGTATTGATCAATTAGCGGCCAAGAAATAACTTTTTACACACACACACAAATATATATATATATATATATATATATATATATATATATATATATATATATATATATTGTTACGGGGTAGTTCCGCTTGGGATCGCCGAGAGCGGACACGGAAGACAGGGCTTTCAAATGGCAGGCGTTTACTGCAGGCACCATCCGACACTGCTCGACCGTCGTCTTCTTCAAAACTCACGAGCTTCTTCTTCGTCCTTCCTTATGCCAATATCAGTGCATGCACCGCCTAATGTAACACTACCCCGCCGGCTGAAAAGCATCGTCCCGGTGCGAACTAGCGTCCAAACCAGGGTCCGTGTAGTACGGCTTGAGGCGTGCAACATGCAAGGGCGCAATTTCGTGCGGGATGCAAGGGCGCAATTTCGTATGTCACTGGGGTCACTTGCCGTAAAATACGGTAGGGTCCTGTATAACGGGGCAAAGGTTTTTCCGAAAGGCCAACGCGGAGAGCTGGGGTCCAAAGCAGCACGAGTGAGCCGCTAGAATACTGGGGGTTGCGATGACAGGAATCATAGCGACGTTTCTGGGAGTGCTGGAGGGCTGTGAGTCGGTTGCAAGCAACAACGCGGGCAGCATCAGCTCGGGATATGGCGTGACGAGCATATGAGCTGGCAGTGGCGACTGAAGGGAGCAGGCTGTCAAAAGGAAGCAGAGGTTCACGGCCGTATAGAAGATAGAAGGGGGAGCAGCCGGTAGTGGTGTGACGCGACGAATTGTATGCAAATGTCACAAATGGCAGCGTGTTGTCCCAGTCGCGGTGGTCATCAGAAACGTACATGGACAGCATGTCAGTCAGTGTCCGGTTAAGGCGTTCGGTAAGCCCGTTCGTCTGCGGATGGTAGGCAGTCGTGAAAGAATGGCGAACGTCGCACAACCGAAGGATCTCGTCGACTATACGAGCAAGAAATCAATGGCCATGGTCGGTGAGGAGTTGGCGGGGAGCTCCATGGACGAGTATAACATCGTTGAGGAGGAAAGCAGCAACATCAGTTGCACAACTGGTTGGTATTGCTCATGTGACCGCGTAGCGTGTGGTGTAATCAGTGGCCACCGCAATCTATTTGTTCTCCGATGCGGACAGCGGAAAACGCCCTAGAAGATCCAGACCCACTCGAGAAAATGGGTCTATGGGGATGTCGATCGGCTGCAGAAGTCAAGCTGGTAAAACTCATGGCTTTTTCCGGCGTTGTCAGCGGTCGCAAGCAGCCACGTAGCGGCGGACTGCGGGGTATAGGCCTGGCCAAAAGAACCGACGGCGCACACTGTCGTATGTGCGAGAGACGCTTAGATGACCCGCTGTGGGAACGTCGAGGAGCTGTTCAAGGACGGCTGTGCGTAGGTGCTGAGGGACGACTAGTAGAAGGTCGGGGCCATCAGGGCGCATATTGTGCCGGTGTAAGGTGCCGTCGTGGAGCACAAACAAATGAAGACAAGGGTCATGGCGATCGGCGCAGAGGCGATTGATAATTTCGCTCTGGTAATCTGGTGACAAGCACTCATCAGCTAACTACCGCCCAGTATCGTTAACCAGCATTTGCTGCAAAATCATGGAGCATGTCATGTATTATCACTTGGTAAAGTTTCTTGAAAACAACTCATTTTTCACCCCTATGCAACATGGCTTTCGTAATTTTTTTTTCTTGGGAAACACAGCTTCTCAGTTTAACTAATGTTATTCAATGTTTTCTTGACCGCGGTTGTGAAATCGACTGTATCTTTCTAGATTTGTGTAAAGCATTCGACAAAGTACCCCACAGCTTGCTTCTTTATAAACTCAGCGAACTGAATATTGACCCTAACGTACTGGCGTGGATTAAATTCTTTCTAATGAACCGATCCCAATTCGTGCACGCTAACAATTACAAATCTTCGTTAATTGCAGTAACATCTGGTGTGCCGCAGGGATCGGTGCTCGGTCCCTTACTTTTTCTTGTTTATATTAACGATCTACCTTCCAACCTTTTCTGTTCTATGAAACTTTTGCTGATGACTGTGCTGTTTATCATGTGATTAAGAATTCTAACGACGTTGAATTGCTACAAACTGACCTGGACGCAGTCTCTATCTGGTTCTCTAAATGGCAAATGACACTTAATGAAACTAAATGCAAAGTGATGCGCTTCTCACGTCGTAAAATGGCTAATACTCCTGTCTATTTTATTAACAATACATCTTTAGCACCAGTTACATCGTTTAAATATCTTGGTGTGCATCTAACCCCAACCCTCACTTGGAATGATCATGTCAGCCACATTGTCGCCAACGCTAATCGCATGCTGGGATACCTAAAAAGAAATTTTTCTCTTGCTTCTTCTTCTGTCAAACTAACACTCTATAAATCTTTGGTGCGTGCTAAGGTAGAATATGCTTCTTCAATTTGGGACCCGCAAACTAAATCATTGATAACAGCTCTTGAAGCTGCACAAAATCGAGCAGCCCGTTTTATTTTTTCGGACTATAATCGTTCACATAGCGTGACACTCATGAAAAATGCATTGTCATTACCACCCCTTGAGACGCGCAGAAAAGTGTCATCACTGAGCCTTTTCTTTAAAATTTTTCACACGAACGAATACCCAAAAAGAGCACTGTTCATTCCACCTACATACATTTCATCACGCGTTCATCATCCGCACAAGGTCGGCATCCCACTTTGCCGCACTACTGCTTGCTTGGCATCTTTCATTCCCAGGACGTCATCGGAGTGGAACCACCTACCTGCATCCTTACTTACTACTAACCACATTGAAGAATTTAAAAAACGGTTGCGGGATCATTTTGTAGTAGATTAGATAAAATGGTCATTTTTTTATTTTCACGTTGCTATCCTGTATGCAGCGATTTCGCCAATTTTAAACATGCATTTTCGTTATTTTTGCCGCTTACTGTTGCTAACTGTGTTGTCATTGGTTTGTATTATAGCTTGTGTTATGAGTATTTCTAAATGACCTTATGCCTTAACACTACTTTGTATACTTTTGCTTCTCAAACCTAAAGTTTTTTCGCGCTTCATACTTTTTTGCAATATTGTTTACTTGTATTCTCTTCACTTCGAAAACTTGTGTAATGATGCTAAATACACGCGTTAGCTATTGTTTTAAATAACCCGCTGTGTATATATTCTGTACGTATTTGTAACCGCTCACTTCCTTCTCTAATGCCCTCCAAGGGCCATGAAGGAACATGAAATAAATAAATAAATAAATAAATAAATAAATAAATAAATAAATAAATAAATAAATAAATAAATAAATAAATTGCAAAGCATGATCAATGAGTTAGACAGGCAGAGCAGAACGGTGGGGCTAAAAATTAACATGCAGAAAACCGAAGTAATGTTCAACAACCTGGCAAGGCAACAGCAGTTCGCAATTGGTAGCGAGGTGCTGGAAGCTGCTTAGGGAAGGTAGTGATCGGTGATATGGTGATGAGAGGGAAATAACTAGAAGAATAAGAATGGGGTGGAGCGCATATGGCAGGTTCTCTCAGATCATGAATGGCAGTTACCAATATCCCTCAAGAGAAACGTATACAACAACCGTATCGTATTGGTACTCCCCTATGCATAGAAACGTGGAGGCTAACAAAGAGGGTTCAGCTTAAGTTAAGGACAGCGCAGCGAGCTATGGAAATAAAAATGATTGGTGTAACGGTCAGAGGTCGGAAGCGGGCGGAATGGGTGAGGGAACAAACGCGGGTTAATGACATCCTAGTTTAAATCAAGAGGAGGAAATGGGCTTGGGTACGGCATGTAATGCGAAGGCAAGAGAACCGCTGGTGCTTAGGGGTAGCGGAGTGGATTCCAAGAGAAGGAAAACGTAGCAGGAGGCGGCAGGAAGTTAGGTGGGCGGATGAGACTAAGAAGTTTGCGGGGATACGGTGGCCGCAGCTGGCAAAGGACAGGGTTAATTGGAGAGACATTGGAGAGGCCTTTGCCCTGTAGTGTACTTAGTCAGGCTGATGATAATGGTGTGAAAGAATTATGGCTGTAAACAATTCTATGGAAGAGGTAAGTGAGTGGTATTGTTCTGCGAGCTTCTAAGGTTGGAAGGGACAACGACGCCCTAATGTTAGTCATGCTGGAACGTCGGAAGCAATGCTGGAAGCAATTGCTTCCAGCAAGTCATGCTGGAAGCAATGAAGCGAGCGGCACGGCTTTGTACGCGCTCTAGGGAATGAATTAAGTAGTGTTGTTGGGGTGACCAAATGGAAGATGCGTATTCAAGTTGAGGGCGGACGAATGTTTGATATTTTATTTATTTATGCGAGCTGCCGTGTGGAAGAAGGTGTACCTCTGAGATTACGTTTTAAATTATGTAATGCACGGTAAGCTTTGGCAGTAATTTTTTCTTGGAGGGTTTTTCATTAGAGATTAGTTAAAAAATGGACGCCAAGGTACTTGCATGATGACGCAAGAGTGACTGGTCTGTGGTTGATCGAGTAAGTGAAAAGGTAATTAGACCGTTTGCGGCTAAATGTCATTAATTGGCGTTGATCAGTGGTAAGGCATATTTGCAATGATGAGCACCGGTTGTTAATGGGATGTAGATCTTCTCGAAGAGCGATGTGGTTATTAACAGAAAAGGTTTTGCGATAAATAACGCAATCGTCAGCAAACAATCAGAGTGTCGAGGTAATGCTTAACGGTAGATCATAGATGCAAATCACAAACAGTAATGGGCCTATTACACTACCTTGCGGTACACCTGATGTTACATCAATTAAAGGGGATCAATTGGTATCAACAGAAGTGAATTGTTCACGAAATGATAAAAGGTTTCTTATCCAAGAAATTGTTAAAGAATAGAGGCATAAGGACGAGAGTTTTGCTATTAAACGACAGTTTAATATACAGTTGTCGTGTCCGGTCGCTGTGTTCAATGCAGCGAAAGACGCACACGGTACTTTTAAGACTTGTTTATTTAAAGCTGATGAGGGTGCGACCAGCGTCGACCGAGGCAGGAGCCGAACTGGCCGCCCGAAGAAAGGAGGGAGCGGAGAAGCGTCCACGGGAGGGAGTGGCTTCCCAAAACAGGAGGAGGATGCGGGGGCGCACCATGGGGGGGCATCTGGCGACAGCGTGCGACGAGGGGCGAGTGGTCGTTAGGAGGAGGATGCGAGTGGTCGTTAGGAGGAGGTGCGAGTGGTCGTTAGGAGGAGGGTGCGGGGGCGCACACACACAAAAGCAATAAGGGGACACAACACTTCCTTCCCCCTTAGAAAGTTGCCTGGTATCGTGCAGGGGGTCGGCGCTCACGCGTGGAGGCGCGCTGGCTTTGTGCGCTCGGGGGAGAAACACTTGTAGGCTGGCTGTTGTTCGCTGTGTCTCCTCGGTCTGTCCTGGGCGAAGTCTCTTCTACCGGGAAGAGGTGCCAGGCTATGTGGGAAGATGGTGCACGTGTTCTCTCCGCTGGCGGACAGCTCTCAGACGGCGTCGTAAATCTACGCAGCTGGTTGAGATGTCGGCGTGCTACTGTGCCATGTATGTTGACGAGCCAAGAGCGCAGGCCTATGCGTCTGACAATTGTAGCTTCCTCCCAGCGTGGCTTTTTCAGAAACTGTCGGGCGAGGACGCGCTGCCCCTCATTAAGCGTGCCGCAGCGCGGAATTGCTTTTTCTTCCCGGAACGTCTCTGCCTTTGGCTCGGGGAGGATGGCTGTGAGCTGGGTTCGCATTTCACGCTCGAACATCATTTTCGAGGGGGTCTCGCCTGTTGTGCTCTGAACCGTCGTGTGCTGCTTGAAGAGAAAGCGCGCAAGGCGGCGCTGCAGCGAGCCTGTCTGATCTCTTTCAAGGGCGCGTTTTAGCTCGGCTACGTAGCGCTCGGCTTGTCCGTTTGTCGCTGGGTGGTAGGGGGCCGATGTAACTGATGAGATCCCGTTGTCGCGATAAAACTTGAGAATCTCCGCAGACACAAACGGTGTTCCGTTGTCAGATACTACCTTGCGTGGCAGGCCGAACGTTGCAAATAGTGATCGGAGGTTGTCAATGACTGCTGCCGAAGTCGTCTGTCCCATTTGCCTTATCTCAAGCCACTTTGTGTAGGCATCTACGACCACAAGGAAAGTGCAGCCCTCAATTGGTCCTGCAAAATCAATGTGCAGTGTGTGCCATGGTGTGTCTGGCTTTTCCCATTCTGGGACAGGAGCTTTCGGCGGGGCGCTCCGGCTGCTCTGGCAAGGCTTGCATTCTCGCACCACTGTTTCGATGTCGTTGTCAATGCCAGGCCACCACATGTAGCTTCTGGCACACTTTTTCATTGCAACGATGCCCCGATGTCCGGCGTGGATGAGAGACATAGCTTGTGCGCGTAGTTCTCTCGGCATCACAACTCGGGACCCAAATATGATGCAGCCGCGATGGGTGCTTAACTCTGTAGCTCGCCTGCGGTAAGCGTCGAAGTTGTCCCCTTTGAGTTTATGCACGTTGCCTTGTTGAACAGCTGTGTAAACTAGCCGGAGAGCTGCGCACTTCTGCGTAGATGCTGCAACTGTGCCTGCTGTAAGCGGAGGTTCTGGCAGTGCTTCGAACATCAGAACGTCTCCTGGTGGAAAGGGTTCGTCAACAGTTGCGTCTAGTGGCAGACGGCTTAGCGCATCGGCGTTTTGATGTTTACTCCATTTCATCACGCCTAGTGGAGAAAACCAGTTTCTCCCTAGAAGGCTTGATCCTGTGCCCTTCACAACAAGCAGAGGTAGCGTATGGGTCTGGCCGTTGTAGTTAACCTGCACGTTGGCAGAGCCCAATAGTGGCAGATTCTGTCCTGACCACGTTCGCAGGTGCGTGTCGTCTTGTTGCAGGGCGGGTGCGTCAGATGGCCATGAAATTCGGAACGTGTCCTCACTGATCAGAGTACAGGCTGCGCCGGAGTCCACCTCGAACTTAATCAGCTGGTGATGTACGCTTACTTCTGTAAAAATCTTCGGTCGCGTGCCGAGATTCATGGTGTTCAGGTCGTACAACACAGATGGTGTTGCTGATGTTGTTGCATGGAGATCAGATAGCGGCGTATTCTCTGAGGCGTTGACGCTGTGATTAGGCTGGGAAGGTGACTTTATCTTGGCAAGTCTCCGTTTCGTAATGCATGCTCTTTCGATATGCCCTCGCTTGTGGCAAAAATTACACGTGGCTGACTGGAATCGACATCCCTGGGGGTTGTGTTGGTCGTCACACCGCCAGCAGCGTTGTGCCTTTTTGACCGATTTTACAACAACAGAAGGCTTGCGCACCTGGTTGCTTGTCTGGTGTACCGGCTCGGTGTTCCGGCGAATCCCTCTCTGCTGGTGACCGGCGCTCTCCGCTCGAACGGCGATGTCGTAAGCTTTGCTGAATGTGAGGTCCTTCTCAGCGAACAGGCGCTGCTGCAGTGACTCGTCACTCAGTCCGCACACAAATCTGTCGCGTAACATCACGTCCAAGGGAAGCATGGTGGTGTTAGCAGAAGAAGCTGCGTCTCCCTCCTGCCCGGTAGCTGTTGTCGACAGCGTTCCAAAATTGCAGTCGGCAGCGAGCCTCTTGAGCGCGGCTACGTAGGCGCTCACAGTTTCTCCTCCCAGTTGATCTCGTCGTTGGAAGCGAGCCCGGCTGTAGACCTCGGATGGCCTTGGGTCGTAGTGCTTTTGCAGTGCTGATACGATGTCGTCGTAAGACACTGCCGCTGGTGTGCTTGGCTGAATAAGGGCGCAGACAGTATCGTAGGTCTGCTCCCCGCACAGCGTCAGCAGGTTGGCCCTCTTCAAGGCTGGGTCTGTGATGTTGTTAGCTTCAAAGTAGAACTGAAGGCGTCCAACCCACGATGACCACGATGAGCCGTTGAATTCTGGTATCTGATTGGGAAACCCTCGCGTAGCCATGGCTTGTCAATAGCGTTGCGTAGCGCGGGTCGAATCCACTTTCTCGTCGCCACTGTCGTGTCCGGTCGCTGTGTTCAATGCAGCGAAAGACGCACACGGTACTTTTAAGACTTGTTTATTTAAAGCTGATGAGGGTGCGACCAGCGTCGACCGAGGCAGGAGCCGAACTGGCCGCCCGAAGAAAGGAGGGAGCGGAGAAGCGTCCACGGGAGGGAGTGGCTTCCCAAAACAGGAGGAGGACGCGGGGGCGCACCATGGGGGGGCATCTGGCGACAGCGTGCGACGAGGGGCGAGTGGTCGTTAGGAGGAGGATGCGAGTGGTCGTTAGGAGGAGGGTGCGGGGGCGCACACACACAAAAGCAATAAGGGGACACAACAACAGTACAGTACAGTAATATACAGGAATATACAGTCGATTTGAAGGTTTTCGTTCATACCGTGAAGCAGCTCATACGTAAGCTCGAGTAGTTGTGTCTCACATGATAACCTTTTCCTGAACCCGTGTTGTTTTGAAAAGAAGAAACCGTTGCCTACTAAATGTAGTGCTGTGTTAGATGCAATGGTGTGTTCGAGAAGTTTGCAAGGAATGCGAAAAAGAACAGGCTTTTCTTTCAGAGTGTGGGCCAGCAGCGATAACGGAACAAGGCGTGATAAGCATCGATGCAGCGAATGTTGGGCGGAAATGCCCACCACAGCACATGCGAAGTGCTGCTCCCACGCCCGCAAGTTCACCCTCGCTGTGTGGATTCTGCGCGCGTTCTCCTCATCCGCGCTCAAAATGCCCAGCACGTTGTGAAAGTTGCAATAGGTGTGGAAAAAAAGGGTGACTTCGCAGTGGTTTGCCTTTCGAGCAAGACCTTGTCACCAATTGATCTGAGTGCAGTTGGCTTGGGCGGCGGCATCCGAGCGAGGTTCGTGGACGTCGAGGTGGACGGAATGGCTCTACGCTTTAAAGTCGACAGCTGCGCCGAAGTAATAGTTGTCCCCACTACGTTTTCAGCGCATCTTGAGGCGCCTGAAAGAGAACTTACAGTGCCAGCTGGGCAACCCTTGGATGTGTTCGGAACGTTCGTCGCCTGCTTGGAGTGGGAGAACAAGCGAGTAAGGCAAAAGCTGTACGTCGTTTTCTCACGGGTCGTTCTACTCCTGGGGTTTCCTGCAATTCAGGAACTTGGTGTGGCCAAGTTTGTAGAGACTGTTGACCGCACAGAACGCAGGGGCGCAACGTCGGACCAGCTGATTTGTGGCTCGGTTGTACTCCGTGAGGCTTACACTATTCGCCTGAAGCCAGATGCAGTCCCTTGCTCATTGCCAGTACATAGCAGTGTGCCCATCACGTTGCAAGGTGTCGTAAATACGGAACTGGACAAGCCTGAGTAATTGGACGGGTAACAAGACCAACCAACATGCTCAACAAGGTTGTTCTGCGTCACATGCCGTTCGTTGACCAAGTTCTGGTACCTCTTGGGGATGCGCAAGTGTTTTCGAAGCTTGATGCAACATCGAGTTTTCATCAACTGAAACTATCAGAAGGCTCTCAAGAGTTGACGACCTTTATTACGCCATTTGGTCGCTACTGCTTCCGCAGCCTGCCTTTCGGAATAACGTCGGCGCCGAAATACTTTCAGGGGCAAATGTGCTGCATTCAGTAAGGCCAAGAGGGCGTAGTAAACATGTTGGACTTCTTGATCTTTTGCGAAGACCGTGCAGAACATGACAGACGACTGTAAGAAGTCCTGAGTCGTTTGAAGAAGGCTGAGCTGACCCTCAAAAAGTCAAAATTCAAGTTCGGCTTCACAAGTGCGAACTTTGTGGGTGTGGTCATCAGCGGTGCCGGTGTCTCGCCTGACCCAGCGAAGGTTGGAACCGTCCAGTGCATGGAACTTCCAGTTGACGTCGCGGGGTATGCACACTTCTAGGAATGGTTAACGACGTGGAAAGGCTGCTACCACATCTGTCTGAAATCACAGCACCCATCCGGGAACTGCTGAAAGAGAGAAGCGAGTCGACGTCGGGATCGAGCCAGCAGGAATCATTCCTGAAGGTTAAAGATATGCTCTCCTCCAAAGTTTGTATGGCCAACTATAATCCACTACGCCCTACCGTGGTAACTGCAGATTTCAGCTCCATTGGCCTGGGCGCTGTTTTGCTACAAGACCAGCCTGCCGCTGAGCGGCGACCCGTGGCCTGCACGTCGCGCTCACTCACGCCAACGGAGCAACAATACAGCCAGACAGAAAAAAATGCTGACGATTACGTTATTTCCTAATGCGAAATTTGAGTGCAGCTCATCAGCCGTTGCAGCTTTTCGATAGATTGAGGCAAAGAATGCGAGCAAGGCATGCATGTAGAATTACAGATAGCTTTTTCTTTTTCAGACATATTCCTTCTTCAAGAAACATTCCACTAATAGCAAAGTTACACATGAGAGAGATTACAATTACAATACAAAAGAATTATAGCACTTAAAGTGCACTACCACAAAAGAGAGAGGCAAACAAACAAAACACAATTGGTTCACTGAAGCTTAAACGGCGGCTCGGGCGGTCAACGCCCTTCTTATATATGCTCGCTCCAAGTCTGTCTGTTCTTCGCGCCAAGGCAGGCGTGCACATGCACGCAGTGTCGGCTGTGCAGTCTCCGTCCCCTTCTCGCGCCGGGGCGCGCGTCCTCATTGGTGAAAGGTCGGGAGTAGCTTCGAGCAGCATCTGGAACTTTCTGTTGTGGCGCCGCTGCCGTCGCGCGAGTGAAGAGGTGGAGGACATCTCTTAGCGCACGCAAGAGATGTCCCTCTCCGTCAACACCGCGTAGAAACGACTCGGACAGTTTAGAACAATCGACGGAAATCTCCCCGCGCGCCACGTCGGCGAGGGGTGGGAGAGGGGGCAGCCACACAAACAAAGCTAGTCGCTCTCCAGGGGTTCCTTCTCCGCCGTTTTACGACGCGCGCCAGTGAGATCTGTCTTGCTAAGGAGGGGAGGAGGTTGCGCTTTAACTCTCTCCTGGTTACAACGGACAACGACGACGGCGACGGCGACGCCGCGAAACGCAGAAACAGGCGCTTAAGAGCTGCGCTCTAAAAGAGGCTTTGGCGGTTGCTTGGGCTGTCAGGCGTTTGGATGAGTATGTTTGGGGCCTACATATCGTCGTGGAAACTGACCACTAACCCCTCACATCCTTGCTGGGCGATATGGACGCCGATTCTCTGCCACCAAGAAGCCAGCAGATTAGAATCAAGCTAATGAGGTACCAGTATAAGATCTTGTATGTTCCAGGAAAGCTACTGGCAACGGCGGATACTCTCCCAAGAGCTCCAGTGGCGCCGGCGTCAACAGCAGGAGCAGGCTCTGTGCAACTGTATGGGGCGTCTTCGTTAGATCCATTCATGAGGGTGCACCAGTCAGCCTTGAGGAGGTTCGCCAACACCAGTCTACTGATGGCGAGTGCATTGTACGCATGAACTACTGCCTACAAGGCTGGCCAGGAAAGACTAAACTTCCCCCAAACATTGCGAAGTACTGGAAGTATTCTGGGGAACTGACTCTATGCAATGGCCTGCTTCTCAAAGGAGGCCGTCTCTTGGTTCCTGCAGCTTTACAGCCAGCCATCTTGGACTCAATTCATGAGGGTCACCAGGGCATAGTCCTCGTAGCCTGACTATGCTTTTCAAACGTTTGTGTTCGGAGGCCAATGCAGCATTGGCCTATGTTTTGGACAGATGAGGTGGCCCCTTAAATGTGGTTGTGGCTGTGACAGTCAAATTGTATACACGGTCGCGCCTGTTTACTGTGAATAACGGCCAACTCGCATCCCGAGCAAATTGTCTACAAAAGTGACCATCTATAATAATAAACAAGAATGAAAACATTTTTTTTTGCACAAATCTTCTGGTGAAGCTCTCCTTGTGTACGTTGTGGTGGGCTGTGAAGCATCAACTAGACAAAACCTTTATTGCTCCAAGAGAATTGCATGGTCGCCATTATTTGTAATAAGAATCAGTCGTTAGCGTATTGATTCATTGGAACGGTGCGTTGCTTGGCCTTGTCAATTAAAAAAAACGGGGTACAGCAGGTTTTCTATGAAAAATTTCTCGCTTGGAGACAAGCAACACCCGTCCCCCTCGCCCTACGCCACTCTTCTCTTAAATTTCTCCTTGAGATAGTGTAGCCACGTAATGTATAGCATGCTCAAATGCGACAGTGCTGTTTTGCTCTGCTACAAGTGTTAGTCGCGTAAATGACTTGTTCTATTTTAATTTTTCAGGACCAGGTACTTACATCATGGCTCCCTAAGAATGCACAGTTCTCTTGTTCAGCGACCAGCACCTTGTCGTGAAAACTTGATCACTCCTAGAGGGCGTCTTGTGTTTGCAGCATTTTTGTTGCTCCATGTGAACTAACCCAAAGCGACGATGTATGCTAAGTTTTTTCGAGCATGCTTTTCTAGGACTGGTTTAAAATAAGCTGAAGTTTGAGCACTTTCGCACATGAATTATAAACAAAGCTGAAGTTTCTTTAACAGCCGCCTATTAACCTACCATTACCTGTTCTATGTGTCTGGTTTCCTGGCCTTGTTTGGAACACTGCAAGTCGAACACAAACTCTGCTGCCTTTACGTTAAATGTTCTTTCAACGTTTTTAACATTCAGTGTGCCTTCAGGGTTAACATGTTACTCAAGGAAGTGGACAAAAGTACAGGAAAACAAAAACAATAATAGCACGAACCGGTGAGCACTGATGTCTCGCCTTTGTGAACAGTAACGAGCCCAAGGATTTAGCTTCTAATCTGTGTAATTGTCTTGTGTAGCCTCCGCGGATGTTTTAACATACGGAGCGGTGAGGAAGGCAGTTGAACTCACATTCAAAAGATATGGAATCCTGTCGATGCATTACAGACATGACATGACGGCAATGACTCCGCGAGTTCGGACGAATACGAGGACATAGCAGCGCATGCTAGGTTTGGTGGTTTTTTTATGTTACAGTTTGATGGAGGTTGCGGAATCGACTCGCCAGCGTCCTTTACGACACCGCCACGGCCCCTGGAGCCTCGTCGCAGCCGCCGCCTCGCCGGTCTTCCGCCACTGCCCGTCACCATGCAGCATGGGATGAGCCTGGCTTAACGCTTCACGACCCTTTAAGCCTGCTGTCGAATGGCATTCGTCTACTAATATGGCATATTCCAAACGCTATTTGAATTACTATGACGTATTTGAAACGCTATCGGAGTCACGAATTATAAATGATTTATGGAACATATTCATCGATAAAATAAAGGAACTACGTCACATATACGTTCCATCCTGGGTGATAACGCCACGCCGCTGCAGAAGTAAACCATGGCGCAACAGAAAGGTGCGTGTTGCAGTGAATAAAAGAAAACAAGCTTCAACAAGACAGGCTTCTGCAGTTGACAGAAGAAATGAGTATGGTGGTGAATAAACCAAAGGGTGTATTTTTTAGTTCTTTACACTCGCGCATTAAAAAATGCTCGAAAACATTATGCCAGTTTTTTAAACGAAAGGGAAAGGATGATCCGTATATTCCACTGCTTCAACATGATGGTGCTGAAGTAAGTGATAATCTTGATGAAGCAAGCTTCTTGAGTTTGTTTTTTAGTTCTGTGTTTTATACATATACTGGTTTCAATGACACTGCACGGCTTGGTGCATTCTGCACTGAGTCAATGGTTGACGTTCTTTTTGATCAGCGTGGAATTATGATGCTGCTAAAAGAATTGAAAGTTCAAAAGCCACGGACCTGATGAGTTATCAAATACAATGCTTTCATCTTGCGCAAGTTCTCTGATGAAATATCTTTGTCTTCTTTTTTCAAAATCACTTGAAGACGGTAATTTTCCCAATGATGGATTGGAAAATGGCGCATGTTTTGCTGATTGATAAATCGGGGCCACGTAATCTGGTTTCAAACTATCGGCCGGTATCCCTCACAAGTGCAGTTCGCAAGGTTTTGGAGCATGTATTTTTTACGAGCATTGTACACCATGTTAATAAGTTTACCCTCATAAATAATAACCAACAAGCGTTTCGTAGTGGATTTTCATGTGTCACACAGTTAACTTAACTAGTCCATGATGTAGCTAATTCTTTATATAAAGCAGTTTCTGTTGACTGCGTGTTTCTCGATTTTATGAAAGCATTCGACGTTGCACCAGATCCTTTATTACTAGAAAAATTGTCATTGTACAACATTAATAGCACAAGGATGAAAGCATACTTTAATTTAAGAAAATCAGGGTGGTGGTGAGTTGCGAAATACCAGATGAAGTTGTTGTAACCTCAGGAGTCCCACAAGGGTCAGTTCTGGAGTCAGACCGAAGCGTGGCTGTCTCTCGCAACCAGTCCCTATTCAGTCTTCGGTGAAACAAGTGTGCCCACTGTCTCCGCTCCTGTTCGCATTATACTTGGAGCCACTTTGCATAAGTGTTACAAACAGTAGAGCTGTCAATGGTGTCCGAATAATGGGCCACGAACTGAAGGTATTGGCTTATGCAGATGACCTTGCGTTTTTTTTGTACTGATAATCCAAGCATCGATGAGGGTATTCGTTTAACGGAGGACTTTGGTTCGGTGTCAGGAAGTCGGATTAATCGCTCTAAGAGTTGCGGTCTTTGGTTTGGTAGCTGGGGTTCGACACCTGCTGAATATGCTGGTATAACATGGACATGCAGGCCACCAAAGTACCTTGGCGTCCCTTTGAGTGCCTATAAGCATAGCACACATTAATGGAAAGACCGCGTGTCAACTCTTCAGCGCTATGCTCAAACGTTTGTCCCCCATGGCCTCTCAATTTTTGGCAGGGCGACCGCCTGTCATCTGTTTCTCGCCACTAAAATATATTATGTACTGCAAATTATTCATTCCGCAAGACTTCCTATCCAGCGTTTTCACAGGGTTTTCGCTACTTTTGTGTGGGATTCGTCTTTTGAATCCATGAGGCGTGATAACCTTTTTCCGCCTGTAAGCGCTGGCGGCCTTGGTCTAGTTCACCTCTATGTCCGACAGATAGTATCAAGTTTAATGTTTTTCCGTGACACTACACACCCAATAGTACGTTCATTCCTGCAAACAAATTTAGTTCATGTTTTACCCAACCTCATTGTGTCTTCCAATGTTTGTGACCGTCCGTGTTTGTGGGGCATAATGCAAGAGGTGTATTTGGCTGTCCGTTTCCTACTTGTTCGTTTTTCTCCTGAGTTCCTTTTTTTAGTGTCGAGGAAAAAGTTGTATAAGGATTTGATTAGTATGCTCTTCCCTCCGCCCATGTACCGCTCTCTGTATTTTGGTTTACCGGGGCATGACGTACACAAAAGAGTACGTAAGATGCCAGTCTCGCCGTGTACAAAGACCTTTTTCTTTAAGTTACACACCGGTACGTTGCCCGTTAGAACATGGTTAGATAAAAAGGGCATTTTTGTGTCTACCGTTAATTGCCGCCTTTGTGATGAACCAGAAACAATTGAGCATTGTTTCATCTGCAATGAAGAAGGCAGAGCGCCAGCACCAACGACGACGAAGCGATTTGTGCGTCCTCCGATTCCGGCGGCCGCGCGCGTGGAGAGCTCGAGCTCGCTCTTGGTTCTGTTCTGGTGCCACCGCTACTCGAACAGCCTGTGCCATCGTTTTGCTGCCAGTCCTTCGAACTTGCCAATAAACCCCTCTTCATTTGGTGGAGCGTGCGGGTTCGCCTAGTACACTACCAATGTGGAGCTCCGCAGCCACACAATTCCGATGGCGACGACCAACGAAAGCCAGCAGCCAGCAGTCCCATCGCAGCCCGTCATTTGCTCCGGTGCCGTCCGGCAGAGAGACCCCGTCGTTTTCAACAGACACTGCGACCAAGATGTCGAGGATTGGCTGGCTTCGTATGAGCGGGTGAGCCGTACAACAACTGGGATGATCGCATGAAACTAAACAACGTAATATTTTACCTGAGCGACGTCGCGAATCTCTGGTTTCGCAATCACGAGGCTGATATTCCAACATGGGCTACTTTCAAGACAACGTTTGCCGAAGTTTTTGGCCGTCCCGCCGTGCGTAAACTTCGCGCTGAGCAATGCTTGCGCGCTCGTGTTCAGTGTGCGGGTGAAAGTTTCACCGCCTACATCGAAGATGTGGTCGATCTATGCAAGCGTGTCGACCCGTCTATGCTTGAGGCCGACAAGATCAACCATATTATGAAGGGCATCGACGACGACGCTTTCCATATGCTGGTGGCCAAAAGTCCCACAACCGTCGCCTTCGTGTACAACCTGTGCCAGAGCTTCGACGAGTTGCGCAAGCAGCGACTTAACGCTCGTCGCCCGCCCGCACCTGCTGAGTCCATCTCCGGCCTGGCCGTCAATAGTGACCTTTTGGATCACATCAAAGACTTCGTGCGTCATGAGGTGGCCCGGCAGCTTTCGCTCCTCTCTGGCGCACACTCTACGCCCCACACCCTGACCCCTGAGATACGGCAGACTATAGCACAGGAGGTAGCCGATGCGCTTCCCGTTCGTCGGCAGCCGGCTCCGGCTCCACTGGCTCCTGAAGTCAACCTCTTCTCGATGCAGACCGCCCCCGTCGCTGCACCTTTGAGCTACGGCACTCCTATTGCTACGCCGCCTGCCCCTATGCTTGCGCCTCTCACGTATGCCGAAGCCGTCGCCCTACCACCGCAACCGCTGGCCTTTCCATACGTCCGGACAACGCCGCCTACACCTCGTGCTCCCCGGCTCCGACCGGCGCCTACTTCCTACAGTTCTTGGCGCACTGCTGACAACCGGCCGATTTGTTACACGTGCGGTCTCCCAGGCCACGTCGCCCGCCACTGTCGTCAGGTTCTGGCTGCGCCTGTGCCCGCTGTGCCGAACTACTACCCGTCTCGCGCCGCTCGCACACCTTCAGGGCTACCTGGGGAGGCTTTTGCTGACCACTTGCCACGCCGGCCCCACGTCCCTTCTGATCGGTCACCTTCCCCTCGTCGTCGGTCTTTGTCACCTATGCGGCACGTCGTAACATGACTGACAACCCGGAAAACTAGGAGCCGCAGTTCTGGGGGCAAGAACTGCGCACACTTCGACCTGCTCAAGACCTCGCCTTTCACCACCGAACTTTTTAGACGTGTTAGTTGACGGCATTCGAGCACTTGCGCTTGTGGACACTGGTGCTGCCGTTTCCGTGATAGCCGAAAACTTCTGCCGTTCACTTCGTAAAGTCACCACTTCTACTTCGGTACTCTCTCTTTGCACCGCTAGTGCCGAGCCCATTCATCCTTCTGCCGCTTGCACGGCACCTGTCGTCATCGCGGACGTTTTATATGTCGTCGAATTTTTAGTGCTCAGCTCTTGCTCCCATGACCTCATCCTTGGCTGGGATTTTCTATCCCATCACCATGCCGTCATAGACTGTGCCCATGCTCACGTCTCCTTTTCCATGCTCTGCGATGCGCCCGTCGACGAACAGCCGCCTTGCTCTGGTGCCGATGTTCGCACCGATGTTCGCCCCGGCAGTGCCGTGCTCGTTCCCCTTTCCTCAATTTCTGGTTCCTGCGAGCCTGTACTCTTCGCCCCTTCGCCTATCTTTGCTTCTCGCCGACACCTTCCTCTTCCGTTTGCCGTCGTCGACATGCGCCAAGGTGCCGCCGAGATCGTCGTCTCGAATCCCTCACCCTCTGGGTTCAGGTTGCTCTGTGGAGAGTGCCTTGGACATGTTGAACCCGTTGACCTGATCGCACCCTTCGACGATGATGCTCTTTCCGAAAGTACACCAATCGCCGCCCTCACGCTGCCTAACGCTACCTGCGACCCGCTGTCCTCGGCGATTTTTCACCGCTCAGTTGCCAGCGACCTCGACCCACCTCACCGCGAGCAGCTCCTCGCCCTGCTTAACAAGTTCCGCTCATCATTCGACCACCAGACAACTTCCCTGGGCCGCGCGACCACTATCGTCCACCACATCGACACCGGAGCTCATGCCCCTCTACGCCAGCGGCCCTATCGTGTGTCGCCTCCGGAGCGCCGCGTCATCGCTGAGCAGGTTGACGACATGCTGCAGCGCGGCGTTATTCAGCCCTCTTCTAGTCCGTGGTCGTCTCCCGTCGTGCTGGTCAAAAAGAAGGATGGTTCGATTCGATTTTGCGTTGACTACCGCCGCCTGAACAAAATTACGGGCAAGGACGTCTACCCGCTACCACGTATTGACGACGCCCTCGACTGTTTGCAAGGAGCCGAGTTCTTCTCTTCCTTGGATCTCCGATCCGGCTATTGGCAAGTGCCCATGGCTGAGTCTGACCGCCCTAAAACCGGTTTCGTCACACCTGACGGCCTTTATGAGTTTACCGTCATGCCATTCGGACTCTGCAACGCTCCCGCTATGTTTGAGAGAATGATGGACAATATCTTGCGTGGACTAAAGTGGAATATTTGCCTATGCTACCTAGATGATGTTGTCGTTTTTTCGCCCGATTTTCCGACTCATCTCACGCGGTTGCACAAGGTACTGACCTGTCTCACCGGCGCCGGTCTCCAACTGAACCTAAAGAAATGCCGATTTGGCGCCCGCCAGCTGACCATACTCGGCCACGTTGTCTCCAAGGATGGCATCCTGCCCGATCCAGAGAAGCTACGTGCTGTCACGCACTTTCCCAAGCCGACTTCTGTTAAAGAGCTGCGAAGCTTCGTGGGCCTGTGCTCGTATTTCCGCCGTTTTGTGCGCAACTTCGCCTCTATCATTGCGCCGCTTACAAAGCTTTTGAATGGTCCCACCAAGCTATCTGCTTGGAACTCAACCTGCGACGATGCTTTCAATACGCTCCGTCGTCTTCTGACTTCACCACCGATCCTTCGCCATTACGACCCCAGCGCGCCTATTGAGCTCCACACCGACGCCAGCGGCATCGGCCTCGGGGCAGTCCTTGCGCAGCGTAAACCGGGCTTTTCCGAATACGTTGTTGCTTACGCCAGCCGTGCACTCACCAAAGCGGAAGCCAATTACACTGTTACAGAAAAGGAGTGCCTCGCCATAGTGTGGGCGTTAACAAAATTTCGTCCCTACTTATACGGCCGCCCCCTGGACGTTGTTACTGATCACCATGCCCTCTGCTGGTTGGCTACACTGAAAGACCCTTCTGGACGCCTCGGCCGCTGGGCCCTTCCTCTGCAGGAATATGACATTAACGTTGTGTATCGGTCGGGCCGCAAACATTCCGACGCTGACGCCTTGTCGAGCTCACCTTTGCCATCTCCTGCGCCCGTTTCGTCCATATCCGACTCGACGCTGGCCGCTCTCACCGCCACGGATCTCCCTTTCGAACAACGACGAGACCCATGGATTTCTTCGCTCCTCGACCTCCTCAGCGCACCGTCTACGGCATCGTTCCCTCGGTCACTTCGTCGTCAAGCTTGCCATTTCACAATTCGAGACTCTCTACTGTAACGCCGCAACTATCGCCCGGATGGCCGCAAATGGCTCTTGGTCATCCCTCGCCACCTTCGCTCTGATGTTTGTATGCATCACCATGCCGACCCACAATGTGCACATGCTGGATTGCTGAAAACCTACGAGCGTCTGCGTCAGCGATACTACTGGCGCGGAATGTACACTTTTGTCCGCCGCTATATACGCTCGTGCACTGCCTGTCAGCAGCGGAAGTCACCACCTCGTCTTTCCGCCGCCCCGTTACAGCCATTGCCTTGCCCAGCTCGTCCCTTCGATCGCGTGGGCATCGACCTGTATGGTCCGCTCCCGTGCACGCCTGCCGGGAATCGCTGGATTATCGTAGCCGTGGACCACCTCACAAGATACGCGGAGACGGCCGCCCTGCCCTCGGCTACTGCTCGCGACGTCGCATCCTTTTTCCTTCATCACTTCGTCCTACGCCACGGGGCCCCTCGGGAACTACTCAGCGATCGCGGCCGCGTTTTCTTATCCGAAGTCGTTCACGAGGTTCTGGATGCGTGCCACACCGTTCATCGCACGACCACCGCCTATCATCCCCAAACGAACGGCCTCACTGAAAGATTCAACCGCACTCTTGGTGACATGCTCGCCATGTATATTTCCTCTGACGCCACTAATTGGGATCAAGTCCTACCATTCGTAACTTATGCATACAATACTGCTTCCCAGGCCACCACCGGATTTTCCCCTTACTTTCTTTTATACGGCTGTGAACCTTCCTGTCTTCTGGATACTATCCTGCCTTACAACCCCGACAGTTCTGAATGCACCTTTTTCTCCGACGCTGCCCGTCATGCTGAGCAGTGCCGCCAGCTGGCTCGCTCGTTGACATCCGCCACTCAAAGCCTCCGCAAATATGAGAGTGACCAAGGCAAGCCCACCCATGACTTTCCAACTGACTCGCTCGTCTGGCTGTCTGTGCCGGCTGCATCCAAGTTTGCGGCTAAGTACCTCGGTCCCTACCGTGTCGTGCAGCGCACTTCACCTGTGAACTACATAGTCGAACCGGTCACGCCTTCCTCGGACCACCGCCGTCGCGGCCGCGAAATTGTTCACGTGAGCCAGCTAAAGCCGTACTACGACCCTGTCGTCATCTGCTTGCCCTGAGTCGCCAGGATGGCTCCCTGTTTTCGCCGGGGCAGTTGCAATGAAGAAGGCAGAGCGCCAGCACCAACGACGACGAAGCGATTTGTGCGTCCTCCGATTCCGGCGGCCGCGCGCGTGGAGAGCTCGAGCTCGCTCTTGGTTCTGTTCTGGTGCCGCCGCTACTCGAACAGCCTGTGCCATCGTTTCGCTGCCAGTCCTTCGAACCTGCCAATAAACCCCTCTTCACATCAGTTGCAAAGATGCAGTACTCTTCTGGGATATCCTGCAACGCACATTTAAAAAAAGAATTCATCTGACTCCACATTCTGTTCGCTATCTCACTGCGCTGCCATTTGTTGACGAACCCCTGGACATGTTCTTTCTGATTGGACTGCACAGCCTCTGGAAAACCCGCATGATGGACAGACACTGTGAACCTGTTGTGTCTACAAAGGATCACTTAAGTCGAATGGTTGTTCATCTAAGAGACGTGTATGCCCAGACTGAGTACGAACCGGAGTGGCACTCACTATTAGTGATGTGCTCTGCATTGCCCCTTTTCTAGTGCATGGTCTTTTGAATATGTATTGTTTACCACTGTTTTCATAATGGCTTGTATATAGTTCATGTACATAGAACATTACATCACTGTAATAAATACCATTGTGAAGAAAAAATTGGTTTCGTCTCCTGATGCGCTGTATATCCTTACCGGCCTTTTAGATATAATATGTTACTATTATGTTTCTGCCACGTAGCGCCTACCTAGGCGCTCTGTAAATAGTTGTTTTTGTGTGTGTATATACACACACACATATGTATATATATGCTTTGTATACAAAACCATGTAAATAAATACCATGAAAGAAAAAAAAAAGAAGCGTGGCCTTGTGGTACAGCATCCGCCTCGCATTCGGGAGGTGATGGGTTCGATCCCCAGTGCCGCCGGGTACCCACCGGTTTCTTTAATGGTTACAACATTTCCCCTGGCCTGGTTCTCGGCTCTTTTAGGGTGAGATTCTTGGGAAAAGGGTGTTAGACCAAACAGTTGCCTTGACGGATCAGGGATAAGTTCCGCCGTCAAGCAACCATAAATCCGCCTCGTGCGGTAGAAGCTCAACTTATGGCCCTTTTTTTTATGACTTCTCCCAACCCCTAAAGAAAGCCGAGCGCCAGGTCGGGGGACGCTTGTACCCGTTTTCAGTGGTGGGTGTCCGGCGGTGGGTTTCGAACCAACCACCTCTCGCAGCCAAGACGGGCGCTCAAACCACTGGGCCACGACTGAAGTTCTGGGACCACTTTTATTTGTAATTATTATAAATGATTTTTTCGCTGATATACAGTGGGCAGTGAGGTTGTTCGCAGAGGACTGTGTTTTGTACCGCCCTGTTTGTAATCCTGCTGACCGTGATGCTTTGTAATGTGACTTTGACAGGATTTCCGAATGGTGTGATAAATGGGCACGACTATTAATCTCCGGAAAAGTGCCCATATGTGTTTTATTAAGAAAAGGGCAACTTGTAATTTTCTTTACAGCATTAACTCTGTGAATTTGTTGCCCGTCACATAATACAAACATGTCAGTTTGTATTTATCTAGTGATCTGAGTTGGCATTGGCACATTAACATAACTGCAAAAGCAGGTCGAATTTTGACTTTCTTACGCAGGAATGCCAAGTGCTTTCGTTTACAAACTAAAGAACTGCTATACACAACTAACGTAAGGCCTATACTGGAGTATACGCGCACAGTATGGGACCCTAAAACTAAAAATGATATTGATAATTTAGAAAAGGTCCTAAACCTAGCTGTACGTTTTGTCTTAAATATTTAGAGAAGAAATTTCAGCGTGTCAGCAACGCAGAAGTCTTTAGGATGGGTTTCACTGCAGAGACGCAGGTACGTACTTAGGCTGCAATTCTTCCATAAAATACACCATTCTAAAACAAATACTGACCTTGAGAATTATTTATTGCCGCCAGACTATCTACCTGCAAGAAGAAACCACACTTTAAAAGTGAAAGAAATTAGATGGAGAACTGATTGACCCAAAATGTCATTTTTTCCAAAAACAATAATTGAATGGAATAAGTTGCCTGAGGAAGTCGTTTCAACAAAATTTACTGAATCGTTTGCGGCGTTGCTGTCATTTTATGTTTGTGTTTTTGTACCAAATTATGCTGTAATGTATTTTCTGGAGCATTTTTTTTTCTTTTCCTGCCACTATGTTGCACTATTATGTGATTATGTTGTAACTCTCCCCCCTTTCCCCCACCCATTTTAAGTCCAAAAAGGCCCTGTGGGTAATGTGATAAATAAATAAATAAATAAATAAGTAAATCATTCGTCTCCTGTGATCCCTACCTTTCACAAAAGGGACCCGCCGCGGTGGCTCAGTAGTTACGGGGCTCGGCTGCTGACCCGAAAGACGCGGGCTCGATCCCGGCCGCGGCGGCTGAATTTCTTGAAGGCGAAATTCTAGAGGCCCGTGTGCTGTGCGATGTCAGTGCACGTTAAAGAACCCCAGGTGGTAGAAATTTGCGGAGCCCTCCACTACGGCGTCTCTCATAGCCTCAGTCGCTTTGGGACATGAAACCCCAATAAACTGAAACCTTTCACAAAAGGCGCCTCCACACCGACTTGTCAGCCCGGGCTTCCCTTCGATAATGCAGCTCACGTCGCCTCTTCTTCCGACTGCCCACAATCGAATTCGGTGGCCCTCCTTCATCGGTGCGTTCCGATCCATACTACGACCATCGTCCCCGAGCTCACAACTTTTCCAGACGCCCACCTCGAAGGGCTGATAAGCGTGCATGCATACGTTTATTCTAGGCCTCCTGATATTTCCGACGCCTTTCAGGATCAACGTTTTCTTCGCCCGCTCCCGTTAGCTCCTGCCCCCCCCCTTCCCCCCCCCCCCCCTTATTATTAATCAGGCACAGAAACTGTAGCCTTTGTTCTTTTCTCCCTGGACAGTCTTGCCTCTAAAAAGGAAGCAGTTTATTCCAGGTGTGAATGCAAAGAGCCGCATGCCACAGGAAGCGCTTCTATAATGTACGCTAGCCTACTTAACCGGGGAGTATACGCAGCATACGCAAATCATCACCGATGGTTCAATTAATCAAGAGGCCTCTTCCTGTGGCCTTTATGCTCCCTTAACAAGCCATGTCCTTTCTTACCGCCTGCAGCGGAAGACATCTTCTACGACAGCTGAGCTTCACGGCATTAAGGAAGCTGTTTCGCATATCCTGCGCCGATGGGTTATCTTTACCGACTCCAAAGCATCTCTGCAGATTGTTCCCAACCTGCTGTAGAACCAATCATCTCCGCATTTCCATCGACGTCGGGTCTCTACATCATTTAGCTATTGTCGAAGGCCACTGCGTTAGATTTCAGTCGATACCAGCACACTGTGGCATTCTACGAATGAAAAAACAGATTAAGCTGCCCGTAAAGGCTACCAGCATCGGATATATATTCGGACTCTCCTTACGAAATCTGATGCGCCCCAAATGGCTAAAAGATTTGCTTCCGAAGAAAGAAATGTATCAGCTATGCAGCCTGCCGACACAACACTACCAATCGCTGTACTCAGTCGATCCCTACCTCTGATCAAGACTCCCAGAAATAATTCCTTGCCATCTGGAAGGACTTTATCATCGACTTCGCCTGAACACTGTTTTTACAAAGGGCTTGCGATACGTTACAGTCAAAAGAACAGTACGCATTGTGACAACTGCGGCTCGATCGAAACCGTGAAGCATATCCTGCTTGAGTGCCCTGCATATGCTGACGAGCGTGCATACTATGACGACTTCGAGAGCATCGTTACAATGTAAAAGAAAAAAAGAGGGGGTTTTCTTGATGTCCACTGCAGGAACTGTGAAGATTGTGTACCTATCTATGAATCATATAATGGCATCACCAAAAACCCTAGAAAACTTACCCATGAAATTATTGAAGCAGAAGCCATAGATAGCCTTGGTGACTTGTGCATCGCGAAACCGTCTGTTGGATTATCTCAAAATGAACTACATTATCTGAGAAACTATTGAAAAAGTTTATCATGCGCCTGCGCAATGTATCGCCACGTCGTATATATTTACCGCCCTGCGGTTAACAATAAACTGTTTGAAGTTAGCGCTCGTGTGTGTCCTTGCTTGTCCTTGTTCTGTTCCTGCGCTATTTTTGTTGGCATGTGTTACCAACAAGCCCAAGCTGCCACCTTAATGCTATGAACATGGCATGGGAAATCACTCCCCAGTGCCTCTAACAATGGACAGTGTTTTAGGTCTCTTAGTCTGCCGTAGGCAACAGAGACATGCAGTGAATTTTTTAATTGCATATTTAAAGGACATTTGGCTTACTGACAAGCTCTAAATTCACCTTGCATATTAGCCTGAACCCTTCTTCAGGCGGTGAACTTGTTAGCTCATATGACGGACTATACACTTCCTTTCATATGTGACATCATTACTCGCCTATGCACCTTAGTTCGCATTTAGTGGCCGCATTGTATCTTCTCCCCTTTTTGTTTTATTATTTCTTTCCTGCACCGCTCTCGTTCCTTTAACTCACAAATTTCCGTCCCCACGCAGAGTAGCATGCCAGTGATTTTTAGACGGCAGCTAAATTCTCTGTTTTTCCTTTAAAGGGCTTCTCTTTCTCTCGGATACTGCCCCAGTGGCCCACCGTAATGGTACGGACGCCACATGGATTCTATCGCACCCAGTGAGAGCCACATCGACACCCCTTGGCACTGGCCGGCTCCTTCGCGCGACCATTACCAGTCCGACGGCATCCGACATCACTGCCCTGCCTCGAGCCGAAGTTCTACGCCACCGCCGATCTCTCGTGCGCGCCGTTCGCCGTCACCACGGTGCCGCTCCGTATCGCCACAGCTCGAAAACTAGTTCCCGCGGCGAATGGAGGTGAGGTCGCTGGGCAACATTCCCGCCACCCAGATATCCCTCCTTCCGTTGTTATGCTCTTAAACAAGATTGGTGTATTTGCAGACGGTGTTTCAACTATGGCGCTGGTGGACACAGGTGGAACTATTTTTTCTATGAGTTTATCTTTTAAGAAAAAGGCCGCAAAGCGATGTTTACATGGGACCGATACGGGACTTTTTATTGAGTGAACGGCGCCTTGTTCTGTCCTGTGGGAGTTTGTTGTGCTGAGGTGTGTCTGGGCGGAGGAGTGTTCTCGGTGGAATTCGCAGGGCTGCCTCACTCAACGCGTGATGTTCTTCTAGGCGTAAACTTTCGGCGTATGTGTGGCGCCACTGTCGACGGCCGTACGGGTGAGATAAGCGTTGACGGTGTCCTTTCGCCGAGCTACACAGGGCCCTCAACCGGTCCAAAAAGAAGAGCGCTCCAGGGGTGGACGGGCTCACGTTGCATATGCTGCAGAAACTGGAAGCTCCGGAAAAGGCCCGCCGTCTGACCGTGTTCAACGACATCTGGTCGAGAGGCAACCTTCCAGAGTGTTAGACCAGAGCCATCATGGTTCCCATCCTCAAGCCCCGAAAGCCTTCCAGGGAGCCGTCTTCCTACAGACAAGCCTCGCTGGCCTCGGCCGCCTGCAAGACCATAGAGTCGGTGGCATTCGAGCGTCTCACCTTGATCGCAGAGGCCGCCAACTTATTTCCCGGGAACCTGAGAGGGTCCTGCTGGCACCGCTGCACCGCAGACTCTATCGCGGACGTGGTGTCGTCCCTCGAGGAGGCAAAGCATCAAGGAGACGTCGCCCTCCTAGTCCTCCTGGACGTCCAGTCGGCCTTCGAAGGTCTGCCCCACAGCACCATCGAGATGGCTTTGGACGAGCTGGGGCTGACAGGAAAACTCCAACGCTTCATAACCTCCTTCCTCTCTAACCGTTCCATGCAGGTCCGGGTCGGCCGTACCCTGAGCAGTCCTCGCCCCATCACTCCCGAGGTCCCCCAGGATTCAGTCCTCAGCCCCTTCCTGTTCAACCTGGTCATAGCAGGCCTCCCCCGCTCCATCCAGCAGGACCACCGCCATAAGGTCCTCTACTCCGTGTACGCGGACGATGTGTCCCTCTGGGTCCGAGCACCGAGAAAGCAGATCACCTCTGCCAGGCAGGCGCTCCAGCGTGCCGTCAACGGAGTCCAGCAGTTCCTGGCGACCAAGGGGCTGTCACTCTCGGCCACGACATCCGAGGCCCTGCTTGTCCATCCGAGGGAGCACGGGCGACGGCTGGAATTGCTGCCCTCAAAATAGATCGTACTAACCTTCCTTAGAAATCGCAGGTGAGGTACCTTGGTCTCACCATCGACCACCGGCTCACCCGGATCTCTGCTGACAAGGCCCTCCTGTCCCACATGGATCGAGTCGGCCGAGCAGCCCAATCCCTCCTCGCCCAAGGTAACGGCCGCACCCCCACCTGGGCCATCCGACTCTTCGAGGCATCAGCCACATCAGCCGTTCTCTACATCCTACCTCTTGTCACCCTGCGGACTAGTCACCTCAAGTACCTTAATCGCATGGAACTCTCCCGCAGGAAATGAATTCCCCTTCTCCTGGGAGTCCCACAGCGATGGCAGGTCCCGGTCACGCTGGCAGAGGCGGGCGTCTACCCACTGAATCTCCTGCTGCTCAAGAGAGGCCTCACAAAGACGGACCGGCTGGCACACATTCGTGACGGCGAGGCCCTCCGCGAACGTCTGCGTGGCAACTCCAAGATGGGGAAGCTGCATGCAGTCTACGTGGAGGCACTTGGCCCTGCCCAGGGACATCTGATTCTCCCTCCCCTCCCAACCTGACCCCCCTTGCAGGTCACCCTGGGCCTTGACGGTGTGACCAAGCGTCACTCTCCTGCAGTCGCACTCCGCCAGACCACCGCAGCCTTTCTGGAAGAGTGCAAAGGTTCTACCCTCCTCTTCACCGACGGCTCGGTGCTACCAGCCACGGGACAGGCAGCGGAAACTTCGGCAGTGCCCCAACTGCAGCAGTCCCTGACCTGCCTGCTTTTTTCCCGGGCAGCTCTACAGCAGCTGAGCTGGCGGGACTCCACCTGGCAGCTGACTTCATCGGGATTATTGGTCCCCCTGGCCCCGTCGCTGTCCTGTGTGGCTCCCAGCCAGCCTTCCAGCTCCTGAGCGTGCCCCACGTCTTCCAGACTTTGTCGAGCGTCCTCCGTGCCCAGCTGCATATCCTTAAGGATGCCGGCTAGCAGGTGTCTCTCCTTTGGGTTCCTGGTCCTGCCGGCATCCAGGGCAACGAGTAAGCCGAGTCCCTCGCCCAGGCAGCCCGCAACAACGGGACGCCTGTGTCTGCCTAAGTAGCCCCTCATGACTTTGCTCGGCAGCTACCCAGGCAGGTGGTAATAGCACAGCACCCCGACAGGCGCATCGCTGCGTGCCGGCCCTTCCACCGACTCCCAGACAGGATCCTCAAGCGGGAACGAACCCTCCTGCTACTACTCCGCATCGGCTGCTCCTGAACGCCGACGCGGAAGTTCGTCGTCGGCAAGGCCCCCTCCCCTGCCTGCCCATTGTGCGGCGATGCAGGCACTCTGGGACACTTGCTGTGTGCGTGCCCAACTTTTGATCCGCACCGCTGCCGCCTCTTTGCAGGTTACCGTGCCGTCGGCCTTCCAGCAGACACGGAGAGCCAGCTGCTGTTCCAGGCCAGATACCGCCTGTACGCCCACCGAGTCCTGCTGGCCTACCTCAAGGAGACCGGCCTGGACGCCCTCCTCTAGTCGTGCGGACGCCTGTAGCCGCAGCCCCCTTGGACCTGTGACCTCCCGGACATTCCGCGCATCCCACGGCGTTCCACAGCCGCATGGAGGTGCTAGAAGATTGACTTCTCCCAGCCCGATGCTTGCACACACCCCCAGTGCATCACGTCTCTTCCCCCTTCCCCTGCCCGGTGCTTGAACACACTCCCAGCTTCCCCCCCCCCCCCCCCCCCCGAGCTGTTGTTACAGCGGTGGCGGTGCGACTACACGACCCTCCCTCGCAAGGCCAAAGACTTCACCCGACGCGGCGGGGCAGCCACCTTTCCCCTCCCCGTTCTCCTCCCCCCTCCGCTGGTCCCGAAGAGTAATGCAACTAACTGGCCATTATACGCGGGGACCAGTATCCTCTCCCCAGAATATCTCGTAGTAACCACCACCACCACCACCTTTCACCGAGCATCACCCATTTGTGCCTATGCGGTTTGTGCGTCCGCAGATACCGTCGTGCCTCCGACGTCGTTGCTGTGCGACCCGGTTTCGTGCTCCCGCTGTGTGAACGAGCCTTGTGACGCTATCCTCAAGTGAAACTATTCAAATTCTGCCAAGAAGCCGTTTCGCTTCCCCATTGCTTGGTGCCGCTGAGGCACGGCTGCATTCAATTGCGGACTATCATCTGCTTTCCGCAGCCGGTGCTTTTGCCAACTGGGATGAAGCTTGCCGCACTTAGTGAAGACGTCCCAGCATCAGTGGCTTTGGTGACGGATGCGCAGGACGAACATGTTGCTGCGTCTTCGGTCGGCTAGCAACTGCGTATTATGATAACGCCACGGAGCGTGATGCTTTTGTAGACTGGCTGTCGAAGTATTCCTCTGTGTTTGGCACCCCATTCGCATGTCCCACACCGGTCATTGCATTGACACTGGACATGCTCACCCGATTCACCGGAACCTTACAGAGTGGCGCCGTCCGAGTGAAAAGTCAGAAATGAGCAATCCAGGAAATGTTACGAAAAGGGGTCCTCCTTCATGGGCGCTCCCTCGCCGGGCTTTCGACATTCTCCTCCCTTCCTTCGGCGCTGACAATCCGTGCTTAGCTGAGGCTCTCTGCTTGGCTGAAGAGGCTCGCCGGCTTGCCCGCCTGAGGACTGTCAAACCCCAAAACAACTCAAAAGCTCGCTACAAAGGCCACCACCGCATATCCACGACCTTCCTGACGAATACTTCTCGCTTTGGCGACCAATAAAGAAACGAGGGTTACGCCAGAAAATGCTGGCTCACTACAATGGTCCCTATGTCATCATCGACCAACTCACTGGCCTGAACCACCGCATTGTGCGCCCTCCCGCCAGTGGTCGCTGTTCCGCAACAACTGAAGTCATGCACTTGCCCGGTTGAAGCCCTGCCATTCTCCTGACAGAGCCTGAGTCGCCCAGAGGGCTTTGCCTGTGGAGGCGGAAAGTATTACAGACGTGAAGATGTCGACTCCAGGCGCTGGTACGATGACGAGTACATAGAAGCGCGTGGTGACTTTGGTGGGCTAGTGTCTTCCAGATAGCGGCTCCCTGTTTCTGTGCTTTGAACTGCAACGTTTCGGAAGTTACAGTATTCTGGGATAAAGAAAATTATTACTTCATAGTGCTGACAGAATTTATGGAAAAGAAGGGTTTTCAAGCACAAAGTTTACATGCCCAAAGGTCGTGAGAAATTGAAGTAGTTGATAGTTCAACAAATCTCCAGCTCTTTTGTTTGGTTGGTGACCATCGTAAGTTTTCTGAGAATTATACTTCACTTTTTCGTGAAGTTAAAATGATGAATGCCTTGTTTTTCCGTCATTCAAAATGTCTCTAGTCTTGCTACTTTGTTCTTTAGGCATGTGTTTTACAATTTCTTGTAGAGCCCCCAGTCAAGACAAATACAGGTTGTGTCGCTCTTTGCGTTGGGTCATTAACCATTACTTCTCAGTTGTACTGAGCGACAGCTGCACATATTTAATGCGTTTTCAGTCTTACTTTCTATTCTGATTTTTCTTTCATATGAGATAGCGCTCATATGAATGGATAGCGATATTACCGGTAGACTCCTTGAAATTGAGGGCTGACGTGTTTTTGTGCTCAGAAACTTAGTTTCGAATAAGGCGTTCATTTCTTTTGTGCGCTAAGTTTTATTTTGCAGTGTTTATTATCTGTGGATGCACGTTAAAATGAATTTACTTTTTACGTGGTTTCTAAATTTACTGTTCTTTGAGTTCAAAAATTAGATGTCGGATACTTGTAATACCTGTATTACTCCTCTGCTTATTTAGTGCACTACATCAGAGTGCGCTTATTTGCTATTCGTTTTGCTCTAGCTTATCGATCTGCATGTTGAAGTTAGCCACTATGTCTTAGGTACTGAATGTAGTAAAAAAGCACTATTGTCCAATAATTTACATTTTTTGAACTAATGTTCAGTTCTTCAGTTATGCGGAAGTCCAGCGAAAGGCCGCCGAACTCATCTCCCACAACATTTTCTATGGTTTGTTGTGTTATACGATATTGACTATATTTCAGTGTTCATTTCAACTTGGTCACTGCTTGCAATATCTCTACTAAAATTGTGGGTGGGAACGCTGTGTTCATTTTGCTCTGTTTTAGAAAAGTTTAAATTGGAATCGACAGGTCTTCGTGACCATTTGTTTTTTAGGCAGAAGTGTTACAGCCCCGTTACACGAATTTCCGTCGGCGATTGTTCTTAAGGCCGAGATGGTCTCAAAAAGATGGCTAGCCACTGAAGCGGCGAGTGCGACCACGGTATGAACAACAGATACCAGGAGCAGCTGCCTCTCATTTTCTCCACCTTCCTTGAGATTCCTTCACTCTCGCCACACCACCCCCCTTCCGTGCTAGCCACCTTCTGGAAAATTCCCGGTGGTAGCCACCCTTTGGTTGCACCTTGCTATGCACTCTGCACATACTCCTCCTTCATGGAAACGGTTACGCCTTCCTACGGCCACTCCATAAAGCCTCCTTCCATAGTAACTCTTCTCGTATATCCAGGGCAAGTACCCTCCGGGTGGTTTCCTTGGCAACCACAGAGCGGTTGTACGTTCTTACGCTTTCGCTATGCCCTCCTCCTTCAACAGTAACCATCTTCCGTTTGAGGATTCGTACGCCCTCCCGGTACCAACAGGTTAAGCCTTTCTCCGCTCACATCATATCGGCCTCATTGCATGGAAACCGCCTCACGAGTGGTTCCTAAGGCAACGCATAACGCCGTAAAGTACGACATGCTACTACGACGAGGACGCGAAACCCAGTACCAGAAGAATTACAGCTGTCGCTATAACACGCCGTAATATTTGCGCTGAAAATGAGCTCCATCTTTGAAACGTAAGTGCTTGGTATATTTTTTTTGCAAAAATCTACCCCACGCTCCAAGTAATGCGACCTTTTCCCTAGGTGTGTTTTCAACACAGTTCTTTCTTTTGCTGTTAATGAAAGGTTCTAGCTCATATGAGATTATAGTTATGAGCATGCAGCCTGTTCTTTTAGATCTGCTCCCGCTGCCATTTGAAAGCACTGAGTATTTTGGAGGGTGGCAATAACCCCGATCTGCTCACGTTGTTAACCGATTGTTCGCATTTTTCGGGGCGCAAATTCCAGAACAAGCGGAGTTTATCGAACCTCGATTAGACCGTATTCTAGAGGAGCAGCATTTCAAGCGTAACTATTGAAGTCAAAGGTGTGGGTTTTTTGTTGATTTTCCGTTGATTTTCTTTTTGTCCCGCAATCGATCCGTAGACTTCTTACCTAATCTAAATTTCCTAAACTCGCATATAGGCTACTCAAACTTCACCTGAACGCCTATACAAACACAGTTCCTTTTTTCTCTCGACTACCCGTTTTTCGAGCATAGTTCTCTCCAAGAAGAACACGAAACAAAGCATGACGTCAGAGTGATCGGAAACCTTTCAGATATGACCACTGCGTTTCCGCGAACACCTGTGCACTTAGAGCCATGCGTCGGGCGATAACCCGGGCCACGCATGGAAAAACTCAAAACTCGAAAGAAGCGAGCACAAAATCTTCGAACAAGTACGTCAGTATACGCCGCCATGTCAGCCGCCACTAACAACTGACAAGCCCCCCATTGCACATGTACTCTGAACTCGAGGTCGCATCCTCGTCCACACTGCTCCCTCTCCTCCGAATGCCCACGGCCAGCAGCTGACAGATGAAGTTAATTACTTCCTCGAGCAGTTGGGCGCCCTCTACGAACATTTCATAAGCTTTATACAGGCGTCTGCACTTAGGATCTCATTGCACCATCGCTATCATCACAACCCTTGACTACGCCCACTGCAGGGCAAAGGCCTCTCCCATATATCTGAAATTAACTTTGTCCTGTGCCAGCTGCGGCCGCTCCGTATGCGCAGACTTCATAATCTGATCCACCTATCTGTCTTCCTGCCTCCCCCTGTTACGCTTGCCTTCTCTTGGAATCCAGTTCGTCACCTCTGAAGACCATGGGTTATCTTGCCTTCAAATTGCATGCCCTGCCTAAGCCCATTTCTTTCTCTGGATTTCGACTAGGATGGCATTAACCATGGTTTGTACCCAAGTCACTAAGCCCTCTTCCTGTCTGTTAACGTTAAACTTATTTTTTTTTTCCATGCCTCGCTGCCTTGTCTTTAACCCTTTTAGTTGGCCTGCACGTTTCTGCCCCATAGGTGAGTACCAGTAAGATACAGCTGTTGTATACTTTTGTCTTGAGGGATACTGTTAAACTGCCATTCATGATCTCACACAACCTCTGACAGACAAATGCCCTCCACCCCACTCTTATTCTTCTAGTTATTTCACTCTCGTTATCCGATATGCGGTCACTACCTGCCCTAAGTGAACGTATTCTGTAACAATTTTCAGCACTTCGCTGCCCATTGTAGACTGCTGCTCCCTTCCGAAACAGTTGAAAATTACGTTGCTTTTCTCCTTAATATTTTTAAACCCAGAGTTCTGTTCTGCCTGTCTAACTCAGTCATCATGTTTTGCATTCCATCTCCTGGTGACTTAGCAAGGCGTAATCAGCGAATGAGATTAGTAAGGTATTCTCCATTAAAGCTTATCCTCAGCTATACATAATTTGGGCCTCTGAAATGCTCCTTTCTTATCGTCATTTTATTGCGGACTTTATGGAGGACTATAGTAGCTTTGGAGCTGTTATTGACATCCTCTAGTATTTATACATAGGGCTCTTCTACACCTTGATTCCGCAATGCCTGCATGGCTGCTGAGGTTTGGACTGAGTCAAATGATTTTTTTGCAATCTATGTAGGCTATGTATGCGGGTTGGTTAATTCTGCGCATTTCTCTGTCACTTGATTGCTAGTGTGAATGCGGTCCATTGTCGAGTATCCTTTACGAAGGCCTGCCTGGTCATTTGGTTCATTAAGGACCGAGGTTCTCCTGACACTATTTAGGGATAACCTAAGTAAATAGCTTATAGGAAATGGACAGTAAGCTGATTCATCTGTAATTTTTCATGTCCTTTTATATGGATTAATATACTAGCGTTCTTCCAAGTTAGTGTTACTCTGGAAGTCATGAGGCACTGCGTATAAACAGTGGCTAGTTTTCTACCACAATCTCTCTCCTCCATCCTTCAACTGATCTGCTGTTACGTTATTCTGATAGGCTACTTTCTCTCGTTGCATTGCTCCTAAGGCTTTGTTCACTTCATCTTTACTTACTGCCGGGGTGTCCCGCTGCCCTGTGATATATTCTTTTCATCTCATTTACCTCCTGATTACATTGGCTACTGTATAGATTTGCGTAGAACATTTAGGCTATATTGGCTGCCTTAACCATGTCGCTAATGGCATTACCATCTTTGTCTCTTAACGATCTGATTTCTGCTTAGGCCTAGTTTCCTGTTCACTGCTTCAAGCTTCCAGCGTTCTTTATGCTCGATTATCTCTGCATTAAAGCTTCTTATGTCGGTTACTTGCACTTATTTTATTAAGTTTGAAACCTCTGCTAGTTCTGTTTTTTCTCTCTTGTTCGATGCTTTCATGCTTTGGCGTTTCTTAATCAGATCATTTTTCCCTTGAGAGATTGAGAGAGTTTGCCGGTATCCCCTCGAACCATCCGATCACGTATACTTCTACTGTGCACTCCTTAGTGATAGCTGTGAGGTTATCGTTCACTTTTTGAACAGTAAAGTAGTCGCCGTCACTTGAAGCCGAATATCTGCTCTGAAGCGATAACGTGAATTTCTCTACTTTCCATTATACCGCTAACTCGCTAAAGAGATTCTGCTTCACTAGTTTCTTCCGTTGCCACTTAAGTCCAGGCTATTTCGAGATCTTAACGTCCTGTGGTCGCTACAGCGTACTTTTCTGAGGACCTCCACATTCGCACGATGTCAGGGTGAGCCCATAGTTTAAGCTTTATTTTAATTTTATTCTCAACATTGTGGCTCTTTTATGTTCACTTTCTGTTCTCTCGTTTGCGGAAGAAGGTATTCATGATTCGTAAATTATTGCTGTCTGAGAACTCTACAAAAACTCCCCCCTTGCTATTACTAGAGCCTATGCCATAGTCGCCTACTGCCTGGTCTTCAGCCTGCTTTTTTCCTACCTTGACATTGAAGTCACCCATTACTGCACGGTACTGTGTTTTTATTGTGTTCTTTGCCGATTCGACGTTTTCGTAGAAGTTTTCGAGGATCTGGTCCTCATGGCTGGATTTAACCTTGAACCACATTCAATTTTTATTTCTTATTAGGTCGAATTACAGTAACTGCAACCTCCTCGTTAATACTGTAGAACTTATGTAGTCAGCTATCTCTCGATTGATGAGGAATATCCTACACCTGGTTCGCGTTCTGTCCGTTTATCCACGACAGCATAGTATACCTGCGACCCCTTAGGACTGCACATGCCTTATCGGTCCTCCTATGCTCACTACGCCCTATGACGTCCTTGATAAGATTTGATAAGATTTTGGAAAGCCAGAAGTGCGTACAGCAAGACGTGTCTGATCTGAAAATTCTGTACGAAAAGATAAATGCGGCTATCATCTCCCTGTCTGACCGAGTAATTCAAGTAGAAAAAACGGTCGCTGTCTTTCGTGACATTCATGAAACATTCACCCCCATAGAGCAGCACTTAAATTTTGTTCGCCAATCTCTTCATATGCAAAATCGAAAACTGGTTGGTTTGGAAGATCGTAGCAGGCGCGCAAGCATAGTCATTTATGAAGTTTCGGAAAAAGAGGAAAACGGTAAAAGATTTAAAACAAACCGTTCTTAATGACGTATTTCAAAAATAGCTTGATGTCTCTGCTTCATCAGTAGACCGTTACTACAGACTTGGTAAATCAGCCAATAAAAAGAGGCCAATAATAGTTCACTTCCAAGATCTTTATGAAAAGTACGCCGTGTTTAAAAACATAGGGAAACAAAAAGGCTCTGGCATGTATACATTCAGAACGAATACTCTCAGGAAACTTCACGAAAACGGAAGTTGCTCTGGGAGTCGGCTCGAAAAGAGAATGATGACGTCCATAAGGTGAGATTGGTACACGATAGACTCATTGTTGACAAAGAAACGTTTGTCTGGAACGACACATCGAATAGCCTTACTAAAATCGCCTCGGTCCCCACACGGAATTTCGACTGATCACCAGCATCCACTCCTTCGAACTATAGACTCCTAACTATTCTTAACCTAAATGCTCAGACCATAGTCAATAAAGCAGAATCGCTCGAAGTCTTACTGATCACTCATAGTCCCTACATAGTTGTGATCACTGAAACTTGGCTTCACTCTGGCGTTAGTGATGACTGCGTTTTTTCTCCCTCTTACCATGTCTTCAGGCGTGATAGGTGTTCCCGCGGCGGTGGCGTCGCTATCCTAATAAAACATGATATTAAAGGTGAGGTTTTGCAGCAAATAGATAACCATGAAAGTTTATTCCCAAAGGTTAATTACGTTGGTCACACTTTCATTCTGAGCGCGTTGCATAGGCCTCCATATTCTGGTCCTGACTATATGCACAAATTGCAGGATCATATGCATTCATTTAGGAACAGTAAAATCCTTATTTGTGGCGACTTTAATATTCCTAGTATGAACTGGTCTACTGGTTCTTTTAAAACTTCTGAAAATACAGACTTAATTTCAGACCTAATGATTGCTCATGACCTTGTAAAAGTTGTAACTGAGCCAACAAGGGTGCGAGGGCTGAGCAGTTCTGTTTTAGACTTAATATTTGTCAGCCGCTCGTTTTCTGTGCACATGTCATCTGTATTGGAGGGAATATCAGATCACAGACTAGTACTTGTTTCTCTAATATTTTCTTCTTGTAATAAACCATGCAAAAATTTTCTTAAAGTTGTAAAAGACCTTTCACGTGCAAACGATGAATCAGTGCTTGATTATTTAGACATTGCTTTCGACAGATTTTTGGGTGAAGATGTCTCGGTTCTGTGGGCTACCTTCAAGGAGCACTGTGAGTTTTGTCAGCTGAATTTTATTCCAGACAAGAAGAAACGCGTCAAGAAAAAGAACCCGTGGATTAATCGCCACATTATTCATCTCAAACGTAAAGTCAAGCGCCTAAGCGTTCGAAACGGCCAAACACAGATCTCTTAGCAGAACTTGCGGTTGAACTTTCTTCAAATATTAGATTGGCCAGGAAACGGTACTTCACAGAATGTCTCCCGCAATTCATAAAAAGTAATCCTGCCAAGTTTTGGAATCATATCAGAGAGTCTCATAAGCCGATCGAAAAAATAGTCATGAATGGATGCGTTGTTACGTGCCAAAAGGGCATTGCTCTATTTGCCGATGATTGCATGATATATACTCCCGTATCTTCTGTTTCTGACCAGGAACATTAAGATAATGCTCTTCTTAGTGTCGTTTCCTGGAGTGAAAAATGGGGCATGGAAATCAATACTAAAAAGACTGCGCTCTTGCGGATAACAAGGAAGAAAAATTCGTTTTCCTTCAGCTATCGCATTAATGGCGTTTCAGTTAAAGAAGTGCCAAGGTATAAGTACCTTGGCATTGTTCTAAACTCGCAACTAAAATGGAATGGCCATATAGACCACATTAAATCCTCAGATTTACGTAAACATGGTTTTCTTCGCCATAAACTTAAGGACGCCCCTAGCAAATGCAAACTATTAGCCTACAATACTCTTATAAAACAAAAACTCGAATATGCCGCCATCGTTTGGGACCCACATGCAAAAAAGACATAAGCGAATTAGAAAAAATACAGAGCTGCGCAGTACGTTTTATATTTAATAAGTACAACAGAACTGATTCCCCATCCTCGTTAATGGCAGCAAATAATATTAAACCTCTTCACGTCAGACGCAAGATAGCCCGTCTATCTTTCCTTTGCCAACTAATCCACGGAAAACTAGGCATCTCTCCAGCCCCCTATGTGCAGTTTTCTGAAACGTGTAGAACTCGACGTCATCATAATCACACTTTAGCACCATACTTCGCGCATACTAACGCTTTTAAATTTTCTTTTTTCCCGAAAACTATTGACGAATGGAACGCCCTGCCTCTACAAGTGATATCGGCTGTTGATTTTGACAACGCACTTTGTGAGCTATTTTAGATTGTATATGTGCCACACTGTTGTGTGAATGTGTTTTTCTGCCCTCCCTGCCTGGACCCAAATGAGGGTCTGCAGTATTGTGAAAATAAATAAATAAATAAATAAATAAATAAATAAATAAATAAATAAATAAATAAATAAATAAATAAATAAATAAATAAATAAATAAATAAATAAATAAATAAATAAATAAATTTAATGAAAGCATGCCCAGTTCAGCGTCCTTGTGTAATAACCGCTAGTTCCCCGAACAGCGCTAATATACTAATCTCACTCGGATAAGTTTGTAGCGGTAAACGTCGCCAGGTTCAGTTTCCGATATCGGCCTTAGTACCCCTCCCTGCGCAACAGGTCGGGCCGCCGCCTTTGTTAGTTGCTCCGCAGCCGCTGGGGTCTGAAGGCCGATCGTTAATTGGTTTAGTCACATCGGAGATCGTGGCCAAGTACTGCACCAGGGTGGCCAAATCCTGTTCTGGTGAGGGAGTGCGCTGTCGGTTCTGGTCACCGAGATCAGGCTGCACCCCAGGCTTGATTCTGCAATTCCATCGACACAGAATTTTTTTTTAACCGATGATGAATTGCGTGCCACCTGGTTTCGAACCGCGGTGCTCCTGCACGCGAGGTGGATGCTCTACCTGAACGCCATCTCTGCATCTTGCAGCAAAATAAAAACAACCTCTGGACGAATTTAACCTCATAATAGATCTTCGGAGCCAAGAGCGAAAATGCCAGCTAAAGTATCAATAAAAGCCAGTGCGCAGATTGTCGTGCGACGGCTCAGCAACAGCGAATACTGCAACGCCGTACCACGGCGCTCAAGGTAGGCATTCTAGCGCTGTTGAGCAGTAAGAGCGGCGCACCGGCGTTCCCACGCTCTTCCCTGTCAGCTCCCGCGGCTCTTTTACCTTTAACTCTTGCACACCACTGAGGGATGAAGAGATGAGATGAATGAGGACAAAGAAATGTTACTGAAGTAGGAAAATTAGAAAGTATTTTAAATAGAAAAGGTGAAAGTATTGCTTAATTCAATGAGTAATGTAGATCATTGTCAAAGCAGAATCATTTCATTTCTTGTTGAAATACACTACATCCTTCAGCAATTTTTTGGCTAGAAGGCCAAGTTTCTCAACATAATCTCTATTTAAACCTTTGGCCTTACGCCACCTAACTAGGAGAGTTTGTATGCCTTCTTGGTACCCGTATACTGAGGTGTGTCTCAGACATCTTACCTCATGGATAACTTCCAAACTGTTCCGGTAGTATTTCCCGCGCACTCCGTACTTCAGTGGGCGAAATAGATGGAAGGAGAAGGTGCGAGATCTCGACAGCAGGGTGCATCAGGAAGAATAGTTCACCGAATTTCAGTGGTCTCCTCTTGGGTGCGTAGACTTGGGCGTGGCCTGGCGTTTTGACGGTGGATGAATTATACGTGCGCATATCTGTGCCACGAACGGACATGAACAGTTTCTTCAATTTCTGAAAGTTCATACATTAGGATACGGAGGTGAGTGTTTCATCATGGTGGGGGGGAGGGGGGGGGTACGTCAATCAGAATAACCGCTTCAGTGTTCGCTCTAACACCCGGCGTATGTGTTCAAAAGCAGTGACGCTCGTTCGAGAGGTCTCTCCCATAAGATATGTTTGCAAAATTTCGTACGTAAAGAAAAAAGCGCTATCAAGAGGTAGCGCGCCTGGCTAACGACAGAAGGTTCAACGATTCGGTTACCCGCTAGGCTCGGTTACCCGCTAAGCTTCCTGGCAGAAAGAGTGTATGCACCCCTGGAGAGGGCGTGAGCCGCACTCTGGCTTAGCACGAGTGCGGAGCGATGGAAAAAAGCAGTGAAATTAGCAACAAGCGCATACTCCATCCCAGCAGTCCATTATTTTTAAGAGTGTGGGCATGACTTTGCCAGCGGAGGGTGCATTTCCGAGGGTACATTTTGTGGCGGCACTCCATTGATTGCCGTTTATTTGTGGCTCGAAGTGATCAACCCGTCTTTCATTTTTCTGCGAAAAGCTTCGACAAAAGCCGCCGTGGTGGCTCAGTGGTTATGGTGCTCGGCTGCTGACCCGAAAGACACCGGTTCGATCCCGGCTGCCAGAGGCCCGTGTACTGTGCGATGTCAGTGCACGTTAAAGAACCTCAGGTGGTCGAAATTTCCGGAGCCCTCCACTACGGCGTCCCTCATAGCCTGAGTCGCTTTGGGCCGTTAAACCCCCTAAAACCAAAACCAGACAAAAAATCGTCGCCATCAGCCTCATAGCAAGAAAGAATTGGCAAAAGATGTTGCTTCTTTGTAATTTTTGATCCTAAGTTAGGCTTCGAGGAACCCAGCAGGTACAAATTTTTAACACGCTAACTGGTGGACAATTGAGTCACCATAGCCAACAGAGATGCCAAGTTGTCCAGCGAGTTGTTTGATTGTGATTCGTCAGTCATTTCGAACACGAATGCCCGCACGTTGTATGTAGAGCGGCAAGCGTCAAAGCTGTGTGCGGTCGACCGGCACGCGGGAGATCAGACAGATTTCCTTGTGATTGTTTTGAGGATGACAGGCGCTTCGGTCAACGACTTACCGTGCTTGTATCGTATGTCATGTCACCGTGACATTCTATAAGCATGGTTAAAGAATTCAGCGCGAAAAGACAAGTACAAACGAAGAAGTGAACAGGACTGGCGCTGACTACCAACACATTTATTCAAAGAAACGAGCAGCTTTTATAATGGCATTCAAGATTCACGTGACCAGATAAAGCAGCAGGCGTGGCAAAACTATCTAACACAGATACACATAGCTGCACACAACACCGAAGAAATAGCACATCGAGGCGACACAACGTCACCCCCGTACCAAAAATACTAAATGACCAGGAAGAGCCAAAAGAAACCATGCACAAAAGAATGAATTATCGACTTTTGCTGTCCACTCAGCGTGAGGCAATTGGCAGAAACGAAGAACAAAAGCCAAAACAAAAACAACACCGCAAGACTGTGTTAAAAGTCGAAGCAAAGCAAAATCAAAGAGGTAAAACGCAACAAAACAGAACGCTACGCGAAAGCTGTGTCATATGCTGAAAGCCATACACAGTCAAAGAGAAAGTTAAAAAGTGCTAAAAAACAACACTTACAGCAAAGGTCAAGCAAAAGAGAGACGTAACTATAGCGGCCCTAGAAAACTCACCTCCTTGTCTCAAAGTAAAATTGATGGGAGGCTGACGCACTTGTCTTTTGCTTTGGCGATGAACCGTGCCTCAATAACGACCCTTTCTATTTCGGTCCTCGCACGTGCTCTGATAACTGTGCGCTTGAAGAATGGTGCGCACCCTTTGCAAATCTTGCAATGGTCGTCCAGGTGCCCGCCGCTTATGTTGCGTACCTTCCGGCGGTGCCTTCCTGTTGCGTACCTTCCAGTCCTGTCCACTTCTTCGTTTGTCCCTGTCTTTTCGCGCTGCATTCTTTAAGCATGATCACTGACCAACAAGCCCAAACAGCCACTTTAATTCTATAAGTGCATGTGAGTATTTATGGTGGTCTGATTTTTTGTCAAACGGAATGCAGTGACAGTTGCATCTACGGACTCCATTTTGAAAGCTGGTCACAGAGCTGCCTAAGGTTGTAAATTCTTAAAAAATTTACTAGGGGCCAGAGGGGTTCACCGATTGCTTATAAAATATTGCAAATCATATGAACCTCTATTTGCTAAGAAAAAATATGTTGCATTACTTATTCAGTGTCTTATTATACCTACAGAAAGACTGCAAGTACAGTCCCAGCAGCGATGAGCAAAAAATTACAAAGAACAATGAAGCAAGAAAAGTGGGTGACAACAAGGCAAGATGAGTTGCTACAGAGGCTTTGCGATGAAGGTACGCAGTAAAGTTAGTAGGACGTTCTGAACTTCAGTCAGGAGATAATGCAGTGTATGCTTAAATAGATCGAGGTCGTCTGCAAAGGCAGGCATTTCGCCTCAGAGATATTGACTTCACCTGGACCTTAAATAAAATTTGGTGGCCCCAATCAGCATCACCCTCACCATTTGAGGTTTAGGTCTCATCAGGCGCCCTCACCTCATTTTTCCGGACGTCACTGGCGACCTGACTCAACCTAACCTGAACCTCATAATATGAGCTTCAGGTTGGGTTCCCAACCTAAAACAAATGGCTACATGTAAAATAACTTATATTATTTGCTCAGTATCCATCCGCCGCGAATCATGTCAGATAGGTAAACAAGAGCGAGGGCGGTGCCGTAATAAGCACTATAGTTGTAAAAATATCGGCGTTTTAATCATGGGAAAGCGCTAGCTGGTATTCCGACATAAGAGATCGGGCAGTTCGTGGCTTGGACATGGAAGAAGCTTCGTCTCCAACCTACGCGGGGGACCTCCGTTTTCTGCAGAAGCGGAAGACGGAGGTTCTTCGCAGTACGGCTCAGTGCTTGGAGAGTGGTCAGAGACTTGTGACCCCGACTGTTCATGGAGCAAAAAATATCGTTCAAGAAAATAAGCACGATATGCCTAAATTCCCAGTTCTATCGCCTTTATCCACGGCAAAATGCTAGGGAAGCTGCTGCCCTACCCCTTATCTCCTTTTGTGATAGGGATCATTCTACTGGCCACATCACATGCAAGCAGGGCTTATTCCCAAGAGTTCCCACTCTTTGGCCACTCCTGAAAAACCTTTTGATGGTCTAGTGGTGATCCGTCGTGCATTGGCGGTGGGGACAAGGCAAATTTTGTTTTCATTTCATTGGGCTGCCCACCTAACGAATGTATAGCAGTTATGATGGCAAGACACAATTTTCAGTCTTTTAACAATACTGCAGATTGGGCGAGTTGGTTAACATACATCTTGCAAAATTTTAGCGCGAAAAACACGGACAGAAAGAGTAGACGACGAGTCTTTCTCTGGCCCTCCTAACGTAGCTGCAGCACGCAAATGCGGCAGTTCTCAGTTATGAGACACTGCCACGCCATATTCCTTTGATCCTTGAGATGAAGGTGCTTGTAATGGAGGACATTTAGGGCTAGTTCATTCATTCATTCATTCATTCATGCAGCGTTCCTAGACATCATTGTGATGGAAAAACAAGATGACAGGCAGTTAATTTTGAAGAGCGCTCATGTTCGTTCGTTCGGGTCAAGATGATCATTCCAGTAACCTTTATATATATATATATATATATATATATATATATATATATATATATATATATATATTGTCACGACCAGAGGAGCCGTGAAGGTAGACGTCAGAAAGAACCCAAGACCGGGAGCCTTCCTTTAATTATCGAGCCAGCTTCCACGACACAGAACAGAACAGCGCGCCACGAGAGCCCACCGCCGCTTTGTCGTCGTCTTCGACTCAGCGCGGAGGCCGCGCGGCGCGTTAGGCGCGTGGCATTATTCCCCCCCGCGAAAGCAAACATCGTCTCGATGTGGAATGGGGTATGTACAGTGAGGGGAGGAGGAACAAAGAAAAGACTGGGGGTGAGGTTAACTATACTGTGCGCTCTAGATGACATGCAGGGAGAGTCAAGTACACACGTGGGGTAAGGGGAAAAGGTACGAAACAGCGTGACCACAGCGCTCAGTCACGCGAAAAGTACGGCTTTAAGCGCACTACATGCACGATTTCAGGCCGTTGACGCTGAGGGCCGGCGACCATAGTTCCATGGGGGACAACTTCGTAGTTGACGCTGTTCAGGCGGCGCAGGACTCTGTACGGGCCAAAATACCTATTTAAAAGCTTTTCGCACAATCCCTTGCGGCGCACTGGTGTCCACACCCACACGTGGTCGCCCGGCTCGTAGTGCACGTCCCTGTGCCGAAGGTTATAGTATCGGGCATCGGCGGATTGCTGGTCCTTGATGTGCAAGCGGGCCAGCTGACGGGCCTGCTCTGCTTGCTCCACGAAGTGGCCAGCTTCAGGGGGAAGCTCTGCGTCGCCGTACGGCAGCATGGCGTCTAGCATCATGCGGACCTCTCTGCTATACACGAGACGGGACGGGGTGAACTGCGTCGCGCTATTATATGCGAAGGCGACGTACGGCAAGACCTCATCCCAGGTTTTGTGTTCAACGTCGACGTACATCGAGATCATGTCCGCCAATGTTTTGTTGAGCCGTTCCGTTAGACCATTGGTTTGGGGATGATACGCTGTTGTTGGTCGATGAGCAGTATGGTTAAGCGCTAAGATGTCATGTAGGAGTCGGGCTGTAAACGCCTTGCCTCGGTCAGTAATGATGGCCGATGGGGCGCCGTGTCTAAGCACGATGTCGTGCATAAAGAAGTGGGCAACTTCGGCGGCAGTACCTCGCGCAAGGGCCTTCGTTTCAGCGTAGCGGGTCAAGTAGTCTGTGGCGACTACGATCCACTTGTGGCCGGAAGACGAGAGAGGAAATGGCCCCAGAAGGTCCATGCCGACTTTGTCGAATGGTATTTGTGGCGGCTCGATGCACTGAAGCAGTCCAGGAGGCTTGAGCGCGGGTTTTTTTCGCCGCTGGCATTGCCGGCATGTCCGGACATAATGCTTGACACTTGAAGTTAGGTTGGGCCAGTAATAGTTCTGCCGGATTCGGGATAAGGTGCGGGTAACTCCAAGGTGGCCGGAAGTCGGTTCATCATGGCAGGCAAGGAGGACTTCATCCCGCAGATCAGACGGTATGACGAGCAGGTAAGTTGTCGGACTTGAAGTAGAGTTCTTTTTATAAAGCACCCCTCTCCGCAGGCAGAACGACGATAGTCCACGAGCTAGGTTTCGTGGTATTTCAGGGCACCCACCTTCGAGATGTTCGATGAGCAGACGGAGCTCGGCGTCGGCACGCTGTCTGGAAACGAGCTCAGATGTGCTGACCGCTCCAAGGAAGCTATCATCGTCGGTGGTGTCTTGCGGAGGAGGTTCGACGGGAGCGCGTGACAAGGTATCAGCGTCGGTGTGTTTCCGGCCTGACTTGTAGGTGACGGTGAAATCGAATTCCTGCAGGCGTAATGCCCAACGTGCTAAGCGGCCGCAAGGGTCCTTTAAATTTTTCAGCCAGCACAGCGAGTGGTGGTCGGTGACGATACGAAACGGTCTGCCATAGAGGTATGGGCGGAACTTGGCGGCGGCCCAGACTACCGCTAAACATTCTTTTTCCGTGGTAGAGTAGTTCAACTCAGCACGCGGCAGTGCGCGGCTGGCGTAGGCAATTACTTTGTCGACACCGTTTTGCCGCTGAACTAGAACGGCGCCAAGACCGACGTTGCTCGCATCCGTGTGCACCTCCGTATCGGCATCTTCGTCGAAATGTGCCAGGATGGGCGGTGATTGGAGTAGGCGTCGTAACTCGTCGAAGGCAGACTGTTGTTCGTTGCCCCAGGAAAATGATGTGTCATCACGGGTTAGGAGCGTCAGAGGGCTGGCGAGCTGGGCGAAGTTTCTAATTAAGCGGCGATAATAGGAGCACAGGCCTAGAAAACGACGGACTGCTTTTTTGTGGGAGGGGACCGGAAAGGCAGCAACGGCAGCAAGCTTCTCTGGGTCAGCGCGGATTCCGTCAGCACTAATGACGTGCCCGAGGAACTTCAATTCGGTGAACCCAAAGTGGCATTTTTCTGGTTTGAGGGAGAGGTTGGCGGATCGAACGGCTTTGAGGACAGTCCTGAGGCGGTGCAGATGTTCCGTGAACGTTGCGGAAAAAATGATGACATCGTCAAGATAAACAAGACAGGTCTGCCACTTCAAACCGGTGAGAACGGTGTCCATCATTCTTTGGAACGTGGCAGGAGCACAGCAGAGCCCGAATGGGAGGACGCGAAATTCGTACAGCCCGTCCGGTGTAATGAAGGCGGTTTTCTCACGGTCCCTCTCATCAACTTCTATCTGCCAATAACCACTTCTGAGGTCGACCGAAGAGAAGTACTTGGCTTGACGAAGTCGGTCGAGGAAGTCGTCGATACGCGGGAGCGGGTACACGTCTTTCTTGGTCACACTGTTCAGCTTCCTGTAGTCGACGCAGAACCGTAGTGTCCCGTCTTTCTTTTTCACGAGGACGACAGGAGACGACCACGGACTGCTTGACGGTTGGATGACGCCGTCTGTGAGCATCTCTTCGACCTGTGTTTGAATAGCATCTCGCTCACGAGGTGACACACGATAGGGCTGCTGATGGATGGGTCGGGCTCCTTCATGCGTGATAATGCGGTGTTTAACTATCGACGTTTGGCGCACTTTGGACGACGACGTGAAACACGCACCAAACTCCCGCAAGACGTCCTGGAGTTGCCTATTTTCAGTGGGTGGAAGGCCAGGATTTATGTCTACGCTGGTGACCGCTTCGGCGTCAGCTCCAGGTGTGTCCTCCGCACAAGCAAAGCATTCGGCCACTTCCTGAACATGGTCAACGTAAGCAATGGCTGTGCCACGGAACAGATGTCGATGTTCATTGCAGAAGTTGGTGACAAGGACCTCTGTACAACCGTCATGAAAGGATCCAAGGCCCCGTGCCACCGCAACCCCCTTAGTGAGTACGAGGGAGACATTAGGCTCGATAACCCGGAGTCCCCTATGTGGCTCGTCGCAGGTAACTCTCGTGAGAATGCTGGCACGTGGTGGCACCGTAACGTTATCGTCGGCGACTCGCAGGGCGAACCGAGAACCCTGGTGCGCAGGTTCTTCTGTGGCCATTGCGGTAGAAAACGTCACCAAGCGGTTCGGGAGGTCTATGAGCGCACCGTGCTCGCGAAGAAAGTCGATGCCAAGGATGACATCGCGAGAACATTCGCGGAGAACGAGAAAAGTGGCAACGAATGTGCAGCCTCGAACCGTAACCCGGGCCGCACACATGCCGAGTGGTGCGACAAGATGTCCGCCTGCCGTGCGTATGTCGAGACCGTCCCAGGGTGTCGTCACTTTTTTCAGGGCCGTCGCAAGCCGTCCGCTAAGGATAGAGTAATCTGCGCCCGTATCAACCAACGCGCTGACCTCCTTTGTGTCGACGAGAACAGGGATATCCAAGGAGACCCTGCCTTCAGTACGGCCCGTCGATGGCTGTTGTGGAGGATTCAGTCGGTGCGGCGGCGGAACCTGGTCGGCGACTGGGGTTGCGCTGTCGGAGCGATTCAAGCGGCGCGTTGGGGGAAACTCTTCGGCGATGCGGCGTTCGGCGTCGGGGCGATTGGGTCGGTGCGGCGGCGGAAGCGGGTCGGCGATTGGGGTTGCGGGATCGCGGTGATACGAAAGGCGCGTCGGGGAAAACTGTGCAGCGATGCGGCGTGCGACGTCGGGGCGATTCAGTTGCTGCGGCGGTGGAAGCTTTGCGTCGGAACGGCGTTCGGCGGCCTCGCCTCCAAAGGCCGCCGGAGCTAGTTTTCCCGACGAGGGCTCGAGGAACCACGTTGTCCTGAGGCGAAACGGGACCCAGAGGGCGAAGACCGGCGTGGAGAGGGCGATCGCGACTCGCGGCGCGGAGGAGATGGTGAACTACGCTGGCGGGTGACATACTCGGCGATGTCTTGAGGGCGCTCTCCAGGGCGTGGACGGGGGCTGTCGACAGAAAAACCGCGTAGTCCCATTTCGCGATAGGGGCACCGCCGGTAGAGATGGCCGGCCTCACCACAGTGGTAGCAGAGCGGGCGTTGATCCGGAGTGCGCCGGAGGTCAGTCTTCCGCGGTGCCTGGCGCCGATCCGCCCAGTAAGGAGTCGGCTGGGCAGAGTGCACCGCGACCAATGGTGCGGTGTAAGGCGAAGGCCCAGGAGATGGGGCCGCGCGGCGCACGACGTCCGCGTACGTGACTGGCTGGACAGGAGTCGGGTACGGCGCGGGATCGTATGGGGTCGGTTGCGGCACCGGCATAGCTGCAGCGTCTTGTGCCCTGAGTGCCTGTCGGACTTCCTCGCGGATGACACTGGTGACGGAATCGACGCGAGGGGCAAATGTGGCTTGAAGGTGCTGCAGCTCCTCGCGGACCACGGAACGGATGAGTTCGCGAAGGGAGTCCGGATTCGTCCTGGGATCATGGTCGAACCGGTCCAACGTTGATAGAGTCGACGTTTGGCGCAGTTGCCGGTCGTACTGATGGGATCTTTGCTGCAGCAATTTCTCCATATGCACGGCGTCGGCCAGGAACTCCGCGACGGTGTTGGGCGGGTTCCGCACGAGGCCGGAAAAGAGCTGGTCTTTTACGCCGCGCATCATATGCGGCAGCTTTTTTTCTTCAGGCATGGCCGGATCGGCGCGATGGCAGAGATGCTTCACATCCTCGACGTACATGGCAACACCCTCATTGGGAAGCTGAATTCGAGAGGACAGTGCACGCTCTGCGCTCTCCCGGCGGTCGCTGTTAGCGTACGTACTCAGGAGCTGACGTCGAAAGTCCGGCCACGTAGAGAAAGTATTCTCATGGTTTTCGAACCACGTTCGTGCAGAGTCTTCAAGGCTGAAGTAAACGTTACGCAGCTTTGTAGCGTCGGCCCAGCAGTTAAAGGTCGCGACCCGTTCGTAGTGAGCCAACCAGTCTTCGGCATCTTCAAACCGGTCGCCGTGAAAGGGCTTAGGCGTGCGTGGAGTCTGAAGGGTGAGATAGGTGGGGCTGGCTGCAGGGACAGTCGTAGGCAGGGCGGGCAGTGGCGTCGCCATGAGTGGAGTGGTAGTTGAAGGCGCGCTGACAATACCTCCGGATCCTCCGGCTGGCACGATGGACAGGGGTGGTCACAAGAGGCGGACGCGTCGAGTCGTCCTCAGGAGTAGGGAGCATCGGCCGCACCTCCACCGGTGTCACGACCAGAGGAGCCGTGAAGGTAGACGTCAGAAAGAACCCAAGACCGGGAGCCTTCTTTTAATTATCGAGCCAGCTTCCACGACACAGAACAGAACAGCGCGCCACGAGAGCCCACCGCCGCTTCGTCGTCGTCTTCGACTCAGCGCGGAGGCCGCGCGGCGCGTTAGGCGCGTGGCAATATATATAAAACAAGGAAAGGGGTATGAGGGGTTTGTTATGAATAAGAGAAGCCAACAGCCACAGAAACCAAGGGACAGAGGGGATTTTTTTATTTATTTATTTTGTGGTGTTGTTCGATATGAATATTACTGAATATGTTATCGCTTAGAGCTATAATTGATTCGAAAAGAATAAGAAAAAACAACCACATGCCGCCGGCGGGATTCGAACCCACGACCTCCGAATTACGCGTCCGGTGCTCTACCGCTGAGCTACGGCGCCGGCTGTCAAATCTTCTGCTTCCGGGGGTATTTATGTTAACAGCTTCCACCCTCGCCTTTGGATGATGTTCTACGTCACATCAGCGATAACTCAGGACGTGCTACTTACGCCGCTTAAGAACGTGGGTGGCGCTGATGAACACTCTCAAGCATAGGTTATTTGTAAACATAAATACCCCCGTAAGCAGAAGATTTGACAGCCGTCGCCGTAGCTCAGCGGTGGAGCACCAGACGCGTAATTCGGAGGTCGTGGGTTCGGATCCCACCGGCGGCATGTGGTTGTTTTTTCTTATTCTTTTAGAATCAATTAGCTTTAAGCGATAACATATTCAGTAATATTCAAATCGAACAACACCACAAAAAAATAAATAAAAAATCCCCTCTGTACCTTGGTTTCTGTGCCTTCTCTCTCTCTCTCTCTCTCTCTCTATATATATATATATATATATATATATATATATATATATATATATATATATATATATATATATATATATATATATTATTTGGGAATACGCTCATGTTCGTTTGCTCGGGTCAAGATGATCATTCCAGTAACCTTATTTATATTATTTGGGAATACCACGCTGTCACCAGCTGCCACTCCGTAACTCACCTACTGCGGCGCGTGGTCACTCGGCGCTCAGGTCTCCACGAGGCTCACGCTTGCCGAGTTGCCCACGCGCTGGCCCTCAACAAGGTCATGTACTTTGCATCCTACATTTCCTTCAATCAGACTCAACACTCTCGAGACTGCCCTTGTGGGCCTCTACAAGGCAGCTCTCAACCTCCCTATCACTACCTCTACCGCTAAGATCTTTGCCACAGGCCTCTTTCATCCTCTCCGTTCTCTTCTCTCTCTCCATCGTGACTCGCAGCTTGCCCGCCTTTCCCTTACCCGTCAGGGTCAGTGGTTACTGACTCAAGCGGGTATCTCGCCCATTCCCATAGCCCCTTTTACCTCTCCTATTCCAACCACGGCTCCCAATCTTCGTATCCTCCCCCTCCCGACCAACATGTCCCCCGTTCTGCACGCCGGCCATCGTCATGCGGCCGCGCAGCACCATTCCTCTCTCTTTGATACCTAGGGTGTAGCCTCACGGATGCCTCCTTCGTGGGTCCTCGAGGTTCCTGCGGCTACGCCCTGTACCATCCCCACCTCCACGCTCCTGAAACCCACACCAGCGGGCCGTATCTACACCCTCCGGATGCACTGTCCCTCGAGGTCCTCGCCAGTGCACATGCTCTTTAGTCATTTGCTCTCCTTTCCTCTCTTCAAGAGTAGACAGTCTATTCAGACTCACAAGCCGCTATACAGCACATACAGAAACGCACTCTAACCCCTTCTCTCCAAGAGGAGGTCAAACGAGCGGTCTCCGCATTGCAGCCTTCCATCGTTTTCTTCCGCTGGGTCCCTGGCAATTCAGGGATTGACGGCAATGAGCTGGCCCATCAACTCGCCCGAGCCACACTTTTCCGGGCACCGTTGATCTCCTGGCCCAAGCCATCGGAGGACGGTGGGATACTCACCCTTCGCCGCACCATAAAAGAGGTCTACCTCGAGCTCCGCCTAGACAAACGCTTTTACCCTCCCCCTCATCCATCGCTCACGGTGCCGGAGGCTCGCCTTCTTCGGTGCATCCAAATGAATGCAGTTAACACCCCGTCTCGCCTCTTTCTCTATAGCTATCGATCAGACCCTGCCTGTCCCAACTGCCCCTGTATCTATGCGGACCTGGCCCATTGCCTCTTTTATTGCTCGGCTGCTCAGCAGTAGGGTTCCTACCCCCCACCTTCTTTATCCGTCACCACCTGGTTCGACTGGCTTGGCGCTGAAGGGGAGGAAGAACAGCGACTTCTGGTCGCCCAGGCGGTCGACATGCTCGGCCTGTAAATTATGGCCGAATAAAGGTCTTGTACTACTACTACTACTACTAAGGAAAATATCTATGGCAAACATTAAAACCAAAAAAATGAAACTTATATGACCTGCACACGCCGTTAAGCGTCTTTTGACGTCACAGCATCGCTCCTTCCAAGAAGACCAACGGTGAGCACCCTCCAGTAGGCTTAGCCTTAAGACCCACTGCCACCGAAACCTATGAGTGGGTTGCGGTATCCGGTATACTGGAGGGCGATAACTGATCACCAACTCTCACTGCGTACTTTGGTGCTGCGCTCGGAATCTGCTTGAGAATCGGCGACCGCCGGAGTAAATCACGGAAACCGGGAGAAGCGTCGGCCTCAGGAACCGACCTCTACCTAAAATTTCGAGCTTTCGCTGGCATCACCGCAACCTTATTTCATTCTGTGAGGTTGATGCCATTTTGAGGCTGACCTAATGAGGTCAGCCTCAAAATGTGTGTTCTAGCCTGAAAGATGGACAGCGCCTACTGTATGATGTGGATGTCCGGAAAATTAGAGATTTCTGCTGGTGTTCGGCGGTGTTCTAGGAGAAGATTTCAGAAGCAGGCCTAGACAAGCCACCAAGAAAACGAGCTCGGCCTGCGCGCGTCTGGCGCTCACGGAGGGAAGGGGATTACAAATCGATGAGGGAAATGGAGGGTGAGCAATATTGCGAAGAAAACAGTTCTTGCAGGTAAACCAAAACTTTCTTTGCGTATATCAGTGATTTATGTGCTTTACCGACGCATCCCGTTTAAAAGAACTGTTGCATATTTAGGGAAAGGACGGCTGATGGTACTCTATAACCTCAAGAAGGAAATAGACTGAACGAAGCCCTTCGATACAAGAAAGACAAACAATCGATGAAGAGCTGGTAGCTTTACAGACCAAGAACGAGTCAAGAAAGTGAGTGTGGTATCAATATTCACCACGACGTTCATAATGACAGGCGCTGGGGGTAAAGCTACATTAAAACTGCATATAAAAATGAAATTAAATGAGTTTTCCGTGTTAATGTTAATGTTGGCGGTAATGTTGGTCTGAGGGACAGTACTGTATCGAAGACTGCTTATCGCTTTAAAGAGCTTGATGTCATCAGTGTAAAGAAAAAAGGAGGAGCGGCTTATTAGGAATGAAATGTTATTAAACAATAAGAGAGGTGATGGGTTGCAGAATAAATTTCTGTGGAGGGCACCTTATTGACAAAGTGGTTGAAGGTATTGTAGCCGTTAACGCTGATGTAATGAGCATGACTTTAAAAACAGCGCCTGAGAGAATAGAAAAAAAAACTGGATTACTATTAAGGAGAGCTTCTTCATTAGCAGTGGATAACTGAGAACACCAAACGTCTTGCAGAGGTGCAGTACACCTCACCGAGTTGCCACTATCTATTCTCTGCCTCGGCCCTTTCGCTATAAAGCATAAAGCGTTGGTTGTAGTACAGACTGACCAGGTAAGGAACTATGTCACCTGAGGGGAGCAGTGTGTGTTTCACTGCCAAGGACAGGACTGTGTTCAGCAGGGATTGCAAAGGTTCGCTTGTAGCGCAGAGGAGAGAAACAGATCCGTAGTTTGCTGCATTTGTTCGCACTCCAGATTCGGAAACTGGAAGTATACGTGCTGCTTTCCAAAGAATGGGAATTTTAGCAGAAGAGACACAGTTGTCAAATAAAGCAGTAGGAACAGCAGCCAGAATGCTAAACTGAGTTTTCAATGAAGGAATGAAGGAATGTGATCATGACCACATAACAAAGACGTTCTTAAGCGTCCCAGCACCTTGTTAACTTCAGCCACAGTAATTAACTGGACGCAACACTGATATGAGGAAAAAGAGACTTGAGAAGGGTCAAAGCTATCAGATGAAAAACGGAACGTGATTGTGCCGCAAAGGCTTCAGCGACTAATGGAACCTGATTTAATGTGAAAACAAGGAGGAAAATATCTCCCATGATGTTTTTGGCTTCCTAGGAGAGGACATACCGCCAGGAGTTTTTCACATTGCCGATTGAGTTTTTTTGAACAGCTGCAGCCGATTACGAGCGAAAAGACCAAGAGCTTCAGATCATTTTGTAGCTGTGTGGAAAACGTGGTCGCCCCAAGACATGGTTTGGTTAAATGAACGGTGTTCAAAGTTAGATTTTCAGAATTTTAATACTAATACCAAGAGCACTGAACAAAAATTGTTGTCATGGAATATGCGGGCAGGCGGAGGAAAGCTGATCAATATCAGTAATTAACTAAATACAATAATTAACATAATGAATGACGCAATCATCTGCAAAAAGATGTACGGATGACGAAACCCTAGATGGCAGGTCGTTGAAAATTATCAAGAGAAGTGAAGAACAGATACCAGCGGTTCTCCAGTCATTAGTTCAGTTGTTTCAGATCAATGACCAGCAATGACGGTGAACTGTTAGTCGAAAAGCAGGGAATCTAAGATAAAATTAGAAGGTCAAGTGACAGACGTGCAAGTTTAGACATGAAACGTTGGCCAAGTAAAGCTGATTCCGTGGACAAGTATTTTCTTTAATTTTGAAAATATTAGAAGCATTGATATTCATCCATACAGTCGTCTTGGCATGTGGCTTATGGGGGTTAACGTCGCAAAGCTAATCCGGCTATGAGGGACGCCGTAGCGGAAGGTTCCGGATAGTTTCGGCCATCTGGGGTTTTTTAACATGCACTGACATCGCACAGAACACGGGCCTCTAGTATTTCGCCTCCATCGAATTACGGGCGCCGCGGCCGGGATCGAACCCGCGTCTTTCGGGTCGGCAGCTGAGTGCCATAAACACAGCCAACGCGGCGGCTTATCTGTACAGGCGTGTCTCGTTTATATCTGCATTTTGGTTTCCGAATAAAGTTGCCCATAAAGCAAGCAGACTGTGATAAAGAATGGTTGGTTTGGTTGGTTTAGTGGGGTTTAACGTCCCAAAGCGACTGAGGCTATGAGAGACGCCGTAGTGAAGGGCTCCGGAAATTTCGACCACCTGGGGTTCTTTAACGTGCACTGACATCGCACAGCACACGGGCCTCTAGAATTTCGCCTTCAAGAAATCCAGCCGCCGCGGCCGGGATCGAACCCGCGTCTTTCGGGTCAGCAGCCGAGCGCCGTAACCACTGAGCCACCGCGGCAGGTCGTGATAAAGAATGATGAAGAAAAAAATATACTCAGAAAAGAAAAAAAAAACATTGTGATTAATATTTGCTTTTATGTGTAGTAGGGGGCAGTGAAGAGGTAATTATATAAAATTTTGAGAACTGAAAGTGTGTTATGGTGGTCGCCATTATTTTTAATATAATGTGATGCAGTTTGAAGCATTCAGTGTCCTACGCGGCGCATGACTGCGTTTTATGGTCTTATGGCATATCTCCTACTACGACTACTAACATACCAAGACTCTCGAGTATGTACATCTCTGTGCTAAGTAGGCGGACAGCTGCTGAAGGAGGGTTTCAACGGAACGCAAGCTGCATGGTGAGCATCCGTGGCAGGTATTTAGAAAATATGACAAAAGGTAACGAGTGTCAACTGGGCACCATGTTATTAGCAAGGTTACGGGCAAGAAAACAAAGCCATCCTGGCATCTGCATTGCTTTTCGCTGGTGTCCTGCACTAAAAATAGACGAAAGCGAATGTCTAGTTGACAAAGATGACCTTTTCACTGTACATATTCACGCGCCTAGGTTGAGTGGACATCAATAGGCTCTGTTAATTTTAGTGATGTGCATTGTCCGGACACGGAGGTTTCATGGGAAAAGTTTAGTCTGGAGAAAATTTTCCATCATTCGAATCGTTCATATCCACGTGGGTCGAAATAATAGGCACGACTGTAATTTTTCGCTCGGTTTATATCAGCATATAGTAAATTAGAGGCACACGTGCACACAACATGCCCCTATGAAAAAGAGCACTGGAAATGCACACGTTCACAATGTGAGTAAAAGAGGCCAAAATAAGGTCAAAAGAGAATTGAGTGAGCTGCATTTCCATCGCGTCGACGTTACAAGCCGTAGTGCTTGCTGATAATATCGGCCACTACATGCCCTAAGTAGGCGTAATCCCTTATCACTTCCAGCATCTCGCTGCCAATTGTGAACTGCTGTTCTTTTGCAAGACTCTTCCACATTACTTTGGTTTTCTGCATGTTAATTACAAGGCCTACCTCTCTGGTTTGCCTATCTAGCTAATTTCTCATTCTCTGCAGCTCATCTCCTGAGTGATTTGGCAAGGCAATGTCATCAGTGAATCGCCAACTACTTAGGTATTCAACTCTTATGTGCAACTGTTCCCAATCCAGGCCTCAGAACACCTCCTCGAAACAGGCGGTGAAGAGCATTGGCAAGATCGTGTCTCCCTGCCTGACACCTTCCCTTAATGAAATTTTATTGCTGGATTCATGAAGTACTACAGTAGCTGTACAGTCGTTATAGATACCTTCCAGTATTTTCACATAGGACTCTTCTACAACCTGATTCCGGAAAGCCTCCGTGACTGCTGAGGTTTCAACAGGTCAAATGCTGTCTCGTAATCAATGAACGCTATCTATATGTGTTGATTATATTCTGCGCATTTTTCTATCACCTGATTGATGTTGTGAATACAGTCTATTTTTGGGTATGTTTTACAAAAGCGACCGCAATCATTTGGGTGATTGAAGTCATAGGTTGTCCTGATTCTATTCGCGATTACCTAGTAAATATCTTGTAGGCGACTGACAGTAAGCTATTCGGTCTGCAATTTTTCAAGTCCTTGACGTCTCCTTTCTTATGGATTTAGATAAGGTTAGCGTTCTTCGAAGTTTATGGTACGCTGTAGGTCATAAGGCATTGGGTATATTGGATGGCCAGTGTTTCTGGCACAATTTCCAGCCCTTTCTTCAAGAGATCTGCTTGTACCTGATCCTCACAAGCTGCTTTGCCCTTTTGCATTGCACCTAAGGCTTACATTACTTCCTGTTTTGCTACTGCAAGGACGTCCCATTGCTGTGCTCTAGTGCTTCTTTCACTAGCTTTCTAATTACATGGGCTACTGCGTATATTTGTGTAGAACTCTTCGGCTGCATTAACTATCTTATACATATTGTGACGAAGACGAAGCTGGCAGTGGCGCGGGACGGAGCAGCCGCGCTAGGCCAGCGGCCATTAAATCATCTCATAGCCATGGTTCACCACGTCTCATTCTTCGGCTGGCCGCCGCGTAACATTTGGTGGAGGTGCTGGGGTCCCTTCATCGCCATCCTGGTCACGGAGCTTCGGCGTCCTGGGCCTGCCGTGGACGTCGGCCGTGAGTACCTGGTGTTGAAGACGGAGGGGTCCTGGAGATGACTAACTCGTTTAGCCCCGCAGGTACCGGCTCCGAATGACGATGTCGGACTGCGCTATCGAGGAAAACTGTACAAAAGGGTTTATTCTACATATTTACAGATGAGAATCGAATCGAATGCGAATGCAATGCAATGCTCCGATCACACAACAACATCCCGTTAAATACGGTTCGCGTTCCCCAGATCCCTGACTGGGGAACTTAGTTCGAATAACGTTGTCCAATCGGATGGGCCATTGATGATGCTGGCGGTACCACCCACGGCAGGGCGGTGCTGATGCCCTCTCGCTCTCTCACAGCTCGGGGGATGAGAAGGCGAAGACAGTCATCAAACACAGATGCGTCACCTTGACCACTGCCGCAAGTGTTCTGTGCGTTGCCTCCGTGGGAAAGCAGAATCCCGCAGTCTCCTCGCAGGTGGTTGAACCTTCTCGAACTCCCCCGCCGGATGGCCGAAGCACGAGACTCCTTCGACACAGCGTCTTTCAATTAGCAGCCTCGTTCAGCGTGACCTTGCGTAGCTTCATCCCGTTCGGTGACCCGAAGGCCGACTCGGCCAACGTATACCGCTGCTTCCGCCGTGCTTCATGTGCATCTCTGCTTCCAGCGTTGCTGCTGCTGTCCCAAGTTCTCGCCGCATCTTTGCCTAACGACGACACTCGTTTGACAGTAATTTCTCCCAGGCCCGTGGGAGACAGCGTCCTTCGATCGGTTAGGAGGTTCGGTGATTTGGAGTGCAACAGCCCCGGCCGTCGTCGTCTATGCTTCTGCCGCCGGCGCCAGGCCTCGTCATATCCCTTGCTTTGCGATGAGTCACACCCGGCTCCCAGGGCCACGTTGTCCACTCTTAACACTGGTCAGCGCCGCACGGCCGTGCCCCAGCCCGCCCGACCTGAGCCGATCTCGACGCTCACCCCAGCCCCGTCCCCCGCCCGGACCACACTACACGACGACCCAAGACCCGACGGACCCAAGACCCCACCGACCCAAGACCCCACTGACCCAAACGTGAAGACACCGTCCCCCTACCTCTGCCGTTCGGTGCGTCCAGAGACCTCGGTCGTCAGCTCCTGGCACCCTACGACCCGGATGCTTCGTGGACCAGGACTCATTCGCTCATCTTTCTCATCGTGGCGGCCAGCACTGCACCATCTTCTACATATTGTTCGATCCTTCACTCAAGACCATCGCCATTTCGCCGTCTGTTCGTCACCGATCGGGACGATCGCTCGGAGGCCCCGGGTAGTGTGACGAAGACGAAGCTGGCAGTGGCGCGGGACGGAGCACCCGCGCTAGGCCAGCGGCCATTAAATCATCTCATAGCCATGGTTCACCACGTCTCATTCTTCGGCTGGCCGCCGCGTAACAATATTACTAATCATATTGCCCTCTTTGCCACTTAGCGCATACATCTGGCTTTTACCTATGCCTAGCTTTCTCTTCACTGCTTTTAGGCTACCTCTATTCTTTCGAGGATGATCGACTTTCTCCATTTTAAACTTCCTTATGTCGGCTACCTTGCGGATATTTATTAACTTCGATAGCTCTGCCAAAAACGTCAGAGGTGCCACCGCCTGCCCGCTTCGCCCTCATGGTGCAAAATCTATCCCAATCTGTAATTTTGCCCGGGGGTGTCTTACGTCTATCTGCACCGTATCAAAGACGGTGGATACCACGTATTGGTCGCTACCCATTGATATGCCTGTATTGAGCCACTCGGCTCTTTTTCCGTTCTTCACCAGCGTGAGGTCCCGGTTCGCGTCTGTGCTAACGCTGTTGCGGGTCCTTTAGAATGGTGAGACCCAGGTCCTGGGTCGGTTCTCACAATTTCACGCATTTCTGGTCGCCTTTGAGATATCCGCATAACGGGTAGTGCGCATTAAAATCTCCGGTGACGATAACTTGCGCCTTAGCTACCCTTAGCTACCAATTTCACCAAGTGCCTGGGCAGGTCCAGGACGTTCGAGCCTTTGTTCTTCGGGAAGCTGTTCATCAAAACCTTGATTTAAAGTGCCAATCTATCGAACAATGTCATGGCTAACCTTGAGTACCTGACCGTAAATGACAGTGTACCATCCGTCTCCCCTCCTCGTTCTAACGTGATGGTCTGCACGGGTGCCGCATTTGTTGAAAACGTCCACCACGATATATATATATTGTAATGCGGAAACTCGCACAGTTAGTGTGGGCGGCCACAGTCCTTGTCCCAGCAGTGCTGCTCAGTAGACCGGCGTTCGCAAGAGAGCACACGAGCTTCGTCAGCTTCGTCTTCTATCTTCTTCCTCTCCTGCGGCAGCGCTAGCCGCTGAGGCCGCAAACCCCAACTCTCTTTCTTACAATACCCCCTGGGTGAAAAGGCGCCATCCTGGCGGCGTAAGGGCACGAGACGAGAGCTGGGTCGTATTAGGGCTTCAGGCTGTCTAAGTGCAGAATTTCACGGCCGCGGCGGCGATTGTCAGACGAAGGCGTGATGGGCACCACAAGATAATTAACTAGCGATGTCTGCTGAACAACGCGATAGGGGCCCTGGTATTTGCTCAGCTGTTTTGTAGACTGTCCTGGGCTGGAGGAGGGCACCCAAAGCCAAACCAGAGTCCGGAAGATAAGGCGGCGGCAGACCGGGAGAAGCGGCGCGGGAGCTGTTCTGACGGTGCTGGTCGTGTGAAGTAAAGGAACGGGCGAGTTGACGGCATTCTTCGGCATGCGCAGCGGCCTGAGAGACGGTTGTAAATTCGGACGAATCGAGGCGGTAAGGGAGTATGGTGTCCATGATGGAGGAAGGCTCGCGTCCGTACAGAAGAAAATACTGGGAAAAACCAGTAGTAGCTTGCGTTGCAGAGTTGTAGGCGTATGAAACGAAAGGCAGAACGCGGTCCCAGTCTGAGTGATCGGCAGAAACGTACTTGGCCATCATGTCGCCGAGGGTCGGGTTAAAGCGCTCGGTCATGCCGTTCGTCTGCGGATGGTACGAACACGTCGTGCGGTGAAGGATATGACACTCCCGAAGGAGGGCTTCCACGACGCCGGAGAAGAAGACGCGACCCCGGTCGCTGAGCAATTCCTGAGGCGCACCGTGTCGAAGAATGAGGTTCCGAAGTATGAAACCGGCTACGTCAGAGGCCGTCGCAGCTCGCAACGAGGCAGTTCCGGCATAGCGCGTGATATGATCAATGGCGACGATGATCCAGCGGTGCCCTGCGGCAGGGATGGGAAGAGGGCCATAAAGATCATTTCCAACACGGTCGAATGGCCGGGCGGGACACGGTAAAGGTTGCAGAGGAGCAGGTGAGTGCGCTGGTGGGTTCTTGCAACGCTGACATTCCAGGCAAGAGCGTACGTACTGGCGGACGAAACGGTACATGCCCCGCCAATAATACCGAAGGCGTAGGCGGGTAAAAGTTTTCAGTAGACCGGCATGAGCGCATTGCGGGTCATCATGATAACTGGCACAAATGGCGGAGCGGAGATGCCTTGGAATCACGAGCAGCCATTTGCGACGATCGGGGAGGTAGTTCCGACGGTACAGCAGCTGGTCACGCACGCCAAAGTGATGGGCTTGACGACGGAGCGCTCTAGAAGGGAGGCGCGCTGAGCGGTTGGCTAGGAAATCCAGAAGAGAAGTAATCCAAGGATTCTTGCGTTGCTCAGAAGCCATATCAAGAGTGTCAAGAGAAGGTGTGAGGCCGGAAATAGATGGTAGGTCAGGCTCAGAGGTCACAGGGGAGCGCGAGAGAGCGTCGACCTCGGAGTGTTTACGACCGGAACGATAAATGACCCGAATGTCGTAATCTTGTAAACGCAGAGCCCAACGAGCGAGGCGGCCAGATGGATCTTTGAGTGACGACAGCCAACAAAGGGCATGGTGATCGGTGATGACATCGAACGGGCGCCCGTATAAGTAAGGACGAAATTTTGTGATCGCCCAAAGAATCGCCAAACATTCTTTTTCTGTGACGGAATAATTAGTCTCCGCATTTGTGAGCGCACGGCTGGCGTAAGCAACGACGTACTCATTGAAACCAGGTTTCCGCTGAGCTAGAACGGCACCGAGACCAATGCCGCTGGCGTCTGTGTGCAGTTCTGTAGGCGCGGAAGGGTCGAAATGGCGTGAGATCGGAGGAGAGGTGAGATGCTGGCGCAGCGTTGCAAAAGCTTCGTCGCATGCAGGGGACCAAGCCGACAAGTCGTGGCTACCAGCGAGAAGTTGCGTCAGCGGGGCGATGACGGCAGCAAAATTCTTGATAAAACGGCGAAAGTAGGAGCAAAGGCCAAGAAAGCTTCTGAGTTCTTTCAGGGATGTGGGCTTCGGGAAATCAGCAACTGCGCGGAGCTTGGCAGGGTCCGGGAGTACACCATCCTTGGACACGACGTGGCCTAGGATAGTCAGCTGTCGAGAACCGAAGCGACACTTTTTCAAGTTTAGCTGTAGGCCAGCGTCACTGAGACAGCGAAGAACACTCTCGAGGCGAAGAAGATGAGACGGAAAATTCTGGGAGAAGATGACAACGTCGTCCAAGTAGCAGAGGCATGTCTGCCATTTAAGGCCACGGAGGATGTTGTCCATAATACGCTCAAAAGTTGCAGGCGCGTTGCAGAGACCGAAGGGCATCACATTAAATTCATACAGCCCATCAGGCGTGATGAAAGCTGTTTTCGGGTGATCGACGTCGGCCATCGGCACCTGCCAGTACCCAGAGCGCAGATCCAACGAAGAAAAGTACTCCGCTCCCTGCAGGCACTCCAGCGCGTCGTCTATACGAGGCAGGGGGTAGACGTCCTTCCGAGTAATTTTGTTTAGCCGGCGGTAGTCTACGCAGAATCTAATGGAACCGTCCTTCTTCTTGACGAGCACGACCGGAGAAGCCCACGGGCTGTGAGAGGACTGGATCACACCGCGATGTAGCATGTCGTTCACCTGTTCATCAATGATGCGGCGCTCGGCGGAGGAGACGCGGTGATACCCCGCACCTCCATCAAGTGTAATGCGGAAACTCGCACAGTTAGTGTGGGCGGCCACAGTCCTTGTCCCAGCAGTGCTGCTCAGTAGACCGGCGTTCGCAAGAGCGCACACGAGCTTCGTCAGCTTCGTCTTCTATCTTCGTCCTCTCCTTCGGCAGCGCTAGCCGCTGAGGCAGCAAACACCAACTCTGTGTCTTACAATATATATATATATATATATATATATATATATATATATATATATATATATATGAGAGAAGCCAACAGCCACAGAAACCAAGGGGCACAGGGGATTTTTTTAATTTATTTATTTATTTTGTGGTGTTGATCAATTTAGAATATTACTGAATATGCTATCGCTTAAAGGTAATTGAATATATATATATATATATATATATATATATATATATATATATATAAGGGATAACAAAATCTTCAAGGCAACTGATTAAAAATATAAGAAGTTGGGGAAGTCACATTGAAAAACTTAACAGATTTATTCAACGTTTCGACCCGGGACTGGTCTTTTTCAAGAATATATATATATATATATATAGCACAATAAGGTAAACGTACTTGGTTGCTAGTTTAAAATAAGATGCGAAATTGAGAAACGCTTCGTTTATTGGGAGTCGACGTTTCGGACAGAGCCTGTCCTTTTTCAAGACTTTTTCAAGTCTTGAAAAAGGACAGGCTCTGTCCGAAACGTCGACTCCCAATAAACGAAGCGTTTCTCAATTTCGCATCTTATATATATATATATATATATATATATATATAGGGTTCTCACGCAGCTTCCACCCTCTCCGTTCGATGACGTTCTACGTCACACCTGCGGTAACTCAGGACGTTCTACGTCCGCCGCTTATGAACGAGGGTGGCGCTGATGAACACTCTCAAGGTTAGGATACTTGTAAACATAAATACCCCCGAAAGCAGAAGATTTGACAGCCGTCGCCGTAGCTCAGCGGTAGAGCACCGGACGTGTAATTCGGAGGTCGTGGGTTCGGATCCCACCGGCGGCATGTGGTTGTTTTTTCTTCTGCTTTCTATTCAATTTGCTTTAAGCGATAACATATTCAGTAATATTCTAAATTGATGAACACCACAAAATAAATAAATCAATTTAAAAAGAAAATCCCCTGTGCCCCTTGGTTTCTGCGGCTGTTGGCTTCTGTCATATTTATAACGAGCCCCTCATCCCCTTCCCTTCTTTGCTTAATTGCTTAGCGAGGGCCTCGGTTCTGGCAACCTTGATGCCATAGGAAGCATAAGAGGGTTCTCACGCAGCTTCCACCCTCTCCGTTCGATGACGTTCTACGTCACACCTGCGGTAACTCAGGACGTTCTACGTCCGCCGCTTATGAACGAGGGTGGCGCTGATGAACACTCTCAAGGTTAGGATACTTGTAAACATAAATACCACCGAAAGCAGAAGATTTGACAGCCGTCGCCGTAGCTCAGAGGTAGAGCACCGGACGCGTAATTCGGAGGTCGTGGGTTCGGATCCCACCGGCGGCATGTGGTTGTTTTTTCTTCTGCTTTCTAATCAATTTGCTTTAAGCGATAACATATTCAGTAATATTCTAAATTGATCTACACCACAAAATAAATAAATCAATTTAAAAAAAAATCCCCTGTGCCCCTTGGTTTCTGCGGCTGTTGGCTTCTGTCATATATACATATACACATTATATATATATATATATATATATATATATATATATATATATATATATATATATATATATATACATACATACATACATACATACATACATATACCCTGTTCTGAAATGATGTTTAGTTATTTACAATTGAGTGATTAGGCGAGTGCATTTTTTTTACATTTATTTATTTATTTTTCTTCGTACACAGCGCGCAGTCTGCACTTCCGCCCTTTCGTGCACGTCTTTCGGTGTGTTCCCCCACATTGTATCACCAAGTGATTCGTCTAGTTATAGTGTCTTTTTAATGTATCGTTCCGAGCTTGTGTCATCTCTTCCATTTCAGGTTCCGTAAGAAAAATTCCCCGTTAATATAACCTGCGTATTGCAATGTGCGTTGTATCTTCCGTAGCGTCGTGCAACTATATGCCGTACGAATATTTATGGTGCCTGTCTTTCTCTCTTCTCTGTGCCCTTTTTGTCCAGACCGCGCCACTATGAGCACATGTATAACGATTTCATTTTAATTTCGCAAAGGCGGGTTGCCGCAGAGCGGCGCGGCAATCATGATTTTGTTTTTGAGCAAAGATGCTGTCCCTCTCTCTCCAGGAGTCGAGCACGAGGCAAGGGAAAAGCTTGTACCGTTCCGAAAACCGATTTCGAGTGGCCAAAAATTTTGTTTTTCTGAAATCCGGCAATGGAAATTTTCTCCAATTTACTGCACCACTCAACCGGAGGCTTGGCAGCCGTGAAAGGAGGTCAGTGGAGCATAAAGATCGTTATCAAGAACTCTCAGAGCCTAGCCTAATCTCTAGTGAGTGTGGCCGCAGCTGTACATGTTTCCTCCACCTCTGAAGCACTCAAGAAGGTGGGACTGAATCCGAGGACGTTTTAGAATGGCAGAGCAAAAAATTAAACGCGATGTGATTCTCCAGCAGTTAAATAACAATTTTGAAGACTAATTAGCTCGCGTAATGGTGCAGCTAACAAACAGAACGAACCATGAGGAGAATGATACAAAGGAGACGAAAGCTTAACATTCTCCTGCCCTTTCAAAAATTCGATAATTTCCTCAGTTATAGTTATTTCCAAGTACACATCGGAAAAGATATTTCAAAGATATTCCATGGGAAATATATTTTGGAACCCATATCATCAGGTTCGAAATGCTTGAAAAAGAGGAGGAGACGCAAATTTCACTGCTTCTCTAAGGAGTACATACGGCCAAGAAGAGCCGAAAGCCGTCTCAAAGAACGCCTTCGAATTGTATGTCATGACTTATTTGCTTACGTATCCCTATTTATGTGTGCAAAGCACTGCACGCGACTTTTGTCTGTCGGGCGCTGGCATGCAAGCACAATGCAGGTTTGGCAGGGCTGAACTTGTGAAGTGCTTTCTTGAGCGAGATATAAACTAATCGATCGTTCGATCGATTGATTGATTGATTAACTGACTGATTGATTGATTGATATAGGATGGTTACATTTGGGGCGGTTGTCACGAGGAGGACTTTATAATAGACACAGGCGTGATTGTTCGGTGCTTCGATGATTTTATGAATAAAAAAGTAGAACACCGCACAGGCAATTCTGTTCGTTCTGTGCGGTAGAACGAAATAAGCCTTATTTTGGAAGGAAAATAGTGGGGCAAATCGGTTTGAATTTGCCGTACTAGAACAGCGCAAAATACAACAGACCAAGCGCTGTGTTTTCCAACCTCTTCCTTTGGCTATCGCATCTCGCGCTGTTACCGTTTGGGAAATGACCCTAGTTTTGTCCGGAGATCCCGAATCCCCGGCGCTCTGTATTTTTTTCTTGCTGCCAGCAAGAATTACCCCTACGAAAAAAAAAGCTGTTTCTGGACGTCATAACGTCCGGTGCTTATGCGGCAGAGCAACACGGCCCTGTTTCCAAGCTCAGCGGCCGCTGGTGGTTCAGACATGCGCCCGAATTAACGCTCATCGAGTACGACCGTCGGCAGCGGCGGCGGCGACAGCAACAACAGCACTAACAGCGTCACCTGCGGCGGCAAATGAACCGCGCCGCTTCAGACTCGCCGTTCTTTCCCACGCGGGGCGGGGCGTGGTGGAAGCGGCCGCGCAAAACAGATATTTATGCCGAGGCTGTCCCGTGGCCAACGCGCTCCGAGGGGGTAATGTAGCGTTCACGCACGGTCCAACCACGAAATCGGCCGATTTCTGACCGTGAAGGCTGCAGAGGCGTATTGCGGATTGGCTAATTCGGGTTCGTGCGAATGCGGCTGGGGTACAAGATGGCGCCTTGGGAAAGATGGGCGGAGCAAGGTACCTTCACAAGAAATTCTGTTGTTTTTCTTCATTCAAGGAAATTTCGTTATTCTGGACCATCGCACTTATCCCACTTATCGCTCAGAAAATGCGATATAGATATCTTTCCACCTCTGGAGATATACTCATGACGATAAGAGCGAAAAGGATTCCGTGATCACTCTTCGAAGCGTAGAGTGGTGCAGCTATAGCATCAGGCATGCGCGAAAAAAACCTTTTCAATCACACCAGCTTGCTTGAAGAAACGGCCGGGTATGGCGACATCTGCATTTCTTTTCTCATACCTTTATAGCTTGTGAAAGCTCAGTTTTAAGGGAAAGTAGCGCCAATGTAAACAGAATCCACCGATAAAAGCCAACATTTATTTTTCCTCGATGTCCCTCTATCGCTTTCAGGCGCCGCCTGCTATTTGAATTCAAAACAAGCATCATTTTGCCAAAATACTACAGGAACGCCATTACATTACTTTTTGAACGGAAAACACTAAAGGCTACTATTTTACAGCTGTACACAAAATTGTGCACAAAATTCGACAACGGGCGAGGTAAACGGCTCCGGTATAGTGGAATGACTTCTAGCTGTGAAAATGGAGAGGATCATGAAGAAAATTTTTGATATTATTACTGATGGACAAATGTCCCTATGAAAACAGTGGAAAACGTGCTACCGAGCTCATTATTTTGTGAACGTGGTAGCACTGGTGATATGTAGTAGCTTTCACTTTTATTTTCAATTCAATTCTAGCCATAAAATGATTAAACTAGTAATTCCCCATTGATCAGCATCACAACAGCATTGTAAAACTTTTATTTCCAACAGTATGAGGGGCTTTAGGCCCCTTGCCAAAACGACGGCCGGTAAGGCCTTCGCTCCTGGCGGCGTCTTCGGCCAGTTTAACGACCTTTGTCTGCGATTTCGGATCGGAGCTGAGTAGGAGAGCCTCCCATTGGTCGAGTGACTATTTTTAAAGCGATAGCGTGAAGGGCCCCATGTCGCAAAAAAGCCGGTGTCGTCGTCGGCTCGGCGGCGTTGGTCGTGAGCGAAAGATCCCAGAAGCATTAATAAATAAAAGCGGCTAGTATAGGGTAATTACTTCAGTTGGGGAATCGAACCCCGGTCTTCGGTGTGCGAGACGAGCATGCTACCCACTCCGCCATGGCAGCTCGATGTTTTGGAATGAACAAAGGCGCGTCAAGTGAATACGGTGTTGTCTTAGAAGGGTGCTTTAGAGACATGTACTGGTGTGTATATTAGCAATTATGAGCATGAAAATTGCACAAGTCGCAGTTAAGCGAGTAGCAAAGTAGGTTTCCGCTACTTTTAATTTTCGCTTGGCGCGCACTTAGCGCCATCAGGCGCCGCCCGCTAAAACCGCTCCCTCTTCCTCCTCCTCTCAATGTACGACATTGCCTCAAAAGACAGCGCGCGACGGCAGCTCCTCCCACTCGTCTCGTTCGGGCGCAGTGGGGCCGTACGGGGACGCAGGAATCACGCTGCGAGCGACGAACAACGCAGCGCACATTCAAGGCGCATTCACCACGAAGCTTGAGGATTGCTGCCCGTTCGTTCGGCGCGGAAGCGATGCTGGCGTTTGTGGCATCGTGTTTGTCGAGAACGATGTACCGACGAACTACGACAGCAACCTCAGTCCCGTGCATTTCGGCAAGGCGCCTGGCAACGCTTCTACGTTGTCGGTCGCCCCGGGCGTCCGTTTCACCGTACGTAGGATCAGCAGCATCTATCGTGTTCCATTCTTGAAGGAGAAGCTTAAGCGTGCTCCACCGCTAGACCACTGTGCCAAGAGCGGTATGAGGGCTCCCAGGGATCTATGAATGTAGAGAATTACCTTCTGCATATATGGGAATAAACCCATTACGCTATCGCGTCATTACACTATCGCACGCGGTAAATCCGAGCGAATGAACTGAGGGTCGATTGAATTTAAAATCTCTCGCCAGCGCTTGATGCGTTGGTTGTCACTGGTACGCTGCATGTAACTTTTTCTGCCTGCCGGCAGTGATTGTGGCTCAGCTCGAGCAAGCGGACAGGCCCTTGCAATTTCCTTTCCATTCTGCCTTCAGTCGCAACGACAACAGAAACGGGGGCTCGTTCCGCTGGGGCGCGGACAGTTGTTTGGTGCGTGCTCCATCCGGCGTCGGCCAAGTGGGCAGCCTTCTACCGCGACACCCCTATCTCTCTTTCAATTCTTCCCTTTCCTGACGGCTTGTTTGAGGTGTACACCGAGATGTGAGAGAGGGTGGAGCTGTCAGTGAAATTGTTGTCCAAATCTCACGGGCAGGGTTAGCGTTTCGTTCCTTACGGCGTACAAACGCTATTGCGCTCACTTATTGTATGCTCGCCAGCAGCTGGATATATATAAAAAACGAGCGCATTCACTGACCGAAAGAACGATCCCTAAAAATCTTTGTCGCCGTATATAGACGAAAGGTGCGGAATCAGACACATTGTGCTAAAGCGTTTGTTTGGGCGAGAAAATTTCGTCTCTTAAAATTCATTGCCGCGCCTATAAGACAGAAATACGTACGAGAAAACGTGCATATGTGCCAGCCGTGGAATGTTTCGGGTGCCGGTATTTCTCATTTTTGTTAAGCGCTTTACGAACCTGCACATCGCGCACTTAGCAGTAATTGCAACAGGGCACCCCTTAGCGAATGCTAATACCTTTGCAATATACGGTGGGATATTTATATTGTATTTACAACACATTTTGTATTCACGATTGCACTAAAAATATGCAGAAAATAGGTTCCTGAAATTTTATCCTTGGTATTCGAAATACATTCTTCAAATTTGCCAAAGATACCTTACTTTAAGCATGCTTCGAGCACGTTTCAAATCGGTAAAAAAATGTGTGTGCTGTTTTAGATCTTGTGAATGTATTAAGAGTGTACTTCTCGTCAGTGTATTGAAATTAATTTGTCTGAAGTATACTTCAATCCCAACAAAGTGGCAGCCCGCGAACACATATTTGCAGCACACTTCAAGCTGGCTTTGAAAAATCTTGTGCTCAAAATTGCGTTTCTTGAAATTGTATTTGCACGCTGGCAACATATTTAAAGTCTACTTTCGTAAATATAAATTGAAGTGGTTCAAAGTATACTTCAGTTTTAATAAATGTGCAGTCCGCGTTAATATTTCTTCAGCACTCTTCAAGCTGCCGTAGAATACTTGCCGTGCACAACTGGATCGCACTGCATGCGGTCTTTATCATCATCGCAGGGACGCACTGTAGTGAGAAATTGATGGAAATTGCGTTTTGGGAAATTGCATTCGCACTTTGGCAATGTATTTAAAGTGTGCTTTCGTGAATACGAAATTAATTCGTAGAAAGTATACTGCAAATAAGCTGTCCATGTAAACATATTTGCTGCACACTACAAGATGGCGTAGAAAAATCTGGTACTCGAAATCAAGATTCTAGGAAAGTGAAAACTCGCCCTTTTCTGTCGTACTTTTCTTTATGGTAACTTCCAGCACGAATCACTTATTCACCACGTGAGGAAGGGCGCCTTGTGCACCTCCGGGCCCGCAAATGCCAAAGGAAAGGGCCCCGACTGGCAAGGCCAACCGGCTTCCATAGACGCCCATGTATTTAATGGTTGACAGTGGGTCTTGACCGGCGCCTGAAGCAAGTTACCACAGCAGTTCGGTTCTAGATCGCTCCCAGATTCGAACGCGACCAGTACGGCACTTGTTCCACAATTTTGTGGCCCACAGTCCTTGCGCAAAAAAAAAAACGCCTCACCGGGCAAGATAATGTGTCGTCTATCAGGGGGGGGGGGGGGGGGGGGGTTATATATAAGGCAAGTCAAGCATCACATTTGTCGGATAACTTCCTGCTGGCTGACGTCGCTTTCTGTCGCCATTTGCTGTGTGGCGGCATCCTTCCCGTTCAAGTTCCGTCATGTGACCACGGGATGTGACCTCCTGAATGATGACAACTACGCGTTTTCTCAGGGATAGGCTCCTTATGCTTATTATGCTTATCGGTTATGGCTGGGTCACTTTCTGCCGCCACCTGCTACGCTTGCCTTCTCTTGGAATCCACTCCGTTAACCTTAAGGACCAGCGGTTATCTTGCCTTCGCATTACATGCCCTGCCCAAGCCCATTTCTTTCTCTTGATCTCGACCAGGATGTCATTAACCCGCGTTTGTTCCCTCACCCATTCCGCCCTCCCTCTTCCGATCTCTTAACGTTACACCTATCATTTCCCTTTCCATAGCTCGCTGCGTTGTTCTTAACTTAAGCTGAACCCTCTTTGTTAGCCTCCACGTTTCTGCCCCATAGGTGAGTACCGGTAGGATACAGCTGTTGTATACTTTGTTTACTAGAAAAGTTTGCAACAAGAGAAAATATTTATAGATGCTGCGGCCTTAAAGATGAGACCGTAGCAGGTGGGTTTTACAAATAATTGCTCAGGAACACAGAAGGACAAATTAAGAGAAAAATGTACAGCAGGCAAGGCGTCACCAACAACAGAATTCCTACACCATACTACAGTAGCATATAAACACTAGGAAAACGACGTCACAGATGTGTCATCCCGCACAAGAGCATACTAGAAACGTTCAAACAATTAAGTGAACCAGGTCAAATAACCAAGTAAGTTATCACTGTGTAAAGCACCAACTATGGCAGCTGTGATTGAAACAGTGACGTCAAATTCAATGTGTATAATCAAGAAGGTTGTTCCATTCTATAATGGTTATAGGGAAGCATGAATATTTATAGCAGTGCCCTCTTGCTCACAAAGGTTTTATTGAAAGGGAATTTCGGATGCGTGTAGCATAACCACTAGAATAACAAATTATTAATGAGGTGTAAATATCGTGTTGTCCTTTGATCAACTGCAAAAAGAATTTAAAGCGGAAAATCTGATTCCTATCAGAAACGGATAGTAACCCACGCTTTCTGAGAAGGTCAGTAACGGAGGAGCGGCCATGAGAATTACAGATAAATCTCGCGGCTTCTTTTGTAACCTTTTCTAAGTTGTGAATATTGGTCTTATAGTGTAAATATTAGTGTTAGCGATCACAAAATATTTGCCGAAAAACAGGGTTATCAGCAAGTGAACGTGTTTCAAGTGTAGTAAACCGCAATGCACTCCTTAAAAAGAACAGTTTTCGAAGAGCATTAGTCGAGACATTATCAATATGTTTTCCCCAGGAAATATTGTTGGCAATCCAGAGGCCGAGATACTTGTTGCACGTTACCTCAGAAAGCGCATTGTTGTTAGTGCCATATCGTAAGAGGAGAGGGTCATTTTTAAGTGTTATTCTCACATATACTGTCTTGTCGAAATTTATCACCATTTGCCACATCTCACACCTACGCATTTCCTTCTGGAAGCCATTATTTAGCCTGATTTGATCTTCATTACAATTAACTTTTCCATAAAGGACACAATCGTCAGCATACAACTTGACACGCAGAAATAGATCGTGGATATCATTAACAAATATAATAAACAAAAGCGGCCGTGAACAGATCCTTGGGGGAGTACGGACCCAACTCGAATACTGTGTGAGAAGGCATGGTTAAGAGTAACACACTAGCTACTGTTTGACAAGTAAGCTTTGATCCAGGTTATTAGCATATCGTTTTTTATTCCGCAAATTAACCTATAAATTAACTTTCTAGCTGAATCCGTGTCAAACGCCTTCCGAAAATCTGAATACATTACGTGAGTTTGTTTCTCTTCTTTAATTGTTTCTGAGAAATCGTGACTTGTCTCAACTAGCTGTGTGCATGCCGAATATCCTTTTCTGAAGCCATGTTGAGCGTTTGATAATACGTTATGTTCATCGATAAAGGTAGCAAAATGCTTGCGAATAATATGCTCCAGGATCTTGTCTTCTGTAGAAGTATTGTATTATAAAAAGGAATTCGTTGTATGCATATTTTAGGGTATTTTTAATGTGATGAAATTTGTTTATTCTATATTCTTAGGATACCTTTAATGTACATTAAGTAAACTACACGAAAGAAAGTTGGATTTTTGACGTATCTGTAACAATCTGTAATAATGTAATAATCTGTAATATCTGTAATAATGACGTAATCTGTAATAATGCTAGAAATATTACTCCTAGCATATTTAGAAAGTATTTGTATTGAAATTTCAGCATAGGAGAAAAAGATTACAAAATGAATACGAAATTAAGACAATATGTTCTAAATGCGTTCCTAGCACAGCCTGTTTCCGCTATGAGACCGAAGAACACGCGCAGAAACATAACAAAAAGAAGCCTCCCTCTGACTGGGCGTTAGGAGCGCACCGACGGCCAGCAAGGAGGCCCCACAGTTCTCGCGCCCCGAGCGCGATGCTCAATTCGGACCTCAACAAAACGTGTAGGGTGCGGCGCACGCCCTCTCGGCTGGCGTGACTGAGAGGCGCGCCGGAAACAATAGAGAAAATAACGATCGCTGCTGGCGGGCTATCGCAAAATCGTAATGAGCATCCGCCGTTTCGAAGAACGCCCCGGTTAGCGTTCGGACCAATGGGCGCCTTTCTACAGCCTTTGTGGCCCTTTTTGCTGACAGCGAGCAGAGGCGCTGTTTTCTTGCCACGGAAGAATGCTACGCAGAAGCAGGGCCTCCGGAGTGGGCTATTCACGCCGGGGGCTAATTGTCCCAGACCCGCGAAAAGGCGAGCCATTTCGACAAGGAACAAAACAGGCCACGTGAATGCTTTACGAATCTGTTCGGCCAGGCTCCTTTCAGGTGCAACCTCGCGCATGACGTGGTTGCTCCGTTGCTTTGACACGGCTAACGCACAGGCTGGAAAACTTTTGTAGCGTGGCTGTTGAGAGAACGTGCTTTTTGCGCACTCCTCAATTCAGCAGGCTCGTGCTGTGTGTGACCGTTAAATGTACAGACCTCGAAAAAAGAACGAAAACACGTGCTTAAGCTGGACTCAGTGGTTTTTACCGGCCCCTCTTGAGACCTTGCATGCAAGCAGGGAGTGGAAGTGGCCGTTTTGCTACAGTGCTGAGGCCCCCCGTTTATTAAAGGGGCAGCGAATGAAAGGAAGCCCACCTATGGCTCTGAGCAGAGCCTGGCAAAAAGAAAAGTGTTCTCCGTTAAGACTTTCAAAAGAGTACAGAAGGAAGTCTTATTGCCAAGTCTGATATGAAGTAACCAATTCGAAAATTGGTAAAAAACAAAGACATCAGCGACTTCACCCGTGAGGAAAGCGGTAGACATAATTACTGTACAGTGAAGAAAAAGTATTGCGTGTGGCGTCGTATGAAAGTGGAATTTCAGTCCAGTGAAATTTGCTTCGCACAAAATGTCGTTCATTTTACAATTAAGTTCAGTGTATTGACTTTCAACTCACCATGTACGATAGAAAAGGGCATAAAAATGTGGAGCGCACGAAATAAAGTGGCGCCTTCTTTCAAAATTGGTCTAAAATTTGTTTGCATTGAGGCTATTGATTACGGAACTGCAATTTCGACTCCTCGGTCAAAATGTCTCAGTGTGGCTCCGCGCTTCAGCAAGCGTAGTTTTCCTCTTAAGAAATTGCTTGCGGACACCGGTGGCGTTATCGCAGCTCGGTCAGCCACTGCGCCGGGACCACGCTTCACTTAATAAATGATAAAAGAAAACAAAAAAACGAAAGCAGATTTCGAGTAACGTGGTTAATTTTTAACAGGCCACTTTTCCTTTTAGTAGCGCTTGTGCCGTCCTGTTCTCTCGTCCTTTATCTTTACGTGCTCTTTTGAGAATCGGTATGCTGTACCAACTATCCAAGCAAACAACTTTGCTCAGCCGTATTTTTAGTGAGCCATTAACGCTTTGCGCTAGTCCTCGCCTGGACAACGGAATTTACGCACGCGCAGAGAGCAGCCTGTGATGCATCACAGTGGCGCCGAATGATTATCAGCGGTGTTGTGCTCGGTCGGTGTTGCTCCAGTGCTTTTTTCACGGGCCATTTGTCGGTAAACTCAAAGTGATGGAATTTTGCCTGGTTTAGCTTTGCTTTGTTTCTTGGCTATTCTTCCCGGAATGTGCTGATATATATCAATAATGTTTTCTTTTTGGAATATTCACGCTGCTTATTAATGCAGAAATACTTGCTAGAATGCCGACGCCACATCTGCACCATCTTTTGTACGCGCACTACGCCAGCTCTCTTGCGCCCAATATTCAGAGCTGGCCTCTACAATGAGTCCAGGTCGAAGCCCACGTGGATAACAGCGAAGAGCGGATATTAAGATGGCACATTGGTGGGCCAGTTGGTTTTTTTATCTTTAAGAATAATGCCGTGCAGAAAACGCACATACGAGACACAGATTACGGGATAGACGTTGTCTCGTACTTTGTGTTTGGTACGTTACATAACTTTGCGCCTGGGCACCGCGGGCGAAATTTGTCCGCATTGCACAAATGACTTGCATTGTTTGCTTGGACAAGAGCAACAAAAGACATCGAGAACTTCTCTGACTCTGCACCACATACCGCAGGCAGCAGTCATGCTGTCTGGGTAAGACTGGAACATTGGAAGGTGCTGAATCCGACCACCGCGCTGGAATACAAACAAAAGCTTCTTTGCCAATCAATGCATTCTTCTTTGTCAATAATATGCGGCCGCGGCTTCGGACATCGAACCATCGAGCTTCTGCTTAGGAACCGAGCGCTTCAGCCATAAAATCACCATGGTCAGTGAACTGCATGCCCATGTGATTTGCTTCATGAGTCACCTTATTTTTTATTTTTTATTTACAAAATACTGCGGACACTGAGTTAAAGCAGGGTGGGCGAACAAAGTCAATCAAGAGACAAAAAAAAACGCAACATTTCAAAAAAGAACAACACAATATAGAAAAATAATTGGTTAAAACTCTTGTGATAATGGTTTAACTAGCTCATTCCAATCTGTTATTGTGCGTGGAAAAAACGAAAACTTGTAAGTGTCTGTTCCAGCGAATATAGGGGTTAGAGAACTGATATGGTGTTGACGAGTTTGTCTGGTTGGTGCCGGTGTTAAGTATGATGAGGGATCCAAACCAAGTTTGTTATGTAATAAAAGAGAAATAAATTGTAACCTAAGCTTTCTTCGCCGATGTTCAAGTAGTTCAATTTTATTAATCTCCATTAAAGTGGTGGGGGAGTCAGACCTTGCATATTTATTAAAGATAAACCTGACAGCTCTTCTCTGTATTCTCTCCAGATTTTTTACGTTAGATTTAGTATACGGGTCCCACACTACACATGCATATTCGAGTTTAGGTCTAATTATTGAAGAATAACAAAGTAGCTTAATTTTAGAAGGAGCATTTTTTAGTTTATGTCTTAAGCAGCACAATTTCCTAAATGCCGCAGAGCAGATATTGTTTATGTGCAAGTTCCACGATAGATTGCTACTTATTGTTACTCCTAGGTATTTGTAGTTAGATACTTGTTGAAGAGGGAGAGAGCCTAATTTATATGTGTAGCTATGAAGTATGGTTTTTCGGGTTATCGGCATATATACACTTTTGTCAGCATTCAGAACCATGCCCCATCGTTGGCACCATTCAAAAACGTTGTTCAAGGCACTGTCCAGGTCACTTTGATCCTCCTTATTTGTAACTTCTCGGTATAGAATGCAATCGTCAGCAAACAATCGAATATGCACTGGCGGGTTAACAACTTGAACAATATCATTGACATACAAAAGGAAAAGCAGAGGACCCAAAACACTTCCTTGGGGAACACCGGATGAAACTGGAAGAGAGCCCGAACGTCGTCCACCCACTTCAACAAACTGTTTGCGCTCTTTTAAGTATGCAGTAATCCATGTCACTAAAATATCAGGAATGCCAATTTCTTTCATTTTAAAAATTAGTTTATCATGAGGAACTTTATCAAATGCCTTGCTAAAATCCAAAAATATTGCATCGATTTGGCCTTTATTATCTATACAAGAAGCAAATGAATTTATTACTGTAATTAGCTGTGTTACCGTCGAGAATCCTTTTCTGAACCCGTGCTGGAAGCTAGTTAGCACGCGATTTTTTTCTAAAAATTCGTTCATACAATGTGCAACTATATGGTCTAATAGTTTACAGCACGGGGACGTCAATGATATGGGGCGGTAGTTCTGCAAGAGAAGACGGTCTCCTTTTTTATAAACGGGAACAATTCGGGCTGTCCTCCAGTCATCAGGTATTTTACCTATTGAGATTGAAGCGCGAAAAATTATTACAAGGAATTTAGCCAGAGTTTCGGCATAGCGTCGCAGAAATGCGTTTGGAATGTTGTCAGGGCCACATGACGTTTTGGTTTTCAGGTTCAACAGCATGGAAAAGACACCAGGGTAAGTAATAAAATTCACTTCGCCGGGATAATACACTCGGCTATTGTCGGTACATGAGCTCGGGGCAGAAAATACACTTTGAAAATAACTATTAAAATGCTGAGCAATAGCCTTTGGATCACATACCGCAGTGTTGTTCACCAAAATTTGTGTAACTGCTTTCTTTTTTTCACTAATATGATTCCAAAACTTACTTGGCTCGGTTTTTATAAAGTTTTGAAGGGATGTGTTGAAGAAATAGTCCTTTGAATCACGTAAGGCACGTGCTAGATTGTCCAGTAATTCCCTCAGCACATCAGGATCTGCGCGTTTTTTCTTGAGCCGTTTTACCCTTCGCCTCATTTGAATTATATTGCGCGTCATCCATGGGGTTTCCTTTCTTTCTTTTTTGTGCCTGTTTGGTACAAAAGTATCGATACAATACAAACAGATTTTTTTAAAACTGTCCCAGAGTGCGCAGACATAGGGACATAATAAATAGGGACATATTTTGGCGGGGCTATCTCTGGTGATACAGAGAAATAGTCTTTACTTGTTTCACCTGATTTCTCCCAACGGTCAGAAAAATGGAACCAACACTCCTACCCCTAGTGCCTGTCATGACGTAAATACGCTTTTTTACAAGACATGGGCCCGCCGCGGTGGCTCAGTGGTAAGGCGCCCTCTACCGAGCCGGAGTACCATGGTTCGAACCCGACCGCGGAGGCCGCGCTTCGATGGAGGCGAAACGCAAGAGGCGCCCATATGCTGTGTGATGTCAGTGCACGTCTTTCTCCCTTTCTTCTTTCACTCCCACTTTCCTCCCTTCCCTTACGGCGCGGTTCAGGTGTCCGCTGATATATGTGAGACAGATACTGCGCCATTTCCTTTTCTCAAAAACCAATTTACCAATTTACCTATTTCACAAGACATGGCACCCTCCGGGGAGTGGCGAAACTTCGTCTGCTATGGTGTGAAAACAACCGCGCATGGCAGACGCAGTCTGGTTTGGCGAGGAGCCAGCAGCGCCTGCGAAGAGGCAAGCGTGTGCTCGACAGCTGCCGCCATCTGTTGCCTGCGCGTGTCAATAACATGGACTGCGCAGGCGCAGTAAATGCTGCCGGGTTTCTTTTCAACCAGTGAAGCTGGAGAAGTGGCGCGCATGCAAAGAGCGGCCATGTGATTACCAAGAAAGAAAAATCGTCTTTTATAGAAGTGTTTGCAGCAGTCATGAGAGAAATAGCGAGAACCGGACGCTAGAAGATGGACTAGACGGCACGAGCGCATCGTGTCATGTTGTCCTCTTCCTTTTGTCCTCGTCGTTCGCGCTACAATCATGATGAATCGGATAGCTTACCGGTGAACAGAGAATTTATTCGCGAGTATCTGAAGCTTTACATTACGTTTCGAGTTTGGTAAAAGGTTTTAATCTAAATATAGATACTGTAAGTAAAATTCGATAATGGGCTAGTTATTGCACCAATTTCTCGGGGAACAAGTGTAGCACAACATGGAAGCAGATCAAAGTAATAGAGTAGCAATCCTTTTATCTCGGAGACGGACATAGGGACCAGGCATCAAGAAGTGCCCCTGTGTAGCGATCTTGACAGCACTTATGATGTGTGTGTTCTTACCGCGCTGTTCGGACCCTAATTCAATGGCGGCTTGCTCAGATAGCAGCCGTAATTTGCAGTAGCAGTTAGTGCATTGTCGGTGTGCTGTCGAGCCCCCACCGCATGCTGAGCCATAACGACAGTGTTTACATAGAATACAGTGCTTTTGGAATCAAGCTTTATATGTTTGTACATCCCGTATACCAATGCCTATCGTTAAACTTGTGCGTATTAAAATAAACAAAAAAAAAGATCTCGAGGAAGACACTTATGACAAAGGCTTGTCCGGTGTGTCTCCCTTGAGTACGCTTTCATGTGGTGCTGAACTTGTTTCGCGCAAAAATATGCTGTAGAAGATCACTTATTTCTCTTTACGGCAGCTTTCTTACATAAAAAAAAACAAAATATATTTTTCAGCAGTCTTGGCAGGGAGGAAACATTTAAAGTAGTTATAGTGAACTAGCATTACTATCTTATTCCAAACTCTGCAAGCTTGGTGTTGGTTTTGGAAATTGCGAGGGTGTTCATACGAGGTCTGTTAGAGAAGTATCCGACCTTTGGTCGAGGAAAAAAAACTGGCATAACTGGAGCGTTGGACCCTAATCACCCTCAAAGTAGTCTCCTTGGGACTCTACACGCTTCTCCCAGTGGTTCTGCCATTGTTGGAAGCATTCCGAGAAGGCCTCTTTGGGGATGGAGTTTAGCTCAGCTGTCGTTGCAGCCGTAATGTCCTCTCTTATCTGAAATCGCGCTCCTTTCAATGGCCTCTTGATTTTGGGCAACATCCAGAAGTCGCAGGGGGCCATATCAGGAGAGCAAGGAGGCTTTTGAACTACAGGAGTCGTGTCTTTCGCCAAAAAAGTCTGAATGAAGTGCGAGGAATGTGCAGGGGCATGGTCGTGACGGATGCGCCAATTTCCTGTTGACCACAACTCCTGTCTCTTGCGCCGCATAGCATCACGTAGGCGACGAGGGCATCCCTGTACCGGTTACGGCTTGGCGTTGCCAACACCAAACACTATCTTCAGAAGATCGGCATCGCAAGTAACCCAAATTGCGTACAGTGCCACACTCCAGAGACTATTGGACACCTTAGTCGACCGTGAAAAAACTGGACTCTCGCCCTCTCTCTGAGGGAACTCTTCTGGGCGCCAGGGCGAGGCGTTCTGATTGGTGGCATGGGACAAAGGCCGTGCTCAACTTTTTGTGTGAAACAGGCCTGGATACCCGTCTGTGACCGCTTGTGCACTACCTACATGGTTAACGACATGTGTCGGTGTTTGTGTTGCAGACACCAGTTTTATGTGCGTCTACTCTGAGACTGCGATGCGAGTGCCAGCAAGTGTGTGTGTGTGTGTGTGTGTGTGATGACATCACCCGTGAAACTCATTGTATTATGCCATCATCAACCTTCATTACCACTTTCCCTTTCCTCCCCTTCCCTTTCCCCTGCGTGGATTAGCAGGCCAGGGCCATGTTGCCACCGGCCGACGTCTCCACCTTTTCCTCATTAAATTGCTTTCTCTCTCTCTCTGTAGTGCTAATTGGTGATTATTCAACCCTGTGGTGCATACTCGTGGTGTACCACACCGCGAGGGTCAAAGAATGCAGTCAGCACCGCATTCACGTCGCTGCACACTTGGCGGGCTTTCTTTGGTCTTGGTGACGTGGAATGCTTCCACTGTGACTACTGGGATTTGGTTTTCGGGTCGTACCCGTACACCCAAAACTCGTCACCAGTGAATATAGTGTTCATGTAGTCGGGGTAACTGTGCTGAATCTTCCGAAGGGTTTCCACTTAGCTGTCGCCCAGCTTCAGGTAAATTTTGATGCAGTAGCGCTGCTCCAATCGCTCCGCCATTTTGCTTGCAATAAAAAACCGTCGAGAGCACAGCGCACTACCTCACTGAAACGCTGCGTCCCAGTGACTGACACTATCGGCAGGCGCGAAAAAATTCGAGCATGCGCACGAATTTTCAAGGTCGGCTGATGCAAGCGCGCTTGTTTCATATAAATCAGGTGTTCGCAAAAAAAAAAAATAAGGTCAGATACTTTTCTAACAGACCTCGTATATCTAGGCCATGCAATAACTGCGGATACAAAACATCAAAAGAAATGACCAGAAAAATAAATTACAGAATTTTGGCCCAAATTCTATAAACGTGCGAAAGCAGAATTCCATGAATGATAATGATTATCGATGACTATGAACGCAGAGATTTCTCTGTTAGTGTTATTTTGGCGCAGATAGAAATTGATGAAGACGACGATGTGCAATTCACGGCTAGAGAATGCGTTGCAGTTCTACGTGAGACATGTTCAGCTGCGGCGGTAGCCTGAAGGCCGTTTTAGGAAGCGTCCTGCAGATGAGGAGCTTTGCGTTAGCGGAGGCCAAAAGGAAAAGAAGGTTGGCTGGTAAAAAGATGGCAATGACAGCCCAAACGGCAGCCAACTCGCCGGCGGTGCTCCCCGCATCGGCGGATGGAGCTCAATAATGTACATGCAAAAAAATGGCACGGGTCAAAGCTTTTGAGATCGCTACTCTTAAGGTCAGAGGGTTGTGGAATAGGCGGTGGCAGTACTTGCTAGAGCACCTATTTGAAAAGTGCTGTGTGAATGTAGCTGCAATTCAGGAAACTAAGCTGGCTACGGATGAGGATACAAAAGCTGCTCTTGAGATGTTTGTACCGCGATATTATTTTGTCGTCAGCCAATGGAAAGGCTTGTCTGGAGGGTTATGTTTTTTTTAACAATGCAATGGATATGACTGACCTGTCGTATTGCATTAATGGTGAAGGGCGGCTCATATGTTGTACTTATCATTTCTGGACAGCAGTGGTGAATTATTTGTGTATATGTGCCTTCAATCCAACCAGGTAGAAAACTCTTTATTGTCACTGGAAAACCTCCTGCGCACGGATAGGGGAAATTTACTGCTGAGAGATTTCATTTTTGTATGCAACCACGAGGATCGATCAGTATATCACGGACGTTTCTGCTGTTCTCACCGACTTAGTTTGTGAGCATAATCTTGCTGGCATTTGCCGACTAAAAGGAATTGTATACACTTCACGCATTTCCAATCCTCTTCGAATGCTCGACTTGTGAGGATTTACGTTTCTGCTGGCACATATTTACTGCGCATGGATATTGGGTGAGGCCGATATTTTTCAAAGACCACTACATGACGCCCGTTCAAATACGAAGGTACACTCTGCGCATTCTCCAACCGCGGTGGGAGCTATGGAAGCTATTTCCCTGCTCTTAGATGAAATTTCTCAGCGCCCTGTAGCTGCTGGCTTTAAAGATACGTGGGCACGTGTAGATCTCTAGATCTTTCAAAACTGGGATCTTTTTAAACAGAAGCTTAAAAATATTGCTATTGAAGCGTTATCTCGGATCACATTCTAGAAGCGCCTTCATCTTCGTAAATTGAAGCGCACCCTGACTGAGTTAAATGAGTTGGACAGAATTGCTTCGGGATCGTATCTTGATGATATTAACAACGTTAAAGCGAAGGTACAACAGTTTAGCGCAGAATAATATCAGGGACCTTAGTTAGGCCGCATACTCGGAGGTTCGTCAATGAAGAACCACGCGTTAATGATGAAAGGCAGGCTGCTCTTTCTAAGCAGGTTTCATAAGTTCGTTGCGGAAGTGATACGCACATTGACACGTCAGGTGTTCTTGCTGCTTTCTTTAACTATTATGCGCGTCTGTTTCGTGGTAGTAGTAACACGATCAGTGGGTCCGATTTCAGCAACTCAAAATAAGCCTTTCCTCCTCTTGAAGATGAGCAGCGTGAAGTGATTGAGGGATCTATTACTTTTAGATGACGTTCAATCTGCCATTTTTTCTCTACAGGGTTAGAACTCTCCTGGCTTAGATGGTGCAGCATTGAGTTCTAATAAGTGTTTATGGCTAGCTTACCACCTGCCTCGTTGGAAGTTTTCAGTGTAGCTTATGACAAGGGATTTGCCTCCTATGTTCTACAGTGGTCGCACAATACTAATCCCCTAAAGCACACAGCCAGATCAGATCGGTTGAAAACTGTTGAAAGGTATCGAACATGTATTATAAGGGTTTTTGATCTCCTTTGCAGCTTGTTGAATTAGATCAATGAAGGCCGCACCAAGCGCGCGGAATCAAAGTTTGTAGTATCCAAACTCATATCCATATCGCGTGTTCAGTTTTGCAGACAATGTTAGATGAGGTCAGTCCAGTGGCCCTTGTTCATACTGATCTGGCAAAAGCTTTCGATAAGGTGCGTATTGGTTTTTGTTTCGTGTATTAGAGAGTGCAAACATTGGTGATGTCTTGATAAAAGGCATAGAATTATGTTATAAAGCGGTCATTGGAAGACAATGGAAATCAAAATCAAAAGTTAATCAAAAGTTTACCAAACCGATTACACTCAAAGCATCTGTTCGACAGGGCTGCCCGCTAAAGCCTTTGTGACAGAAGCCAACAGCCACAGAAACCAAGGGCCATAGGGGATTTTTTTTTTTATTATTTTTAATTAATTTATTTATTTTGTGGTGTTGATCAATTTAGAATATTACTGAATATGTTATCGCTTAAAGCTAATTGATTAGAAAAGCATAAGAAAAAACAACCACATGCCGCCGGTGGGATCCGAACCCACGACCTCCGAATTACGCGTCCGGTGCTCTACCTCTGAGCTACGGCGACGGCTGTCAAATCTTCTGCTTTCGGGGGTATTTATGTTTACAAGTAACCTAACCTTGAGAGTGTTCATCAACGCCACCCACGTTCATAAGCGGCGGACGTAGAACGTCCTGTGTTACCGCAGGTGTGACGTAGAACGTCATCGAACGGAGAGGGTGGAAGCTGCGTGAACCCTCTTATGCTTCCTATGGCGTCAAGGCTGCCAGAACCGAGGCCCTCGCTAAGCAATTAAGCAAACAAGGGAAGGGGATTGAGGGGCTCGTTACAAATATGACAGAAGCCAACAGCCACAGAAACCAAGGGCCATAGGGGATTTTTTTTTTATTATTTTTAATTAATTTATTTATTTTGTGGTGTTGATCAATTTAGAATATTACTGAATATGTTATCGCTTAAAGCTAATTGATTAGAAAAGCATAAGAAAAAACAACCACATGCCGCCGGTGGGATCCGAACCCACGACCTCCGAATTACGCGTCCGGTGCTCTACCTCTGAGCTACGGCGACGGCTGTCAAATCTTCTGCTTTCGGGGGTATTTATGTTTACAAGTAACCTAACCTTGAGAGTGTTCATCAACGCCACCCACGTTCATAAGCGGCGGACGTAGAACGTCCTGTGTTACCGCAGGTGTGACGTAGAACGTCATCGAACGGAGAGGGTGGAAGCTGCGTGAACCCTCTTATGCTTCCTATGGCGTCAAGGCTGCCAGAACCGAGGCCCTCGCTAAGCAATTAAGCAAACAAGGGAAGGGGATTGAGGGGCTCGTTACAAATATGACAGAAGCCAACAGCCACAGAAACCAAGGGCCATAGGGGATTTTTTTTTTATTATTTTTAATTAATTTATTTATTTTGTGGTGTTGATCAATTTAGAATATTACTGAATATGTTATCGCTTAAAGCTAATTGATTAGAAAAGCATAAGAAAAAACAACCACATGCCGCCGGTGGGATCCGAACCCACGACCTCCGAATTACGCGTCCGGTGCTCTACCTCTGAGCTACGGCGACGGCTGTCAAATCTTCTGCTTTCGGGGGTATTTATGTTTACAAGTAACCTAACCTTGAGAGTGTTCATCAACGCCACCCACGTTCATAAGCGGCGGACGTAGAACGTCCTGTGTTACCGCAGGTGTGACGTAGAACGTCATCGAACGGAGAGGGTGGAAGCTGCGTGAACCCTCTTATGCTTCCTATGGCGTCAAGGCTGCCAGAACCGAGGCCCTCGCTAAGCAATTAAGCAAACAAGGGAAGGGGATTGAGGGGCTCGTTACAAATATGACAGAAGCCAACAGCCACAGAAACCAAGGGCCATAGGGGATTTTTTTTTATTATTTTTAATTAATTTATTTATTTTGTGGTGTTGATCAATTTAGAATATTACTGAATATGTTATCGCTTAAAGCTAATTGATTAGAAAAGCATAAGAAAAAACAACCACATGCCGCCGGTGGGATCCGAACCCACGACCTCCGAATTACGCGTCCGGTGCTCTACCTCTGAGCTACGGCGACGGCTGTCAAATCTTCTGCTTTCGGGGGTATTTATGTTTACAAGTAACCTAACCTTGAGAGTGTTCATCAACGCCACCCACGTTCATAAGCGGCGGACGTAGAACGTCCTGTGTTACCGCAGGTGTGACGTAGAACGTCATCGAACGGAGAGGGTGGAAGCTGCGTGAACCCTCTTATGCTTCCTATGGCGTCAAGGCTGCCAGAACCGAGGCCCTCGCTAAGCAATTAAGCAAACAAGGGAAGGGGATTGAGGGGCTCGTTACAAATATGACAGAAGCCAACAGCCACAGAAACCAAGGGCCATAGGGGATTTTTTTTTATTATTTTTAATTAATTTATTTATTTTGTGGTGTTGATCAATTTAGAATATTACTGAATATGTTATCGCTTAAAGCTAATTGATTAGAAAAGCATAAGAAAAAACAACCACATGCCGCCGGTGGGATCCGAACCCACGACCTCCGAATTACGCGTCCGGTGCTCTACCTCTGAGCTACGGCGACGGCTGTCAAATCTTCTGCTTTCGGGGGTATTTATGTTTACAAGTAACCTAACCTTGAGAGTGTTCATCAACGCCACCCACGTTCATAAGCGGCGGACGTAGAACGTCCTGTGTTACCGCAGGTGTGACGTAGAACGTCATCGAACGGAGAGGGTGGAAGCTGCGTGAACCCTCTTATGCTTCCTATGGCGTCAAGGCTGCCAGAACCGAGGCCCTCGCTAAGCAATTAAGCAAACAAGGGAAGGGGATTGAGGGGCTCGTTACAAATATGACAGAAGCCAACAGCCACAGAAACCAAGGGCCATAGGGGATTTTTTTTTATTATTTTTAATTAATTTATTTATTTTGTGGTGTTGATCAATGGTGTTGATCGTGGGTGGCGTTGATGAACACTCTCAAGGTTAGGTTACTTGTAAACATAAATACCCCCGAAAGCAGAAGATTTGACAGCCGTCGCCGTAGCTCAGAGGTAGAGCACCGGACGCGTAATTCGGAGGTCGTGGGTTCGGATCCCACCGGCGGCATGTGGTTGTTTTTTCTTATGCTTTTCTAATCAATTAGCTTTAAGCGATAACATATTCAGTAATATTCTAAATTGATCAACACCACAAAATAAATAAATTAATTAAAAATAATAAAAAAAAATCCCCTATGGCCCTTGGTTTCTGCCGCTAAAGCCTTTGTTATTCGTTTTATATATTGAGTCCCTATGTCAGTATCGCCAAGAACACAGCAATTTGTGGCTTGTCCCTATCGCATTGTGAAATTAAAAATTTGGCTTATGCTGATGTCATTGCCCTTTTCTACTCTGATAAAAAGAGTGCGATCGAGGATTTGCGTGCAACTGAGCAGTTTTGTGATAATTCCGGATCGTCTCTAAACCTGATAAATCAAAGGGGCTGTGGTTGGTCAATGGGGTACAAAACCAAGCCTTTTTTTGGGTGGCATCAGGCAGGATTCCGAAGACTGACAGTATTCGGAGGTTCTCTTGCATCAGTATCGTAACAGTGGGCCTCACTGGGATTCTCAGATCTCGTTAGTTAGGCGACAGACCCAAGCTTGGATGGGCAGGGAGCTGAGTGCCATGAGTAGTGAGAGCCAATGGATTAACAATGTAGCAGTAAGGATACGAACATACAACTGCACGCTGACAAACACCTGAATTTCGCTCAAACGGGAGAGGAAATGCACCAGGCAGACTATGGTAGGGGACGGGAACGAGGAGCCATGCGGTGAAATTGCAGCTCTCACCTATTGTCACATCATAAATAGTACGCCGAACAAAATGCAGCGAAAACTCCCCATAAGGGCAATAAAAAGCAAGCGCAACGTAAGATGTTCCTTTCAAATGTTGAGCTACAAACAATGCACTTAAAGATTGCAGGCATTTGTAACCTGGAGTGCGTTGAGCTCGATAATGATGAACTGCAGTCGTTATCTCTTTTCTTCAACCGTTTCTTCATTGTGCAGGTCAGTTGCTATCCGTCTCTCTATAGCAAGAAAACCGGACATCGTTGCCTTTTGCTGTTTCCGAGCCCAGAAGTGCTTATTTCTGTGATATCTGAGTGTGCTGATGTCGTGAAAGTGTTATTACTAATTGCTGGTGATGTTGAACTAAATCCTGGCCCTGGCCCTGGTACGAGGGCTAATACACAAAGCATGGATCTAGACGAAATATCAAAGCTGCTTCGCGACGTACACTCAAGAACTGTCGCGGTGCAAAACAGCCAAGAGCTACTTCAAGCTTCAGTTACTGAAATTAGTAATAAGCAAGATAGCTTAGGTCAAAAACTGACAGAAGTTGTCGACCGGCTAACATGCCTGGAAAAAAAGGTGTCTGTTATCAACACTCTGCAAACTGATATGCTGGCGACACAAGAAAGTATTGAAACCCTCCAGCAGGAATGTGCTAACTTACACGCCCGCCTAGATGACGCCGAAGATAGATCCAGGCGCAATAATCTAATCTTTTATAACATACCTGAAGTGCCCCAAGAAAGCCCATCGGACGCTGAACAAAAGTTAATTTGAGTACTCTCCGAATTACCAGCCTTTTCTTCTTTAAGCTCCGATGACATTGAGCGTGCACATCGGCTCGGACGTGCCGGAGAGAATTCTTGCAGGCCCATTATCGCCAAGTTTGTTCATTCCAAGACCAAGGATCTAATTCTGTCCAATCGAGACACGATAAAAAAGAACAAGGTTTCTGTCGGCGAAGACTTCCGTCCCTCAACTAGGCTAGCTAGAAAAACGCTTTTACAATTTGCCAAGACTCGCAGCACGTCGTACCAATTGAAGTATAAAAGGCTCCATATGAACGGGAAGGGCTACACCTACAACCCTGCCACGAAAACCGTTATTGAATCTCAACTAAACAAGCCTGTGACCACCCAGAAACCTGTCGCTGACCTTGCGCTATCCTCTAGCGCTTCTCCCAGTGGCGTCATCCAACCTTCTAGTTTATCACCTTAGCGTTCACAGAGGGGTCGTGGACCTTTTAATGAGCTTTCTGTTGTATATACTAATATTCGAAGTGTCCTGAAAAACCGTGAACAGTTAAGTTCATTTATTGATTCTTGTGCAGCCCACGTAGTAGTACTAACAGAAACATGGCTCTCAAGTAAAATACGCGACCATGAAATTTTAGAATGTAACAAACGCTACAACTTTTACCGTAATGATAGAAATTGCAGGCCAGGTGGCGGAGTATTAATTGCCGTAGACCATAATATATCCTCATGCGCAATACATGTCACAAGCTATCTAGAAATAACGTGGGTTTTATTAAACATAAAAGGCAGGAAGATCACAGTCGGTGTATGTTATCGTCCACCACCCAGAGACCTCGAATTCATTAACAACCTCCACGATGTCATTAATCTAATCTGTGTTCGGTATCCTGGATCTCCTATTTTTCTTTTGGATGATTTTAATTACCCTAATATCTCCTGGGGCGTGGATGGCCCCAGTAGTCTTCCTACTGATTCAGAATCTAAATCTTTTATTAACTTGTGCTCAACGTTCCATTTTTCTCAAATCGTCACACTGCCTACAAGATGCACTAGTCATTCTGAAAACACTCTTGACCTTATCTTAACTACATGCCCTGAATCAATTTCAAACCTCAGCATTCTTCCAGGACTTAGCGACCACTCACTCCTTGTATTTACGCTGGGATTCCCTGCCCCCCGAGCTGGAAAAAAAAGAAGATTGTTAGGAATTACAGCCGAGGAAATTACGACGAAATTAATCGTGCATTATCTTCTTTTTGTGACGAATTTTTGAGCAATTTTGAACATCGCTGCCTACAATTAAACTGGGACATGTACAAAAACAAAACAGCCGAGCTCATCAACAAGCACATCCCCATACGAGTAATTAAGTGCACCAAATCACCATGGTATAATAAAGCTCTCGGAAGACTAGCCAATAAAAAGAAGCGTTCATACCGCCTAGCTAAAACCTCAAAACTATCAGAGCGATGGCAAGCCTATCGCACCGCGAATGCTAGTTACAGTCGCGCTTTACGGGAATCCAAACGCTATTTCTTTCAACACACCCTCCCCAATCTGCTACGTTCTAATCCTCGACAGTTCTGGCGAACAGTAAAAGGCCCTGAAAGCGATAGGATGATTATTAACTCCAGCGATGGTCTACCGTTAACAGATGAACAATGTGCCTCTACATTCAACGATTTTTTTGCAGCATCGTTCTCTAGTCATGCAGACGTCCCTAAACCTCTGTTCGACATACCTCCGCTATCGCCAATGCCTCCCATCACAGTTAATCCAGCTGGTGTCGAAAAGGTTATTGATTGCCTGAAGCTCTCTTCTGCTTCTGGTCCTGATGGTATCACGTCAAAATTCCTTAAAAACACCAAATTTTATTCACCTATCATCTTAACAAAACTTTTCGACCAATCTTTATCCATCGGCTTGGTTCCTGATGATTGGGCGGTAGGGAAGGTGGTTCCCACACATAAAAATGGTGACAAGCATGATGTTAAAAACTATCGCCCCATCTCTTTGACATGTGTTCCATGCAAAATTCTTGAGCATATCATATCATCATAAATCGCTACCCATTTTGATTCTCAATCTTTTTTTCATAGTTCCCAACATGGCTTCAGAAAATATAATTCATTTTGAAACGCATCTGGCATCTTTCACTCACTTTCTTCACAGCGTCCTCGACCACGGCGGTGTTGTAAACTGCATATTTCTAGACTTTTCTGAGGCTTTTGACAAGGTATCACACAATCTACTGCTCTTTAAATTACACCAACTTAACCTGGAGCCCAACGTTTTTGCATGGTTGAGAATTTTTCTTACTAATCGCTCCCAATACGTAACGATTAACGAAATCGACTCCAATTATGTCCCCGTTGATTCCAGCGTGCCACAAGGCTCCGTTCTTGCACCCTTGCTCTTTCTAATTTACATAAATGACTTACCCACCAAATTTCAATCTCGCGCTGGCCTTTTCGCAGATGACTGTGTAATTTATCGCGAAATAACCAATCCTAATGACGAAAAGATTCTGCAATCAGACCTTAACGCAGTAACTGCATGGTGTCAGGATTGGTTAATGACTTTTAACTCTAACAAGTGTAACTTAATGCATGTATCTCGAACTGACTCTAATGTTTCTTCTTATATTCTTCAGGATTCCCCGCTTGAACAGGTAACATCTTACAAATACTTGGGCGTCTTATTTTCATCCAAATTATCATTAAAACAGCACATCAACTATATAACTGGCAACGCTAACAGATCTCTAGGCTATCTGAAACGTAATTTTGCGAACATTTCTTCTTCTCTTAAATTACAATTTTATAAAACACTTATCCGTCCAAAGCTTGAGTATGCTGCTTCTGTATGGGATCCCAGCCTTGATCATCTGGTAACAACCATCGAAGCTCTTCAGAATCGGTCTGCTTGCTACATTCTCAGTAATTATCATCGTACTGCCAGCACAACTAACATGAAAAACACGTTACACCTACTTCCACTCTCCTTGAGACGTCAGATACAGCGACTTTGTTTGCTCCATAAAATATACTACCACGGCACACTTCACGATCTTTTACTCCACCGGCCCTCTTATGTGTCACATCGCGTGGACCATCGTCATAAAATTGGATCTTTCGCATGCCACACAAATACCTTTCATAATTCATTTCTCCCGCGCTCAATAACAGAGTGGAACCACCTTCCCGAAGATCTTGTGTCTATTACCGATGTTACATTGTTCAAAAATGCCTTAAAAGCTCATTTTGGTGTTCCTTACTTGTAGTACTTGTATTGAATTCTTGGATGTTTATTGTTACCTTCTGGTGTTCCTTACTATTTTTGCACTGTTTTTGACACCCCTATATATATATATATATATATATATATATATATATATATATATATATATGCCTGTGCTTTTATCTTAATTATGTTGTGTATTCCACTCCCCTCTGTAACGCCCGACCCGGGCCCTGAGGGTATTCGAAATAAATAAATAAATAAAATAAATATTTGCAGCAGTATGAAGGACAAATTCAGCAAAATCACAGGATGTTATCGTTGTCATCAATCGCCAACACTTCCAAAATTTCACGTGATAACCGATTGCAGTTCCTGGTAGTATAGCTGCTTTTATGAAGCATGGATGCAGTGCTGTGGCGCATCTTTATGCAGTGCCGCGGCGCATGTCCATCAGAGACGACTTTTACGGACGCTCAATGTTATTTTGTGTAACCGCTAAAAAACATGCAGGTTTCAGCAATGTATGCTTTGTGCATCACTGGAGTTATTTGTTGAACGCCCTGCTCATAGGTTGTAACATCGACACCAAAAGTATGCGGCACACGAGTCTGCGGACAAAAAAAATTATTTCAGCGCAGTCACATAATCCAGTCGCCTGAGAAAGAGAGAAAGGAATTTTAATGAGGAAAAGGTGGAGAGGTCGGCCAAATGTGTTAAGGTATGTGGGGATGTGCATGCTCTATCCGATGGCAACAATACCCAGTGAGTATGCAGCGTGCCAGAGCCGCAATAAATATTTTTTTTGCTTAACAAGCCACCCCTCCCCCTTAATAAATAAAAAAAAAAGACTTTTGCTAAGGGTTGTGCACTCACAACGTAGTAAGAAGAGAAAATGCAGCTCGCAAGAGAGGCTTCCGAAATGGCGCTTGTCGCCTCCAGTGCGATCGACGCGGCGCCGCTGCCGTCGGCCGCTCTTGAACACTTTGCTACGGCATCGCCGAGGTCGTCTGCAGGTAGAATTGGTAACGCCTTGCCTGGTGTATAAGAGGACGAAATATTTGTTTTAGGTTGCGCATCCATAGGCTCGGAGCGCAAAAATGCGTGGAAGCAATCAAGCGCCGTAGTGATGCACCCATTTCTGGCGGCGCTGCGTTATCTGACACTCTTGAAAGCGCGCCACTACTGGCGACACCGTTCGGGACAGGTGGAGGCGACCGCCCCATACACTGTTGATTGTGTTCCGCTGCAGTCCAGTGTTTCCGGTGTGACTTTGCGCGCACTTCGTATCGGTCCTTCAAGTGTCAACATTCGAGCTCACTGAAATGACTTTGTTCGGCGCAGAACAAATTGAGGACGGTAGAAAGTTAATAATGTGGACTGGTGAGCTAGTTGGCTCGTGATCGTATAATTGAGCAGCAAAAAGTGAACAAGGACATGGAAGAAACACCGTCCTCGTCCTCGTCTGTGTGTTTCTTCAACGTCCTTGTTAACTTTCTGCTGCTCAGTTATGCGATACTAGAAATACATGAGAGATATAAGCTGTAAATTGTGTATGGCTATCCGTGCTCTGAGGGATGCCATAGTGGAGGGCTTCCGAATAATTTCGACCGCGTTTAGCTCTCGGGCACTAAGGTGCTTTTGTATTTCGCCACCATCGAAGTACGGTCGCTGCGGCAAGGATCGAATGCTTTGGAGTCAGCAGCCGAACGACAAAGACACTGATCCTACTCTGAGGCGGGGACATGAGAAGGACGAGGCCCACATCAGCGCTGGGCCTCTTGTATCTCTCCCGCCGTGGTCTTGGGCCGCGCCATGTTTTTGCACTCGCGTCGGGCTAACTCAGTCAAACTCCCACATTTTCTTCCTGAATATTTTTGTCGGAAGCCATTAATGTTGAAAATGACAGCTGTTGGGACCTGCCTAAGGTCCCATCAACGGTGAGACAATTTAGACTGGCCCGCCTGCTTTCGCAGCTGTAAGCACTAGGGAGCAGCCGACATCTCTCAGTCTGACGACCTGTGAGGCAAAACATGGGCCCATCGGGTGTGCATTAGAATATAGAGGAGAGGACTTCATCCCTCGCTTGGAAGTCATCTCATGACTGGAAGAAGCAATTGCTTCCTTGCACGAGCTTTTGGCCTGAGTCAGACACAGCCGACGCTGGAACCTAACGCAACTTCGAGGACACCTATGATGCGATCCTGTAGCCTTGCCGGTCTGCTGTAAAGGTGAGTTCAGCTCAGTTTGTTGTGGCGGCGTCACTGGGGATGTTTCACATGGCACAGCTAGAGCTGCCCTTCCCCAATTCATCAACAGGCATCAGTTAGAAACGTAAGCTTTAAAGCGTTGAAGATTAGTGAACAATAGAGATGAGTAGGAGTGCATGGTCAGCAGCTCTGGGTGACTCGAAGAAAGATAACTCCGAAAGATAACAAGATAACCGCGTCTGCCAGTGACAAATGTCTTTAAGCGTGGGTAGCGCTGTTTTGAATAAATTTTCAATATCCTTTTCTTTGGGCCGCTTTCTCGCGTTCCTCCGCCGCTCTGGCATCTCCACGCGCCTGTGCTCTTTCCTCTCTCTGCCTCTTTGCCTCCTCGTCATAGAGACGCATCGCCTCTGCGTTGCTTTAACCTAGCTTGAGAGCCAGTTCTAACGTTTTGGCCAAATCCATACTTTCTGCCGTCGACAGATCGGAAAGATCCGAGACGAAACAAAAGGAAATAGGCAAATGAATCCTCTGCACTTCTTGAGCCGATTTTTATTTTTACACAAGATTTTTATGTTTATTTTTCTCTTGCGTGTTTTCAAATTTTTGTCTGGCTTTTCGGCGCTTTTAGTTCTTTTTGCCTTATGCAATGAAGTGACAACCCTTGACATCTGGCGACCACGCAGTACCCCTTTCCGCTTCCCCTTTCCCCGCACTTTCTGCGGGTTCTTGTGTTTCCACCATCTGCTGTTCTTTACTCATCGGCTGCTGCCTCGTTTGATATGCACCAGCTAAAGCTCAGGAACTGATCATTCTGTACCAATGTTTTGTACGGCAACAGTCAATTCCATGACAAAGAGAACGTAGAACCAAGGGCGGTCACTACGATAGCAGCGATCGGACAATGAAAATTTCTGAAAAAGGGGCTTCAATTGGCACTAAGTCGGGATGACTGAGGAGCACCAGAGAGCCTTTTGTGTTGCAGTAGCCGTAATCTGGTAGATGATGAGCATGATGATCACATCTTAGAAAGTCTTTTTAGCTCATGATTGTTAATCATCGGCGCTAGGAAGCTACATGACTACAATATTGTCACGGCTTGACGTACAGGCCGGCGGCGAGAACGGGTGAAGACAGGGAGCACAGAAAAACAGGGCGGTCCACCAGCAGCAACGTCGTCGTCGGCGCGCGGCAAAACACTCCTCGTCTTTATCTTCCACTCGCGACAATATGTTGGTCATATATGTATAATGGAGAAAATTTAACGATGCACCGCGAAACCTGCTCCTTACGAGTCCTTTTGCGAGAGTTCATCTACCAGTCGCGGTATAAAAAATGAGCTCCAGTTTTCATTTCACATGCTTCGTTACTGGCTGAAGAGACACCCACCGTCACTCGGCTTGAGCCAGTAGCTCAGGGTGAAAGCGCGTCGTGGCGTCCCTTCAGCCCGTCACGAAGGGCGAGAAATGCGAAAGTGAAATGGAATCGCTTCCAAAATCGTCACGTTATTTGATTTATTGGGGTTTAACATCCCAAAGCGACTCAGGCTATGAGAGACGCCGTAGTGAAGGGCTCCGGAAATTTCGGCCACCTGGGGTTCTTTAACGTGCGCTGACATCGCACTGTACACGGAGCTCTTGAATTTCGCCTGCATCGAAATTCAGCCGCCGCGGCCAGGATCGAACCCGCGTCGTTCGGGTTAGCAGCCCAGCGCCGTAAAGACTGAGCCGCCCAGCGGCTAATTGTCACGTTATCCCAGCCCAGATCAGAAGAAAGAATGCTCAGGAGCAGGAGAAAAGCTGTCGTAAGCAAAGAACATTACGCTTCGCATCAAAGAAGAGGACACACCGAAAGAGTAAAGCTTTACTCGCTGCTCAGAGGCTTCAAGGTGCTGACTCTAGCTGCAAATAGTCTGTCTAAAAAGTCTTGCCAACATTTGTGGGTTACTATTGCCTGGATATAATACCGACCCTGCTCGAAATATGTGCGTTTTCATTTTCGTACTTAGTAAGTCGGTAAATACCGTAGCGTCCTGAAGGACTCAAGGAGTAAGTATAATCAATTGATTCCGAAGCTGTTTCAACCTTGCTCGTTAACGTGCCCACCGATATGTACGGTTTTTCGGTAGCTACACGCCACGCGTTACGACTTAGAATGGAGGGACCTCCAGCTGCCGTTATGTCCGGCGGTTAGCCGCTTTATGGTTTCAGAGAGCAATGAACACGCGGTTGTATAAGCAAAAAAGTTTTACAGGAAGCGTTCAGAGGTGAATAAGTGCAATAGAATTCTGAGGCAGTTTCTTGATGCAGTGGAAGAGCAGGCTGATTTCAATAACGGCCATCTTTGCTGCATATGTATGCTGAAGGAGCGGAAGCCAGTTGAGCCCAGTAGTTGATGCCTATCTCAACACACGACGTTACAAGCTACTGCGTCGCCTATGGGCAGCGGCGACGGTGATCCAGTCTCCCTCCGCCGGCCCTCCGCTAAACTCGTATTATTTTGCTCGAATGAATCTTCCAACGCGTCCCGAGTCATGTGAACACAGGCCCCACTCCTGCATTCGAATCTCATGGCAACACGTGCTCAGACGCCCAAAAGAAACGCTAAAATCTGAGGCCCTGTGTACGCCCCGTGTGCCCCCTGGAGGCGGCATGCACTCTCTCTTCCGGACGTGCCGCACTCTGAGCCTTCCTGCAGAGGCTGTCCGCGCAGGAGCTAAGTGCTCGCTAATAACTCGCGGAATCACGTCAGTGCTTTGAGAGGAGTTCCACGACGTGGGCCTTCTCGTTAGCGCCGGCCGGCCCTCTGTCTACAAGACCGGTTTATCGGCGCGGCACAGCGTCTTACTGGCCTCAGAGCGCCAATCTGCCTTCCTGATAAGGGGTGCGTGGGAGTCCGAAGTAGAGGTCGAGAAGGCCTGCCAGGCGCAGCAAAGTCCTCTCCAATTGCGCCTCGCCCCCTCCCCGTCTCGGTCCAGTGTTTTTTCGGAAAGCAGTGGCAGCACGTCTGTTTAATCCCAAATCCATCAACAAAGATCGAACTGTCCTTTCGGAGCCGGCAGCGATGGAGTCATTAGTCTGCACATATCGGACAAACTGGGCACCAGTTTTGCATTAGCGACTCACGGGGGTCCGTCATCCTCAAACAAAGCTCACACCGCGCCGAGGGCGGGAACCCCGTGTGCCCATTGGTCAAGAGGGCGAGCCAATCAGAGCCCGCCCCTGGGAACCCGGTGCGGCCCGTTTTGCGACGAGGGCGACTAAATCTGCCAACAGACTCGGCGATGCGCGCATGCGCAATGGGGGAGGTGACTGGAGCGGCCATATTGAAGACATTGCTCGCGGTGGTGACGGCACCTGGGCACTGGTCAATGGGATACCGCTGCGGCAGTCTACTCTCTCCCGTATGCCGCCCGCTTCGGCGGAGATCCGGAGGCGTGACACGTGCGCCTCACCGGGGCTCTTAACGGTTTAATTCTTGGCCACTTGGCCCGCTGAGGGTACCTGCTAACTGCCCCAGAGGTCGTTTCCACAGCCGCCTGTCAAGGGCCGATCTACCTGCCTAGTTGCTCACGTTACCTCTGTGCTCGCCGATCAAACCGTGGAAGGCTTCCATGTCGAGAAAAGTGTTTTGCTCAAAACTGGAACGATAATCACAAATGGTAAGGAAACTACTATTTGCGATGCACCTGAACAGGCGCCCCTGTGATAATCGGCTACTCTCTGCCTTATACGTGGGAAGGTAAAGGCACCGAAGCGTGCCAGCGGGTAGCGTCTACATAACCATGAGGTGATTTTAGCTCCAATTCTCGAAAAAACTAGGGCAAGCATCGGCGGGAAGCCGAGGCGAACATGAGGCTGAACCTCAGCCTGAACACGAAGTCGAGCCCTTATAGCAAATTGCGAAGCTTGTCTTCCAAATGGTATACAGGAGAAAGAAGAGACTGAACCAAGCTCCAACACGATTCGATTCAGTTCATGCGCCAGCAGAACTGCTTCTTTTCTCAGTGCTTTGGACCACCTGGCCACCGCCGTAACCACTCACGCTACGTGTTGCTTCTCCTGCTAAGAGTTATGATTAGAATCCTTTAGTTCTGTGCTTCAAAAGCCTCACCTGGAGCAGTGGCGAGTAATTTCTAGCGGCTAAACCGCCATCGTTGTCTTTCGTCCATTTGCTCTGCTCATCTAGCAACGCTGACATCGTATCCGTGAAACGAAGCCGGGTGAACGAAGAAATAGAAAGTTCGCATTTGCCACCAGCAGAAGCTTTATGTAGCAGCACACAAGGGTTAGAAGACGGACAAACGCGCCGCTGAAGCCGAAACAGAACGGGCGCTTCCAAAACCCAAGCAGCGAGGTTCGCCGAGCATGCTACCGAGCTCAAGAAAGAGAAACGGCTGACCTGGGCGGCACGGAATGACCTAAAAGCTGCGAGAGAAGCCGAGAGCTATGTACAGATAAGGGAAAGAGCTGATGGCGTAGGCTGCTCAAACCGGGATAGCAGCCAGGGGCCATGTACGCTGCACAGCGAGGCGAAATGAAGCGGTGATCTTAGAAGTTGGTTCTTGGAATGAAACGGACAAAAAATAGCCCTAACACAATACACACGCAGGACTCGTTTCCTGCGTCTTTTCTGTTAGAGCAATTTGTTTGGGAGGAGAGAAGTGAGCGAATACGGGGAAATGTTCGACCGTGAAAAGAAATAGACGATGTCCCAGTTATGCTACTTCTATAAACCATCCAGGAATGTGTCATGCCATCCTGCATTCCATTTTGTGCTTGGACCTACTCTTAGGTACACTAAATTTTTTGGTCCGGTCAATGTAGCCACAACCCACTGCACCGTAGGGCTGTATCAGGGCGTTTGAAATGCACTCCTTCGCCCATGGTCATTCTGAGCACTTTTTCTCATCTAGAGTTAAATTATTAATGAAAGCCTCCGTACTTAACTCGAAGATACGTTTCTAAGGCACCTGTGCATTTTCTAGACTCGCACCATCTGCTGGACCATCGGCCTACATTGAGTGTTGGGGTATCAATGGGTGCCGCATGATTGCACTACGACTGCACACCATGCACGATAAAAATTGACTGGAAACGTACTTTGCTCCTCGCTTAATTGGGATATCTGTAGTATACTTGCTCATAATTCAATTACTCATGGACGCCTTAGTGCATATCTCGAATATACGTTTCTTAGACACCCGCGCATTCATAGCGCGCCTTCATTCACTTCCAATGCGGAACAGTCGTGGCGGAGTGCAAGCGTCCCCGTCTCGCATGCTGGAGGCCCAGGTTCGATTGAGGCCGCTTCAAGGCCATATCGGCGCTGTAACATGACCTTGAAGGTTTGTACTTGAGAAGTGGAGCTTTCGCTCCAGAAAGCATGAAGCGGAGAACAATCTGCCGCTCATAAAGGTGCCGCACAATCTGCCGCACGAAACCAAGCCCACGCACGTTGACAGGTCGGAAAAAGTAATCACGTCGCGTCATCGCCGCAGCCGATCTCGTTTCGTGTTAAACTGGTACACTCTTGCGCTGTGCATTGCACGTCCTCGTCTTTATCAATTTCCATCTGCGTGCAAAAATTACGAAAGGAACGAAACGCGCATAACTGGCACCTTGGGTCTGTGAGCGCACCATAGGGGCTTCGAGCTACGTGGCGATAGTTACAGAGAGATGTGTGCTGCTTGTGTTTGCGTTTACACGTATTTTTCAAAAACGGGGCAGCTGGAGCTCTCGTTGTCGACTATATTGATTTTGATAAAAAAGCAAAGGCACGTAACTGACTCCCTCGATCAGTGGACACCTCAACAGCACTTTCAGGTAGGTGGCGGTGGTGTCAACCTGGAAGAAAATGCTTTCGCAGAATTCTTCGTGCTTACCAATGGCAAAACACCCAGCATTTTTCTCCTAATGTGCACAATTGGGAGAAGCGGTACTACATCTGAATGGCTAGAGCGCGGGAAACAGAGACGCAGGAAGAACGGAGTACGAAATTACACGACTATCACAGCGCTCACTCTCGACGCACAGGAATATCTACGTATAGACCTTCTCAATACGCTGTCGCTGGGCGTCGTCATGTTTGTCGTCGGTCTGTTTTGTGCACCTGAGCGTTGTACGCTGGAAGCGGCAGCTAGAGCTTCGTGAACCAGATTTCAACAAGCAGAGAGCAGGTGTTTCGACGCAAGACGGAATGCCCATAGCAGCCCTCCCTACAGGCTGCCTGCAGGGAAACGTCGGCGCTGTGGTGACGAACTTCCAACTGTTACCTCGGCATTCGTTGTCGAGATTGCGGCTGCCGCACACGTTTGAGAGTTACCCCATTCAGCGCAAGCACGCAAACACTTCCACAAGAGAGATATCAGGCATGGGCAAGATATTTGAGAAAAGTATCTTCAGTACCAATAACCTATACCCTCTAAAATTGCATTTCCTGCACCGATACAATATATACCAAACTAAATTGATTTCCGATACAGGTACGCGATTTTGTGCCGTCGATACTTCGAAACACCCCTGAAATCGCCAATGTTAATGCAGCTGGTAATATGATCTGCTAAGTTAAGAAATTTCTCCTTGGTTTCTGGAATTCTTTGACAATTTAAACAAATGCGGCAGTACAGCATTTCTTTGTGCTGCACAGTCGGCGCAGGCGCAGCTGGTTTCGTTAAAACTTCAGCATTGCAATGAACCCGAAGAGACGTTGAAACTATAACTTCCATAAGCAGCCTAGCGAAATGCTTCTTCAAAGCTAGTATCATTCATGCGAACCGGTTTCTGAGCACTTTACTACACACGACTCAACTTGGAGCTGTTCCTGATGCACCTCGGTTTTTACTGCCGTATTTGCCTGTCGCCTCTGCCAGTGAGCGTGCAGGCTCCATGTACTTGGGAAAGCGGTACAGCTTTTTCACCAGCACTATATAACAAACGTTTGAAGTTAAACATTGCTTATTGAAGGCTAGAAAGAAAACAACAAAGAGTTAAAGGGCTGAAGCTTTTTTTTTTGGTGGTGGGGGGGGGGGGGGGGGGGTGCAATACTTATCTTGCTGATATCTAGCCATTTAGGTGTTTTTTTTTTTTGCCTAACGGTAGTAACAGCTTTTGCCCAAACCGCTGGTCCGAAAAAGCCCCGTTATACGGCAGTGCTTTAAGCGAAGCAGCGAAAAAGTCATCTCTAAAGGGGCACGCAAGCACGTTACTGAATTTAATGTTATCATACCGGGTATGATGCCTTTTTAATAATAATAATAATAATTTGTTTATTTCCATCAGTGATGGAGGAGACTGCGGATAAAAGCCGCTTGACAACAAGCGACTTGACTGAAGCCCGCAGCCCCCCTACAAAGCAGGCAGCGATAGAACAACAACAACAACAAAAAAAAAACTCACAGAAAGCACAATATTCAAAATTAATGCACGCACACTTGATAGCCACAAGAGGTAAATAACAAAAAGCAAGATAACATTTTTAGTTGTTATTGTAAGCAAGGATTATAAGCAAGGATTGTAAGCAAGGATACCAGGATTATTGTACCTGGTATCACCACGTTCACCCGAGGATCCCCGGGAGATAGATAAGAAACTCGTTTCACTAGCATCTATCGAGCACTACTGCTTGTAGCGCTGCTCCGCCTAATGAAAAGAATGCGTCACGTGATGCAATTCATGCTGCCGACGCTGGTCAGCCAATTGACCCATTTATCCTGCAAACAATGTAGAGAACATATGTTCTGTAAGTTTCCGTAAGGCAATTCTCAAACACCTGGTATGTCTGTTGGCAACCACTGCAAGTTCAAATATCCGCGAAAGGATGTTGTTTCTACAGTAACGATCAACCTGTCTCCTCGTCTCTTTGTCACTAAGCGTGCAGAAACGCAAATTTTATGCCGTGTATGTAGGCAACTACGAACGTAAGAAAAAAAAAAGCGTATGACCTGGCCCAAGGTATTCGCATCGTCTCTAGTTAATTCTTCCTTTTCGTCATCGCGTTACCGCCTGAGCAAGCGACGCCGGCCCAAAGTCTGACTCGCAGCAGCCTCAAAATTTGTGGCACCCTTCTTTTTTTTCAGTATCGCATATCATTAAATACACGACACGTTAAAAAAGTAATTTCATTACCGATACTCAGTTACTTTCATTTTCGGCAAGCGATAGCTAATACAGATGTAAAAAATGTATAGATAGGTACCGACAAATATACATCTACCTTCTATCCCGCCCACGCCTGGGAGGTAGTGCATGGAAGCACATAAAATAATGGACCTAAAGGGTGCTAGCGTCGAAGCGTCGTCGTCGTTCATTTGAAACAAAGTTCTTTTTCGGCGTACGCAGTTGAGATTAGATTCGCCCGCTTCACTTTGCTCTGAAGCGTCAGCGTTTTTCTTCTCTTAATGGCTTGTGTATATGCGCAAATGATTTCACTAAACTAAATTTAAAGCAGGTGTTGCGTTGGATTTTATTCAAATATTTTAAGGTCCAAGCACTACAGATCCACATAAGAAACGCGAATAAACTTACGGGAATACAGACTCCAGAGGGTACAGAAAAATGCATAGCAATCCATACGATTCTCACGCGTTTTCTGTAGAGTTTCAAGTGTTTTCCGTAGTTTCCACATTGCCGCCATATGATGTACTGCGTGACTTCAAACGGAGCCGGAACAAACGTCGACTCCTACACATGCATTCTCTACAAAAACTGTGTGCGTATCATGTGTTTACCATGTAGGGGAAATCCACAAAGTGAAAGGGATCATTACGTGGTCCTAAGGAAGTCAACGGTGTGGGATGTGGAGAGATAAAGCAGTGGAAACAAGGTTAACACATAGTTAGCGCGGGCATCAAGCAACTGCACTATTTGCTGAGAGTCGCACACATACAGTGTCAAGTGTACCGCTACTAGGCTCAGGAACAGTCAAATTTAGGCACTTTCTTGAGCGTTTAATTGCGGAAGACAGTTCGCGACTCGTCCTGCAAGTCCTCGCGTTGCTTCTCCTCTCTTGGTGGAGAAGCTGTGCCTCCAGTTCTCTCACAGCGATTGTGCTCTCATAGAACAAGTGGAAAAACACAGACTTCATGGAACACACACATACGCACTCCATGCGTCGCTCTAAGTGATGTATGTTTCCTTGAGGGCGTCCGTGGCCTACTTCATGCTGCATTAAATATTACTACAACGTTCACCACTTTGCGCACATCAAGATTGAAACATCATGATACTTTGGTGCCTTTAGACAAGATAAATTAGTGAACGTCTGTTCTACGATAATGAATACCGTTCCTTAGAGGTTAGATTTTTCGCTGTTGACCAGGCCCTGCAATACAAGCCCAGTAAGGCTTTCGCACGCCTGATCTTTGTATCTGTATGTGATATTAAGCACATTGTTATTTTCAAATGCAAAGTTCTCCCAGGCTAGCGGTTTACAGATTCCACTGAAACGCTTTAGCGCTTGTCGCACCTTCAGCACTCCCTCGTTTCTCTTCCGCTATTTTTCGTCGCGCGAAAGACCCACACGTCGAGAAGTACGTACCACCCCTGAGCGGGATTCTCGAGCCTGGAGCGTCAGTCCAGCATAAGCGCCCTGAACTTTTAACAGAGGCTGGTCATAAATATAGCCGTTGCATAAAGAAAATAATTTTTATCTTTTCTTGGTGGACGTAGCTTCCCAACAGCAAAACCTAGTGGTAATATCCTATGTATACGTACATAATCAGCAGCCCGGTCTCTCGAGTTAAATGGGGACGAAAATCCGAAAGTGAGGCCGACATGTGGCATTAAATGATTTCAGGGTAGCATGTTGTTTTGAAATCCTCAAGAAATGAGTCGAACTAGACGGCACACAGTAAGAACTGTGTTCTTGCTGTGCGTCGTTTATTTTGACCAGTTCTCGGCTGGTTAAAAAAAAATGACGCCCTGCACCGAGAGGAGGTACAGTGCTGTCGATGCACCAGAGTTTTACCGAAGAAGGCTACAATGGATGCGGAACTCCTGAAATTAGGAAAATAAATTGCGCAGCCGGAGCGACGGCAGGTGGACATTGCTCGCCAATGTGCGCGTGTGTCCCAGTGAATTTTCACGAGAGATGACCACTGTACTTGAGAAGTAGTTAACTGAGTCTGTCCTGCACATCTTCTGGAAGCACGCAACTCTGAAGCTGGCGTTTTCGTATCTGACTTCCTGAATGCCGCTGATGCAGTGCATGACTTATTTTGGTTGATTGTAGTCACTCATTTACCTGGAATCATGGCCAACCCGAACGGAGAAATGGTTGAGCAAAGTGCCGCTTTTAAGACAGCATTGCCTTATATAAGCCGTCAGCTACCAGGGTCGCATCACCGTCGGTATACTTCCGAAGAATCTAAAAAGCTGTACACTGCTCTCCCGGACTGAACAGCGCGAGTGTGCTACGCACCAAGAAGGGCACGCCTGATGATTCGGCACCAAGCGGTCTTCGCCGCGGCCTCAGTTCTGGCTGATGCTTATACGAACAGGGAATAAGGGTTACGAATCGCGGTAATATAAACAAGCACATCGTCCGTTGACTGTTTGGTCGATGTGCGTTTTATGCATGGATGAATGAGAGCATTGTGCTCGCTCTGCACAAAGCAGTCACAGAAGCACACGCCAGCACGTCAAAAAAGCGATCACCACTCAATGTTATGTCAGTAATCCTCTTAGAACAAGCGCACAGAAATTTTAAAATCTCGCTAGGTCAAAGATAACACTCATTGATATGACACCCAGTGAAATAACAGGGCACGTGCGCATTCTTGTACGAGCCAGTGGTGTAAATCTTTCCATTTCTTTTTTCGCATGAATGGCCTCATATAGAGATAAAAATATCGCGCGAACACAAGCCAAGCTTCAAGGAGAGTGGTCCGTTTTTCCCCGCGCAGAACAGCTCCGTGCGGCCCGTGTTAAGTAGAGGGAGTCCTCACCTGTTGTATGCGCAGGAGTTGTCCTAGTGGTCAAGGAAAAGCGGCGGCCAACTTAGCAGCGGCCTGCGTCCTCACCGCGGGGCGTTTCGCGCATCCGGCATCGCGGCGACTGCTGCTGGTCGCCCCTATGAGCCACAGCGTCGTTCGCTGAAGTCGCAACTCTTCTCGAAGGGATGCAGCTTTTGCGGCTGGAGCACGAAGCGAAAAGACAGTGGTGTCCGCGCCGATGCCGGTCGCCGAGGTCCGAATGACTCCTCACGAACAAACAGCACCCCCCACCCCCAGAGAGGGAAAGGACGCTCGCGAAGCCTCAACATGAACGCCGTCTTTTTGTGGCCACTTGTTTCTTAGCGGCGCTCGGGGGGAAAAAAAATTTCGCGGCGGAACACGCGCACGTGGTATCTCCGTGCGCGACCCACTCGGGGGAAAGAAGGTTGGCTGCAGATGGGGGAAAGGGGAAGAGCACATATTTTTTCCTTTCCAATGACGACGGAGGGAAAGGGCAGGTGGGAAAGGGGGCGCGGTGGTGACGACGGCTGCATGTGGGAGGAGCAAAGGCACCTTACGTTTCTGCATAACAGGGCCGTCCGTACTCTTTCCGGAGCTTCCGCAAGATGTTATACCCCGCACAACACGGATGCACAATAAGCGGCTCGCAACGGGATTCGGCTAATGTGCAAGTTCTAGATCACCTCAGGCATTGTAGCGGCAGGGAGTGGTCGTTAGGGGTAACACGAGGCGCTTTTCTGGATTTTTCATCAATTTGTTGCTGTTGTTCAAAGAAAATAATGCCACGCACACTGAAGATTTCTTGCGTTCTACAATGGAAACTGTATATAATTAGGTAGGAATTCCAACGGGCTCGGCTTGGCATATAAGACACATAATGACCGCGCAAGGCCTTTCAGAGGCGCTCTTCTAGAACGCTGCATTGCACTCCCACATTAGTCACGGTACCGCCTAGTTTACAAAGGAGTTGTTATGCTTCCGTGAATACAATTTCCTTACGTCTCAATAAAGAAGCATCGAAGAATGCAAACAGAGTTGCACAACGCAATCCTATCCTTGGGTCAATAAGAATGCAATTCAGTTAAATAATTCGAGACCTATTGTGTTTAAGAATACTTTTCGAATAAAGATCAGGCTGTTACGTGAGTAAAGCGTCTTGCTTCTTTTTACAATTATTATATAGTCAGTGTATTAGGATATATAACGCGGACTCTACTCTCTACACGACGCGTAGTAACTGTGAACCTCGCCACAGCTTGCGGGTTGCCTCTAAAAATAACTTGTAAACGACTAAGCCATCCTCAACAAGATGTATCAAAAAGTAAATATTTCATCTTGTAATTACTGCGCTGAGGTGTTCACAGTTTTCTTGCATGTAACACACAAATTTTTAAGCACGATTCCTTTCTGGTGTTACTCGCACTCTGTCTTTGAAGGCAAGAGTGCCGCCGTGCTCCCCGTTGCCTGACGGCAGCGCTTTTAAAGAAATCGTGCCATTAACAACGTGCTTGGAAGATTTTTCAGAGGCCATGCATTTGAAGTGAAGGAATGTATATGCGAGATTCTCTACTGTTCCGGTGGATGTGATTAAGGGTAGTACGTTGCACTTTTCCGCAGCGCGTTTCCCGACGAGCTCGGGCGGGTATTCACTATTGTGAGAATACTTACGTACTGGAGGCCCGTAAGGCAAGGCGTAAGGGGGGTCCTCAACCCTGTCCACAATAGCAAGTTCTTGAACAGAATGCAGTTGAAAGAACATTCATTTATACTGCCGCGAATCTTGGTAGCGTTCGTTTGTAGTGTTTGTTCATGCTTCAAGGCTGCCGACACGCCGCTTTAACGCTTCGTTTGTGACGAAAGACGCGCCTAGATTTATCTCGATTGATCGCGTCCAGACGGAGCCGATTCTACTTGCGCCAGAATGTTCTAGTAACTTCCCAAGCTTTATCTGGAATGGTCGCTATCAGCTTCGAAGAGAGCCCGGCCGACTGCGGCGGGCATTCTGTTCGACGACCGCCGAGCACGCTTATTGCTACGCCGCCGCCGAGTGATTCAGTTCTTTGCGGGCGCAAGTCAGCCCAAATAAAGAGTTCCGTTTCGAAGACATCCTCGTTGTTATCCTGTTCGCCGGACTGAAGTCACCACTACGTGACATCTGGTGGAGGTGCTAACGGACGTCCCTGTCACCCTCACCCCCTGGGAGCCGTCAGAGCAGCCCGAGCCGTCTCGAAGAAGATCACGGCAAAGCCGCAGAAGCCGTCCCCCTCGCAGGCGAAGGGCGAAGCAGCCGTGGTCTCCAGAGGTGTCCACCAGAATTCGGACTGTTACCGGACCGCACACGAGCGAAGAAGGACCCCTCAATTTCGACTTCAGCCATGGCTACGACACCAGCCCCCATTATTTTGCGCCAGCCTCGGCTGCCGCCCACGTTCAACGCTTCACCTGGCGAGGATCCCGAGAAATGGCTGGAACAGTTTGAGCGCGTCGCCGTGTTCAACAGTTTGGACGACCAGACTGAAATGAGCCATGTTTTCTTCACCTTGGAAGGACCAGCGAGAACTTGGTTCGAAAACCACCAAGCTTCTCTAGCGACGTGGGAATTATTCAAACGGGAGTTCGTGAGGGCCTTCACGAGCATCATAAGGAAAGAAAGAGCTCAGCTGCTCCTACAGTCACGCATCCAACACCCGAACGAGTCAGTGACCGCATATGTAGAAGACATGAAGCGCCTTTTTCGAAGAGTGGATCCTGACATGACGGAGGAGAAGAAGGTCGGGCTTTTGATGCGTGGTGCTAAAGAGGCACCCGCAACCCACCGAAGACGGTCGCGGAATTCACCAGTGAAGCAGCCGCCATCGCAACGCTTCAACACAACGGTACAGGATAGGATATCAAATAGTTCAAGCAAAAGTATAAAATAGAAAATACCTCAATATCCGAGAAGTGACGACACACGGTAATAAATGGAATGGAAGTATACAACAACGGTATCTACCGGTACCTAGCTATAGGGCAAAAACTTGGAGGTTAACGAAAAGGGTTCAGCTTAAGTTAATGACAACGCAGGGAGCTACGAAAGGAACTTGATCGATGTAATGTTAAGAGCAAAATGCTAAGATGAATAAGTCCGTGGTGGAGCTCATTTGGCCGGTTTTCTCAGATCATGAATGGCAGTAGACTGGAAGAGGGCAGAGTCTAAATCAAGAGGAAGAAGTGGACTTGGGCCGGGCATGTAATGCGAAGGCAACATAACCAATGGTCCTTAAGAGTAACGGACTGGATTCTAAGAGAAGGCAAGCGTCGCAAAGGCGGCATAAAGTTAGTTGGGCGGATGAGAATAAGAAGTTTTCAGGGATTGTGTAGATGTAGCTTCACAGGACAGGGTTAATTGAAGAGATATGGGAGAAGCCATTGTCGTGCTGTGGCGTAGTCAGGCTGATGATGGTTATTATTATTATTATGAGCTTTAAGAGATCGGAAGCGGAGAGAGGGGATGAGGGAACAAACACGGCCTAATGAAATCTAGATGAAATCATGAGGAAAATATGGACTTCGGCAGGGCATGTAATGTGAAGGCAAGATAACCGCTGGTCTTTAACTGTAACGGAGTGGATTCCAAGGGAAGGCAAGCGTAGCAGGGGGCGGCAGAAAGTTATATGGGCGGATGATATTAAGAAGTTTGCAGGTATACGGTGGCCGCAGCTGACAAAGGACAGGGTTAATTGGAGAGACATGGGAGCCGCCTTTTCCTTGCGCTGGTCGTAGTCAGGCTGATGACGTGGTCAGCATTACCTCCAATGAGCAAAGAAGCACTGATATAGTATATTTAATCATACGGTGAGAAGTACCTAATTTTCATCGGCGATTTCTTGCTTGGTTACAAAACAACACGTGAAGATTTTTTACAAAAAGGTCTAAATCCACACTTCCCAACTAAGCCAAATTTTGCTTTGACGGAAAGCGCTACCAAAAAGAAGAAAGATGTTGATTTTTCACAAACTGTAGGAAGGAAAGATTGACCGTAATGCTTTCAAAACCTGCGCGCGAATCGTGTGTCGAATAAAAAATGAGCCAGATTATGGTGAAGCACGGATCCACAAGAGCCAAATCCAGACGGGTGTCTTTTCCACACCACGCATGCGTATTCGAGCTTAGGCGTGATTAGTCAGCTGTAAGCGAGTAGTTTAACCTGAGCGGGGGCTTTGGAAAGTGTTTTCGTGAAAAATATAGCTTACGAAAGGCGGACGAGTATACATTTTGCACATGTAAATTCCAGGGAAGATTGTTAGTTAACGTTACTCCTAAGTAGTTATAGCTGGAGACCATGTAATGGTGTTTGTCCAAGATGATTCCTGTGATGAAAAATATTTTTTCCCGTGTCACGTGAAGGAAGTTTGTGTTTTCTTTACTGAGGGTCATATCCCATTTCTTGCACCACCTAAGGGTGTTAGTTAGAGAGATATTTAGGTCAATCTGGTGATTAGAACATGTAATGTCACGTTACAGGAAGCAATCATCACCAAACAAAGGAATCTATACGTTTGGAACAGTTGTGTCAACTATGTCATTAATATACTGCAAAAAGAGTAAAGGTCCGTGTACACTCCCTTCAGGCACTCCAGAAGTGACTGCAGAAGCGTCCAATTCCTTTCCCTCGATTTAGATATATTGCTTACTGTTAGTTAAATAGTCTTAAATCCAGGTAACTAATTTCTCAGGAATGCCAATAGATTTAAGCTATAGGATCAATTTATCACAGGGGACTTTGCAGAAGCTTTGCTGAAATCTAAGAATAATAAGAGTAATAAATCCTCTATTGGTGCAATCTCACGGTACATATACGAGCCTGCCAAAGCGAGCTGAGGGCATGTGGGGCAGTGCCCAGCAGCAAGGGTCGAGCAGATCATACGGCACTTTCATTTTACATCGCAAAGCAAGTAGCTTGAAAGTAAGGAATAGGTAGGAAGAAAAAGGAGGGATAATGAGAGAAAGAAAAATAAACACTACACTTCTTTTTTTTTTCAGATAAAGCACACAAATCTAAAGTAACAGACTTCACGTCTTTCCGGCGGCTTAAAGAGAAAACATCATTTGGTAAGTCGTTCAGCGCACTTGGCACATAGCAAGCACGTACACGTTCACCGTACGTTGTCCGTTCTCTGGGCAAAAAAATTTTATGGTCGCGCGGACGAAATGCTGGAGCGGGAACATAGTGGAGGCAGAATTCCTTACTCCTCACATGATTGAGAATGACAGTTGCTTTAAATAACAACGTGAATGAAGGCATATGCAAGCACGAGAAAAGACGGGGATTGGCAATTGACACACCGTACTTTACAGCACTGATTATAGATTTCAGTAAGCAATCAACCTTGTTGCGCCAATACACCGAGCGGAAGTAAAAAGAACAAATTCCATACCGCACCACACTGTACGCCAATGCATGTGCTATTAGTTTCCGTATGTAAATTCGGCTTAATGCTTTAATAGAGTACAGCAGGGAAGCTAGTTCGGGCTGCCTTTCACAAACGTAAGCCAAATGGCTGCTCCAGGACATGGTGGAATCGAGATAAAAACCAAGACACTTGAAAGGGTTGGAATAAGAATGGAGGCACATTTGATACACTTACGAGAATGAACAAACACTGGAGTTATGACCGGAACAACTTTATGGCGATTGTAAAAACAAACTAATTTGTTTTTATCTTGGTTATCTGAAATTAAGTTATTACAGTATCAAATCATTACATTTACAGTGTCAATTTGTAATTCAGCCATCCATGGCTTGATCGTAATAAGTATGACGGGATAATAAAAGCACGTCATCTGCGTACTGAAAGACCCGGCTATGAAGGATAGCCTGACTGAGGTCAAACGAGTTGAATGAAAGGGGTGCGATAATTACTACTTGGGTTCGACCATGCAAATAATTCTCAAGGACAGTCAAGAAGTCAGACGAGAAAAAAGAATTGGAACTGGTCAGCTAACATTATCGCTCTATCGCGGATAGGACGTTTCCATTTATCCACAGGCATCCAGGCTTTCACTGCTTTATGACGACCACGCTTCTGAATGAATGCACTATCTGCGTGTAAACAGTAATAAAAATTCATACACGCTACTTGCAGGAACCTCTCTAAGGAAAGATCGTCAATCGTAATGCTATAACGACAAGTCCAGCTTTCTTTTATCAACAACCTCTATTTCTGATATCGGTCTGTCAATGGCCGCATATTGTGACAGTAAAAAGCTACACCCAACAAATAAGTGATCGTACAGTTTTCGCTCAACAATAAACGGAAATACCTCGTCGTTCGCGGTATGAAAGTTGACGTGATGTATACAAAAATACACAAGTGATGCGCCCAAAATTTCGAGACGTGTTCGAACGTTGATAACGGCTTCTATTCCAAAGTCAGCTAGCCTGTTCAAGTAATCAGCTACAATGTGCCGTTCTTTCTTCACCACGTCAATGTTAAGATCACCTATCATGCACACGTGACCAGATGGAAAAGCAAGTAGACGTACTTCATCCACAAAATTTCTGACACTTTGGTTAGGAGGCCTATAGATAACGAGCAATGTGATGACAAGAGATAGTGTGCAAAAACAAAGGGCTAGCGATTCAGCGCTTGTGAAGTTTATATTCATGGGACTCAAAATCCAACCATTCTTACTAAAGACAACAACTCCACCACCACGAACGTCGTTGCGTGTAAAAAAATAATTGTGATAACCTAGGAGTGAAAACAAACTAGCATGCTCTTGCCTAATATTAATTTCAGTTAAGACAAAAACATCACCTATATCACGCACAGCACTAACGTGGAAACAAAATTCATTCCAGTGCTTGCGAATACTGCGCACGTTAGCATGAAATACAGGGAAAGTGCTTTCGCCCCTTTTAAAGAGGCAGAAAGAGAAGGCAAATCTCGATATTGTTCGCGCAGAACCATGTATGAAGAAAAGACTGCAACTGGGGGAGTAAATAAAAAAGGAAGCGCCCAGGTTACCGCAGTCAGTCAGAAGGGATAATAATGTACACAACTGGTCTACCTTCCTTCTTTCAAGCATAAAATTTGCCGCGTTTCACCCATATGAACTTGAAATTTGCTTCCTTGGCCGACTTTTGCGCCTAGTACAATTCTCTGTTGTATGTCGTCAAGTTTCCGACAAAGACAATCGAGGGATCATTTTCCTGCGTCAAAGATTGCCAGCCAGCTATCACGTATGCCTCCCGAAAGAAAGCGCAGTGTAACTGGCGCTGGTTTCTTACCCTGCCTGGGCACAGCTACAACATAGCCTAGGAGGAATGACTCAAGGCTCATTCGAGCGGCCAGTCCAGCAACGGAACTAGTCAAGTTCTCGCCATGAATTTCGAGGTTCGAGAACCTGCTCAGAGGCATTTATTTCGCTTTGAAGGTCTTGATTATAGCTGCCTGAGAAGCGACATGATCCTCAAGCACCATAACTTTCGTTGACAATACAGAAATGTTTTTGTCTCGCGTTGCTGATTCTTGTTCCAAGGTATTTACTCGAAAGAAAGTGGATCGAGTCGTGTATTTCCTGCATTTTGCTTTCACTGCTTCAATCTCAGATTTCAGGCATAGCAGGCATATTAGATGAACTAGGCCATTATTGTCTGAGGTGAATGCAAGCGAGTGAAGGATTGTTACTAATTTGGTTACATCTGGATATCCTTTGAAGCTGAAGCTGAAGTTGATTTCCATGTCAGTAAGAAATGAGGGACCCGAGACAAAAAGTGAACGTTAATTCACTTGACGGCACTCGGGCCCCATTACATGGCAAAACAGCGAGGTGTCGGTAATAACAGTTATACCAGTACATTTACCAGACATTGTAGCTCTTGCTACACATACTTTTATTTTTGTGTGTCTGTGTGTTAAGGGTAAAGGCACAATGTGAATGATAAACATGATGAGCGAATAACAGCAATTGTGCATAGCAACAAACCCACAAAACTACAAAAAGACATAGACAAAAAAGACAAAAAGACATAAAAATACAAAATCCATGCTGAAATTGACATAGAGTGGAGTGTCAATTTAGGAAAAAAAATATGCGATTAGCAATAATGTGTTCAATTAATTTACAGCAAGGCAAAGTGAACAAGATCGGGCGGTAGTTCAACAGCATTAAACGATCACCTTTCTGAGGCACAGGGACAATTCGGGCGGCCTCCTATTCAACTGGCGGTTTCTCAGTTCGCAAGCATGCTTGAAAGATTACATACAAAAACTTTGCAACTGATTCTACATATCGTCGCAGAGAATTTTTCGGAGTGTTATCAGGGCCACATGTTTTTTTTGGTTTTCAAGTTCAGTAGCACAAAAAATACCCCGGCATAAGAAACGAATCGACTTCTGTGTCATGAAACTGTGAGACTGTAGGAGTGCATAAAGTAGAATTTGAAATACACTTTGAAAATATATATTAAAATGCTGCGCAATGGCTCTCTGGGCAGTGATTACGGAACTGCGGACTGCTATCTGTGACACAACGGTCTTTTTTCCGCTTATGCAATTCCAGAATTTACCTGGTGCGCTCTCTATACAGTTTGGCAGAAAATAACACGACAGCAGATTTGTTCATTTTTATTTCAGCCAAGTGTACAAGCTTCTCAAGATTTGGGATACAATACACACCTCAGTCATAATGACTGTTTACGACACTGATGAACAAACAATTGGCTTCACATCTAGAAAAAATGACTGCAGAAGGGAAAATATAGTATAGAGCTACAAGCTCCGTAAAAACCAGAAAACAAAAGGAGCACAAGTCCCGTACAGAACCTGAGGAATGATGAAAAAAGGCCAGAAGGAGATTTTGCAGTCTGATGAGCTTTTTTTTACGCATAAGGGCCGGCGATATAGGCACACAAGAAATCTTTGACATTATACGGAAAGCAATATATATGTTATAACGAAATAGAATAATAAAAACCATATGAGTCCGGAAAAAAACCTCACTAAGAAGCTTTTCACAAAATCAGCTGGTAGCGCTCTTCGCTGTTTTACAGCTTGGGAGAAGGAAAAGAACTGCAGTACATCAATGTTAGACCGGTATTTTGTGATATGTATAGTATAGTTGAATCTTGTGGGTCTAGTATTAGACGGGAACAGATACCATATACTGAGTTTCACACTTAGCAGGCTGCGGTGAGAAGCTAGACAACTAGTGCTTGTCTTCGCCGCATATCACTCCGCCTCATATCAGTCGTGCAATTTTGAGATCCCTGGTGAGGGTTTTGGGGAAAACGTTTAGCGGTATAAAACGATCTGCTTAGTTTGCAAAACATGGACGAGGCAGTTAGACGCTCAGATATTAAACCGCTGATTGAAATTTCCACCTTTTGGGAGTGGATGGAGTGAGAATAACTGGGCCGACCATGTCAGTGTTCGTCCTCCAGACTTCTTCAGGGTCTGGACGAAGACACGGTAAGAAGTGAAAGGAAGTTCGAGACATTGCCACTTGCTGAATTTGAGCTTTGTCGTAATGAAATATGCTTGTGGGCACTTTGAATGCATGTTGAACTACTCTTTGTTCGAAGAAGAAGCTAGCGCGAGGAGGAGCGTAAGCGTTGGCAGCGCTGCGACATATGTTTGTTATAACGGAGCGCAGCGGCATGCACTCCAAAAGTATCGCTCAACCAAAGAAAATAAAATCAAGATGCTAGAATTTGTCTCTGTTGCTCATTGTTCGGAGATCAGCTTCATCAGGAGCTTTGGCGGTGAGTCACAACCACTGCTCTAAATGTGAAGAAACATCGACGCCTTTCGTAGAACACTTTCTAATTTAGCATGGCTTTTCTTTTTACAGGGGAACCTTGCAATAATACCGTACTCTAGCTCTAAACGCGCGAGTGCTGTGTATGCAAACAGTTTCATCTGTGAGGAAGTAAACTTGAGGGTGCGTATAGGTGTGAAAAGTGCAGATAATGCCTTAGATGTAATATATATCACGTATTTATGCCCTTTAAGTCGCATGACAGAATCATGCCGAGATATTTGAACTCGTACACGTTTAGTCCGGCATGCAATATCTTATACGGGAAGATGACTGGTTCTTTCCTCCTGGTTAGAGTAATGCAAACAGTTTTTTCAAGGCTCAGCACCATCTCCCATGCTTCGCACTATTATGGTATTTATGTGCGTGCCTTTGCAAGCCCGGTTTGTTCACCATGGCGATTAGACGTGTGAATTGCTTGTGGCACCGGACCAAAATAAAGCCTTAAAACCGACAAAAGCTATGGATACTAAGGCAAAAGCAATACTTTATGCATATTTTCTAGAACATGGCCTTTCTTCGAGATTTTATGTCTCATATATTTCTTTTCGCATTATAATCTTCGGTACTTCGCCTCTGTTGAAAAAAATATTACTTGTATGTATCCCACGATGCCAAAGAAATGTGATGATAGCGATGAGTTTATTTTGAACCAGTGCGAAATGGCTCACAATACTGAGCGAGTCTAGCTGTTTAAGAAACAACGCTACTTTCGCATTATATGCGAGACGTGCTCCTTAACAGGAGCCGTGGACGAGGCGTGCATTTTTTCTGAAACTCAATGTTTCCGGAGAGGTGATTTTGTTTTAGTAAATCTAGAAGTGAGCTGCAAGTACGCTTCTATACCCAGGACAGCACAGAAACAGCGCTTAATATAGGCTGCCCCCATACCCGAAGCCTGATAGTGCCTATTTATTTCCAGGGGTCACTGCGGACGAGACATGTGACCTTAAGCGGGAGAGCTCATTTTCCGAAGTATGATTCACTGATTCTCATATGTATGTACCGTCATTGTCAAAAGTAACCAGGCTGCATGGTTTGCTTCTAGCTTGTATAGTGGAGCCCTTGTGGCTTTCCTAAAGATCAAATGGTGTTGGAAGGTAAGAAGACCCCCTGTCCTTACATTTAACGACCATTTCAGCTTCAGGGAAGCTATAAGGGCTTCACTGTACGAGCTAGAAGCAAACCATGCAGCCTGGTTACTTTTGACAAAGACTGTACAACTGTCACCAACTGTGCTATTCAGCAGACGTGAGGTTATTAGAGAAAGACATCGAACTAGCTAGCTTTGCCACATTTTCATAGTTCTGTATTTCTTTTGGTTTCCCCTAGCTTTCAAAACAATCAGACTTTATTTTTTGGCCCATTTTGTTCAGATTGGACGGCGGACACTTCAGCACGGCTTCATTTTCTACTATTTTGGCTGTTAGTACAACTGCTTTGAAACATTCTGCAGTTTTTGGTATCTCTTTCAACATTCTTGCAGACGGCCTTAGCACTCCACCGTGTTTTTTTAAACGGTGCAAGGCGGGACTTACGATCACTGCATACATATCACAACGGCAGAGTGGACGCTGAAAATATCGTCAGGGTCTCCTGCAGTAGTAGTGCTTCAGAACTACATCAGCACTTCAGTCGTTTCCTTCCTTCCTTCCTTCCTTCCTTCCTTCCTTCCTTCCTTCCTTCCTTCCTTCCTTCCTTCCTTCCTTCCTTCCTTCCTTCCTTCCTTCCTTCCTTCCTTCCTTCCTTGATTTCTGGTCTCTTATTTTAATTTCTCGTTAGGCCCTTAACTTTAATTTCCTCCTTAATTATTCCTTTCTCTTTTTTCCCGCTTTCTATCTGCCTTTGCTTCTTTCTTTCCTTTTCTTTATTTCTCTCTAACTTTGATTTTGATTTTTTGGTCACCTTATTTATTCCTCTTTCCTTTTAGTGCTCTAGCATCCACAGTGGCCATTCCTCGCGTTTAGCCGTTGCGTGTTTGTTTGCAACCGGTTTTGTGGCAGGCTGCTCACCTGCGCAGCGGGTGGTGGGCAACCTCAGCGGGTTGCCCACCATATATATATATATATATATATATATATATATATATATATATATATATATATCACGTAGTGCTGACTGCAATACGGGGAACAGGAAACCAGCGAGAACGTCTTCGAAACGAAAATTTATTTGGGCTGACTTGCGCCCGCAAAGAACTGAATCACTCGGCGGCGGCGTAGCAACAAGCGTGCTCGGCAGTCGTCGAACAGAATGCCCGCCGCTATCGGCCGTGCTCTTTTTAAAGCTGATAGCGAACCTTCGAGATAAAACGTGGAAGTTACTAGAACATTCTGGCACAAACTAGAGTCGGCTCCGCCTGGATGCGATCAATCGAGATAATTCTAGGCGCGTCTTGCGTCACAAACGAAGCGATAAAGCGGCGTGCTGGCAGCCTTGAAGCATGAACAAATAAACACAACAAACAAACGCTACAAAGATTCGCGGCATTACTCCCCTCTCAAAGAAGCATCGACTCGATGCTTTAGAACATAATGCGGCTAACAACAATCAAAAACGGATTGTGCAAAAATAAACAGCGAATGTGGAAACACGGCGTCCTTTAGCGTGCATGATAGGGCTTTAGTTTGGTTTATTGGTTTATTGGGGTTTAACGTCCCAAAGCGACTAAGGCTATGAGAGACGCCGTAGTGAAGGGCTCCGGAAATTTCGACCACCTGGGGTTCTTTAACGTGCACTGACATCGCACAGCACACGGGCCTCTAGAATTTCGCCTTCATCGAAATTCAGCCGCCGCAGCCGGGATCGAACCCGCGTCTTTCGGGTCAGCAGCCGAGCGCCGTAACCACTGAGCCACCGCGGCGGGGTGATAGGGCTTTAGGCGTACGACATGGACTACTTCTGGTCGTACGCGGCGTCGCTGGGATGCAGTCATTTGGTCAGGGACGACTTCATAGTCCAATTCACCTAGCCGACCAAGAACCTTGTACGGGCCGAAATAGCGGCTCAAAAGCTTTTCACTCAAACCTCGGCGACGAATCGGCGTCCAAACCCAGACTCGGTCTCCTGGCTTGTATTCCGCGTGGCGTCTTCGTGGGTTGTAGCGTGTGGCGTCGGTCCGCTGCTGGTCTTTGATCGTTAATCGGGCAAGTCATCGGGCTTCTTCTGCGCGTTGTAGGTAGGCGGCGACGTCGACGTTATCTTCCTCGGTAACGTTCGGCAGTATGGCGTCCAGCGTGGTCGTCGCCTCTCTGCCATGGACGAGCCTAAAAGGCGTCATCTGGGTGGTCTCCTGCACTGCGGTGTTGTAGGCGAAGACTACGTAAGCCAAGATGACGTCCCCGGTTGTGTTCGGCATCGACATACATGGCGAGCATATCGGCTATGGTTTTGTTGAGGCGCTCGGTCAGTCCGTTGGTCTGCGGATGGTATGCAGTTGTTCTCCGGTGGCTGGTAAGGTTCGCGGCAATATATATATATATATATATATATATATATATATATACACACACACACTCTGATGTGCGCCGATCCGCGGCCGAAACGTTGAAACATTGTTGTGTTTAGCACTAAGGAAGCCCTGACCAAGATCTCTGTCTCTTTGCGCAAAGAGACCATAATTTTTCCCTCTCTTCCTTTCTTTTCTTCTTTTTTATATATTTATACCTTTATTTCTGTACTTGTTGCTTATACGCAATCTAAGAGGATGTCTAAGCTGAAGGTGGCAAAGCATTCGACAAGGGCCCAACACCCTTGTCGGATGTGCGTAAAACGAAAGTAGCATTACTAAAAGTTACGCAAAGGAGTCCTTGTAGGCCCATCCTATCGCTTATTCCTTCTATACATTTATCCTTAAATAATTGATTCCTAATTCATATCAATGCACGATAGTATAAGGCTTTGATGCTCGATGAGTCTGAGCCGAGGCGAACAGTTGCTAAAATGCAAAAGGATAAGTGAAGAATCGTTATAAAACCGTGTCTTCTGCACCTGCTCGAGCAGTATTCCCTAAAAATGAGCTAATTGCGCTTCTAACGTAACCTCAAATAATCATCGGAGCCATGGTTCTCACGGAACTAATCTAGTGATCCTGCGAGCTAGAAAGGTAGTTCAAAAGCGTGGCTGTTTGGGCTTGTTGGTGCATGATTACAGCGAGAGAATAGAGCGCAGAGTAGGACAGGACACAAGAAGACACGAACAAGAGCGCTAAGTGTTGTTCGTGTCTCCTTGTGTCCTGTCCTACTCTGCGCTATATTATCTCGCTATGATCTCGCTGCGTGCAACGCTGCGGCTACTGCAACACTGGACTTGATGTTGAAATTTACATATGATATGTATGTTATTCTCTAAACTTTGCGTTTATATACTTTAGTACTGTCTAAAGTAAGATAAGCTTAAGGTGTATTTTGCCTCCATCTGTGCTTTTAGGAGTAACAAGTTGCATTTGAACTGCTCTGGGCTTTTTGTTAAGCTAAATGAGTTGTCAAGAGCTACGTGAAACTGTCTGGCGTAGATTTTAGCCCACGTGTTCAGGAAATTTACTGTGAAGTAACGGTGAACAAGGCAGTTGGTCGACTTATTTACTCAATTATATTTATTGTCTGTAGAGTTCATTTCAATAACATTCACTGAGCTCCACTGTTTGAAATTCAATTTGATACGTTGTAATTGAAAATCGTTTCACTTTTTTTGCGCAAGATTTCAGTTTCCATTTTCAACAGATTTGTACTCTTGTTACTCCTTCCGTCTATGAAACTGACCAGCCTACTGCAGCGTCGCTGAGTAGTGAGGCATACGCGTCGCAATTTAAATAATGAACGCAATTACAGGGCAACTCGTTGCCTTTCACGTAATGCAACAAAAGAGGGGAGCCATACCTTTAGTTTTGTACCATGGCTAACGTAGTTTGAAGTTCTAGGCGCCTGTCTAGGCGCTTCAAAATTCAATGCCATTTCACTCTCAATCTTGAAGGCGTTCTTTTCTGACAGAACAGGCTCCTTCTTGAGTTCTTATGATCAGTGCAAGCTGGGACCAACAGACGTCTTCCTTCCAACGCGCTAGCGAGCTCAAGCAATGCTGTGGATACTTACGTTCTGTGAAACCTTGCTGAATATTGATTGGCGCTGGGCAAAATTCGGAAATGTCAGCAAGAACGTGCGGGAAACAGGCTCCTCAGAACATAAAGGCTTTTAGAAGCCTGTATCTTTGATTAAAACGAAAAGTGAACGAGTTTCAATCATTTCATGTTCGGATGCATGAAAAAACAAGTATGGCGAGCCTAGGAAATTCTTTTGTTGGAGGATTTGTTTTGCTCGAGAGCGCATGTCATTGTTTCAAGGACCAGCGATGCGCGCTCCCAGTTTGTCCGACGTCGTGACAGCATCACCAAATTATCTCATCTAATCTCCTTAGACCGTGTGCCGCTTTCAAACGCCCAGCCATGCTGAAGACGCACACGGAGCCCTTGAGGGTAATGGAATCGCAGTGGCCAACCTTCTTGGCATGGCGCCCAGTGGCCGCAGGCAACTCACGGCGGAGAGCGCAGCATGATCGATCAGCGCAACTTCTGGACACTTGAGAACAAGCTTATGTTCCTGTGAGGTGATTGGCTCAAGAAACTTCCCACGGCGCCTGCTTCGACACCCTTGTCGGATGCTTTGCCACCTTCAGCTTAGACATCCTCTTAGATTGCGTATAAGCAACAAGTACAGAAAGAAAGGTATAAATATATAAAAAAGAAGAAAAGAAAGGAAGAGAGGGAAAAATTATGGTCTCTTTGCGCAAAGAGACAGAGATCTTGGTCAGGGCTTCCTTAGTGCTAAACACAACAATGTTTCACCTTGCGCTTGAAATGTCTGCATTTTTTTGTAGTCTTTCTGCCTCTTTTCCCCCGGAGCGGTGATAAATTTAATGGCTGCCTAAAAGGGGAAGCTGCCGGAGCCAACGTCATAGGCAGGCGGCGGGTATCCACCGGCCGACGCGCACCAATGACTATCTTGTACGGAGGGCACCGCGGTTTTAGAACTTGCAAGCGTGGACAGTTGGGAAGAGAACACGGCTGGCAGTATTCGAGGATGTATTAACAGTAATTATATTGGCGTACGAAAGAGTATGGGAGGGGCTTGTAAAAGCGAAAATGGCGACCGCTGTCTCCAAGTAGCCAGTGAAACGATGGATGCAAGCTGCCTACCGTGCTACGAACCTACATACTACATAGTCGAATCTTAACAAACTTTATAACAAAATTTACTGCGTCAGCGTCGAATATAGCGAACTTTTGGCTGCTTACGCATTCAAACGGTTCATGGAGGATCGCCTAGTAGATGCGACACAAAAGAAAAGAGACGCGACAAGCGTTTGTCGCATCTCTTCTCGTTTCGTTGCGTCTACACTTGTTGCGCTCTCGTTAATAAGGAATATTCACCAACTTTCCCAACTGCCAGCATTAATAAAATTTTTTTATGGACTAATCTGTGGTTCATATTAAGGAAGGTAAATGCACCAGCGCCAGTCCTGTTGATTGTGTCTCTCTTGTGTCCCCGTTTTTTTTTGGGCTGCTTTTACCTTCCTTAAGATGTCAGTATTGATGCGAGTGCCTTCCTAGAGCGGTCGGTGAGAAAGAGACTCAGAGGCTTGCCTGACCTCTCCGCCTGATGCAGCCGAACTGCGTGGCTTCCCGTGGGCACAGTTCGAGAGCAGGATGACGTTGCGGAGAGCTGGCCATGCCCGACCAACCTTCATGGACGTCCTTGGTTGCAGAATGTTGCGCCTCTATAGACGCTTACTTCGGAATAAGTTTCGTGTAAGTATCTATCCCAGCAGAAACGTCTCATCCTAAATCACGCCCAGTGGGAAAGAAATGGGGGGAGGGGGGGACTTTTAACTTGCCGGAATAGTGGCATGCGGCAGCATTGCCAGTACCGTTGGTGCAACATGTTTATGCATGTCTATGTGTCAGTTCCTCCGCTATATACGCAATGTTGTCACTACCGTCGTATGTTTATTGGCACACACAGAGTCATGAACTTAGTGAGTCCGCCAAGAACCTTTTGCAATCTGCCTGTACCACCTTTTCCTGATTGCGGGCTCCTGCCCTGTTTTTAGGTTGAATTTGCGCGTCGTCTTCACGTGACCATCTTACGTCATTGCCCTCTCGACCAATTGGCGACTTGGTGACAAGCAATACCCGAAATCACACGATATGAGGTCTAGTGATGTCGCACTAAAATGTGAAGAACAGCTGGGCTATCTTAGGACAGCATAGTATTGGGCTGCGAACGAAAAGCCAAAATGATGAGGTTTTAAACTGCAGAGAATCTGTACAGTTATTTCCTCTCTCTGCAAAAAGTACAATTCAAGGAAGAAGTAGACCAATTTATTATTCCTTGTAGAGAACAATTCAGAGTATTTGTTCAGCCTATTTCAATTACACATCTGAATTTCTTTCAATTATTTCCTAATTATTATTATTATCATTGTTACCATATTTTTTCCCTCATTTATTTACTTGTTTATCATTCTGAGTACCTATCAGTTGTCGCCTGTGTCTTGGCCAATTCCCCGCCTTGGCAATCACGCGCCATTATTTTGAGGACACCAACAACAACAACAAGAGCTCGTAAGTTTTATCCATGTTGGTCGTTTAATGCACGACCGCACCGGAACTATGATAATGTAGGCTGCCCGCCATGTGAAATGTCGTTATATGCAAGGAGAATAGCAACCTTTACCTCCCGATTCTTGGCCGATCCCCCAGTGTGGTTATGTGCCATCTTTTCAAAGGCTAACAACAACAACAACAACAACAAAAGAACTAGCCATCTTCACCCACATTTATTAAGGCGGAAACTTGGGCTAGTTGGAAAGCATTTGGATTCATATTTGCTAGCGCTTAGTGAACACACGGGACAAGAACACAAATACACAGGACAGACGCTAGTCTTCAACTGCCGTTTATTCGAAAAACAATCAATATATGACATCTCAAAACAGCTGAACTCACACATGCGCAGCAGCAACGCCACGCCTCAGGAACATCATTTCATTTTTCGACAGATTAACAGACGGCGTGCTGACGTATTTGGAACCTGAAGCTGTGTGCATTGATAGTGAAGGTTCCAAATGCGTCAGCACGCCGTCTGTTAATCTGTCGAAAAAGAAATGATGTTCCTGAGGCGTGGCGTTGCTGCTGCGCATGTGTGAGTTCAGCTGTTTTGAGATGTCATATATTGATTGTTTTTCGAATAAACGGCAGTTGAAGACTAGCGTCTGTCCTGTGTATTTGTGTTCTTGTCCCGTGTGTTCACTAAGCGCTAGCAAATATGAATCCAAATGCTTCACCCACATGTGCGGGTGGCGCAAATATCAAATGAAACGCGCAATAGGCGCAGTCAATAAGTATGCTTAAAACATAGTGACTGGCTAGCTGGTTCTGCAGACTGGAACATTGCAGCGCAGCAGTAACAAGGACGAGACGAGAAGGACGCAAACACAGCGCTTGTGTTTGCGTCCTTCTTGTCTCGTCCTTGTTACTGCTGCGCTGCAATTTTCCAGTCAATAAGTATTCTGTAAGTTTTAACTACAAAGGAAGTTCTCTTTTTTAAAATGTTTTCTGTTGCACCAATAACACCAAAAAATACGTCAGATTCTTTCTTTTTAGATGAGGCAATCACAACACTGCTTGTCTTGGGGCAAACTGAATCTCCTTTCCATGCACCTTTGCCCGTACCGCCCCACGGAGTAATATCGCCAAAAATGTTGAGTCCCTCTCGCAATCTGCCTTGGAAAAATTGTTTGCACAGAATAGCTACCGTGGAATGAAAACTACATTCCCCAACAACTCGTCAGTCGTAACCTCTTTTGCCTCCCTAAATTAATTGCGCTTGAAGTCACTAATTGCTCTGTGCAAGCATTGCGTGCAAAGCGGGCGTATACTGGGAAAGGAGTGTTTTTCTCTTAATACTCCGTAAATAGCGTCTGTGAAATTTGCAACCATTCTAATACGCGGTGGGACCGTTTCCATATCCCCTACTCCCAGTTGCGTCGCTGCAGTCGCAAAGGCCTACGCGAGCGCACCGTTTTGACATCCAACAATGTCGCTGTCTTTTCGGCTATTGTCAGCTCTGGCCGCATCTGGTCGCGCTCAGTGGGACCGTTCCTGGCTGGCCGTGGGACCTGCACGTACCGTGGCCGATTTAAAGGTCCAGAGGAGGCCCATTCACGGCCGCTCAATAGGCGCCTTCTGGCCCCGCCATCATTGTCTTGGGCCTCCGGGCCAATCGAACTGATCTTGCCCTAAACCGGACTGTCCGGTGGCCGTACAATGGCGGCTTCAGCCTTTTCTCCGCGGCGTAGGTTTATAGCCAGGAACCGTGGGAGCGACATTGATGACCGTGCCGAATCCGCCGACGACAGAAGCGGTCGGATAAGAGCCACGTCTTTTGTTTTGTGTCCAGTGGGTGCTGGAGACTCCTTTTCCATTCCCGCTTCCGGGAATCGCGACGTGCGCGCGGTTCCTGGCGAGAGACGAAGTCGTGTTTCACTAAGATGGAGCTTCCTCGCAGCAACGACTATTAATATTGAACTCTTTGGAAAAACACGCTTAGATTTTCCATTGTTGAGTGCCAGCTTTACGAAAAATGGGACGTTGCAAAGACTACGAACAGCCGTCTTCGTTAGTTTTTCTGTCAAAGTTAGCCCTGTGCAATACAATAAGAAGTACAAGCTAGTCGCACTGATCGGTCTTTTGTGGCTGAAATTACATGTGTGCAACAATAATGGTGACACAACGGGGGCTTCCAAGGGGCACTATTTCCCGGTATATTACGTACAGTGAGCTACCTGCAGCTTGAACCTACACCTGACGAAAGCAATTGTCACAAGTGTACCGGAAAGCATGAATTTTCAGGAAGCCTTTCTTGTTACACGCTGGGTTTTGTTAAGACAAATCGCTGACCGTTTACTTACACCATGCCGTTTAAAGCATACGCATCACCTTCTGTTTTTCTGCAAGCTCTCTCAGGAAAATGGTGCTTTCGGCAGGTACACACCTGAATGAGTCGCGAAGGATTACATAACAACGCCTCCCGCTTCCTCAGTGGCTGAAGAAAGGTTGTATGGCTGCCAAAGTAGCTCTTCGAGAAGAAAGGGGTGCTCAAAGAACACGGCGGGGGCCAAACCGGAACGCATGGTGAGAGCAGTCATTGTAGCTGCCACGCACAAAGAGATCTTTCTTCCGCACCCGAGGGGCGCTGCTTTGTGGGGTCCCCTTGTATCTGCGGCTGGTTGTCGAGGTGGGCGAACCCCACACTTTTCAGGTTGGCGTCTTGTAGCTGCGATCAGGAAAGCGGCACACCCTGCCCGGTCACGCACCGCTACTTGATCAGGTGGAGCGTACCGTACGCCCAAGAATAGAATAGCTGGGTATTCACCTAGACCTGCCGCCAACTCGACGGCAGCTCCTACGGTTAGTTCTGAAAAGATCAATTCCCATTGATTTGCAATGTTCATATAAACAATTCAGCTGATGCGTGGGCGATCCTAAGTGGCATATTGCATGCACCAAAATTTTGTTATTTACTGCTAGACATTCGTTGTGTTTATTTATAATGCTTTCAAAACATACTCAGGGTTATTACATTAGAGGAAGGTATGGGCAATCGGTACACTCGCAAAGAGCACAGAACACAAAATGTCTGTTCGAGTCAAAAAGAAGAGAAATGGTAAAGTCCATATCCTGTATCTGTACATAGTCTACATTGCCGCCCTACCCCTATCCTTTCCTACTATCGCTCCTCCCTTTCATTCCCTGCCCCTGTCCTCTTCCTGTCCTTTTACTCCCGCTAGCCACAGCTGAGGTGCTTGAGGTTTCTAAGGCAGATGCTGCAGATAGCAACATGCGTTCCTCCCATTTTTATTTTTATCACGAATAAATAGCTACTGACAACAACAACAAACAGTCAAGTTCGAAGGAGCACCGAATTGAAGATATATGTATTCGCTGCTGAAGTCTGTGAAGGGTCATGGTGATTCGGAGCTCTGCAATACTGTCGCCTGTGTAGTTGCTTTATGTGCAATTAATCACCAGATCCTGTAATGCTTCGAGCAGCAAAGCTAAAAAGCCGGATCCGAGTTCCTAAACATAGAGGTATATGAATTAGGCCCTCTATTAAAAGCATTTATGGCTACCACAGCTAAGTATGATTGCGTTTTCTAACGCAGTTCAGACGTTCGATCTAGGAGATCAAATGGTACGAGTCTGATGGCTCATATCCCGAAACATTACAACCATTGCCGGAGAAACACGTGTTTTGCGCTTTTATTTCGCGCAAACGTTTGAAAAATTACGTTAAATGTACAGTTTCAATGAGAAAACAACACTCGATCTAAATGCTACAGCCCAGGAGCTGGCAGGAGCTGGCAGGAGCTGCCATGCATGAAGCATTTAAAAGAATTGGATTGAGACTGTGACCTAGCAACGGGTGCGGGGCAATTTCATTACGTAAAATAATAAAGCAGGAAATCGATTTAACTTCGCTAGTAACTATTCCTTTCACTGCCAATCCGCAGAGAACAGACTCGAAAGAGGCGCTCGTTAAGACATACATGATAGCTGACAACAGTCGCCAAAACCAAGGAACACAGGAAATATATATATTTTTTAATTGGTAGTTTTTATCAATGGCAGATTGATATAAGCAGAAGAAAACATGCCACATTACGCCGGTAGGATCCGAACCCACGATCTCCAAACTTCGCGTCCGGTGCTCTACCTACTCAGCTACGGCCACTGCTGCCCAGTCTTCTGCTTTCGCGGGTATTTATGTGTAGTGTAGTAATAGAACCTTGAGAGTGTTCACTAGAGCCACCCTCGTTCATAGCGGCAGACGTAGTACGCACTGTATTACCGCTAGTGCCACGTAGGAACGTGGCACTAGCGGAAGAGAAAGCTCTGATGCTACCAATGGCATCAAGAGTGCCAGATTCTAGGCCCACGTTAAACTGTTAGGAGACAAAGGTATGAATGACGAGCTCTTTATATCATACATGGTTGTTTTTCTTCTGCTTTTATTATCTTGCATTGATGAAAACCACAAATTAAAAAGACACCCCCTCTGCTCCTTGGTTTCACTGAATATTCACTGCCATCGTGACTTTCATTGCGAAAATTTTGAAAACATATACCTTTATTATCTGGATATAAACTGATTTTCAAACAATTTCTGCGTCTTCTATATGATGTAAAAATTTCTGGTCAATATAAGCGCCTATGCGTAATGAATAATATATATTTGACAAGAGAAATAAAGCACCTGAGGGAGGCACACAAACTTCTCTAAGTAAGTTGCTGGGCGAGTTGGTTCCAGTATTCCATGACTACAGTGCAACGAACGGGACAAGAAGAAGGACACAGGTAGGGACTGTGTCCTTCTTGTCCCGTTCGTTCCGCTGTAGCCATGGAACAAACTTCTCAATATCTTCAACACCTTTAGAACAGGCGCTTGGAGTAATTGTAGGTGGACATGAACCTTTTTCGGCCTATTTATTCAATGCCATGGCTTGATTTTGACTCGATAGCAAGAACACGTTTTAAAGGCCAGTGCCAAGAGATAGGCGTAACCGAACTGGAAGCGCTGCCACAGCTAATAGTGCTCGGCTTTAATTGTGCCGTGCCTCCCGTACGCATGGTGCACCGTTAAAAGCAATACTTATTTCAATCTTCCAAAGCTTCAAAGGAGCAGCATTTCTTGTGGGACACGTTATTTGTGCATTGTCCGCACTTTTGTCGGACCACAGAGACCTGAAACACACATTATCATGATGTGAAGGGGAGGATACTGCACTACATAACTAGTCATTATTCTTTACGATTAGCATGACACCTCTTAATATTTGCAGCTAATTTATGAAACAAATGTTTTTAATGCATTAGAGCAAATCGAACGGTTAAGATTGTTTTGCGCAGCCACATATGTGAATCGCACCGTGAAAAGCCCTTCATATACCCGTTAATGCAAAAAAGAAATTAATAAAAAGGCCACAGATCCAGTACCGTCAAGCGGTTGAGTTACACACAAAAAGATATTTTTCCTCGCATTAAGGTTTGGAAGCGAGATTCGGTCGATGTGGAGGTAGTATATGCTCGGCTACGCTAAATTCAGTGTAGTGTCGTAATCACTGGACCAGTTGGAAACAAGCGCATGTCTGGAGGTATTTGCACGCTGAGAAGAAAACTTTATGATTGCCAGTTCCTTCGTATTTAGAAATGGAAGCTTGCTTTAGAAGCGCGCACAGCTGGAAACGAGGAAAGCAGCACTTGCGGCCACTAATAGGAACTTAGGCCGAGCGCCGGTTCGTCACTACCACACTTTTATTGAACACCACAGACTCGTGCACTGCACTCAAAAAAAAAAAATTCTAATAGGGGAGAACATATACGATGCAAGCATACCCGAATTTAAAGAAAAACACCCGCGCTAGAAAACCAGGTGCGCCTCAAAAACTGAACAAGTCTTCCTCCGAAAGTCATAAGTGGGGGGCTCATGCATGTCTTTTGACTGGCGGAAATGTGGCACGATATCTGGTGAGCAAATGCGCGACCTTTCGCAGCGAAACAAAAAACGCCTGTTTCGAAAAGATTGGATGGCAGCCAAAAGTCCTAGAGCTGGCAGGCAAGCATGATTGGCGATCGCTGGTGAGATTGTGTAGCACGTATTTACACACCTTCCTGTCTGCGCATTGCCGTATGTTACACACCCCCGCAGGAAAGAAGCTTCAGATAGAAAACCGTTTACGAGATCTAGTTCAGCAGTGCGGCTTTGAGGGCTTGATGGTGCATAGTCGATAAACGAAATGCAGCGCAGGAGCAGACGAGGACACAGAAACGAAGAACAGCACGAGAGCTACGTCTAACAAATTTAATTTTTCTCTAGATGCATATTTATACGTCAGTATATGGCGCATTATTAAAATTCCGTGAGTATCAATGCTTTAAATGCGCTAGCTCTTTATAACATGGGAATGTACACGGAGTGCTAACACATGCGCGTCCCGATCTATGCATTTTTTCAGCTCCAATTTATCTCTAGCTGCCCTATGTGATTCTTCCTTTGAGAGAATTTTTCTCAAGGAAAAGCTTAAAATTCGTTGACTCGCATGAAAGAATGTGATCTACAAGCGATCCTTCTCGGCGGTTCCTAACGCGATGAGGATGATCCCTTAGATGTTCTTTCGAATAACTTCCAGTCTGGCCGATGTACTTGTTCCTGCTTGAGCGAGGAGTTAGATATACGACGCGTTGCTCGCAAGCGACCTACGGTTGCTTGTAGCGCTCGTGCTGTTCGTCTCCTTTTCTCTGTCCTCCTGTCCTGCTGCGTTGCAGTTTGTTTATCGTTTTTTTTAGGCAAACAATAACTGTAATGGAAACCTAGCTGCCTGCAGAGTGGAAATAACTTATCTGTTCCGTAATGTTACCGTCACATTATTTTTCTCATTATCGTGGATTTCCTAAAGATCGAAAGGTGTTCGAAGGTAAGAGGATTCCCAGTCCTGACCTTTAACGACCATTTAAGCTTCAGGGAAGCTGTAAGGGCTCCACTGTAAGAGCTAGAAGCTAACCATGCACCCTGGTTTCTTTTGACAAAGACTGTACGTTTTCAGCACACATTTACGTAATTAAAACAGAATTGCAATGGGTTTTTCGGGAAAAAAGCACAAAGCAGAGCACGGCACAAAGCACACAACACATAACGGCGTTCACTGGCAGCCAGTGCTTCTAGCAGCACAACCTGAAGCACGCGCTCGCCGAGAGCAGTTCCGCTACTGCGCAGGCACTTCTACAATGGCCCCCGGGTAGAGAGGAGCCAGCCTGGCGACTCAAGGCGCAGTGCACATCACGGGTTCTTGGTAAGGCGGCTAATGCGAACGGTTTCATGGCCACGACGGCGGTGGTCAGAGGAGTGTATCAACGGTTCCATGACGTAGTTCACCGGGCAACTGAGAGACCACAGGGTAAGAGCCGTGATATTTGGCGAGGGACTTGGACCACAGGCCGGGAGTGCCAGAAGGGACCCAGAGCCAAACAAGGGAGCGGGCAGGTAGGCGGGTAAAGGATTGGCCAGAATCTCGGCGTCTTTTCTCTCGATGTTGATCGTGGCACATGAGGGATCGGGCTAGTTGGTGGCATTCTACGGCATACTGGGCGATTTCAGAAGCAGGCGAGCAGCCACTTGCGCGGCAACCACTGCCTGCTGAGGGATGAGTTGCTCAGCATCCGCAATCAGCAGGGCGTCCGCGACCTGTGCCTGGATGGTCTGCTGAAAGGACGGAGGAAGTGCTGGAGACAGAGCTGGAGCCCCATGCACGAGAGCTAGTTGACGTGCGACTTCTTCATGGATGAACCGTTTTACCCCTGCATGAACTGGGGCTCTCTTGCGACCGCGGCATCCGCGGATAGTACCTCGGCCTGTCGTATGCGGCGACAAGTGAGGACGCGTTGCTTCCGAAGCTCCTCGTAGCTCTGGCACAAGCTGGTGATGTAGGCAATGGTGTCTGGCTCCCTGGTAAGAAGCATTTAAAAGGCGTCCTCGTCGATACCTTTCATAATGTGCATGATCTTACCGTCCGCAGTCATTTGAGAATTGACGTGCTTGCACAGGTCCACCACGTCTTCCACGTAGCTGGCGAACGTCTCACCCGGCTGCTGCACCCGCTCACGCAAGCTCTGTTCAGCGCGTAGCTTGCGCACACCGGGACGGCCAAATGCCTCGGTGATTGGTCTTGAAAGCCGACCAGGCGGTGATGTCCGCTTCATGGTGGCGGAACTAGAGGCTGGCGATGTCAGCGAGGTGGAAGATGACCCTCTCGTAGGACGCCAGCCAGTCCTCGACATCATTGCCGCCGGTGCCGCTGAAGACGGCGGGGTCTCGCTGCTGCGGCATACTGGAACAGATAACCAGCGTAGGCGGCGGCGGGGACGGTGGAGCGGTGTCGCTCGGCGTATGGGATGGTACGGTGCCGCTTCTCACCTCCAGGACGGGATCAGAGTCAACTTCCACCACTTGCAATAGGTTTTTCGGGCACAAAGCACGAAGCACAGCACGACACAAAGCACACAGCACAGAATGGCGTTCACTGGCAGTCAGCGGTTCTAGCAGCACCAACCTGAAACACGCACTCGCCGAGAGCAGACCCGCTGCTGCGCGGGTACTTCTTCGTCGTTATAGAATCAAGTTACCCATGAACAAATCTCTGAAGAATTTATGTGAAAATTTTTAGAATTTAGGGACTGCAGTTGAATTCATCCGGCATTTTTAATGCGAAAAAAATTCTCATGCAATCATAGAAGAAATTACTTTCTTTGTGGATAAAATATTTTGCCTTTAAGGACTCAGTAGTTCACAGGGCTTAAAATTTACTTCGAGAAATTCTGAATCCTGCTGATGGTTGCAATCCGTGACAGCTTGTGGGGCTTTATTTCAAATTTTTGTGAAGGCGTTTGTTGTGTATATACTTCACATTAGTTTTGTTCTTCACTCACAAATGACTGTATTGTGCTGGCAGATAGCCTAGTTGAGTATTTTGTTTAACAATACGGACTTAATATGAATCCCAAATAGTGTAAAGCAAACGTAGGAAATTCGAGCCAGTTTAAGTTCCTGTAAGAGTAAACAGATTTTTACCAGGGTCTGTACCACTGAATGCATCTGACGGATATCCTCGCAAAGGTATCGAACTGAAAAGGCTTTGATGAACACCTAGGCGTTTATTTAGCCTGTGGTCTCAATGAGCACCGTGATTATTACTAGTATATACCGCAATATCAACCATGTTTCGCTTCCCGGCATTTAAGACGAATCACTTTTGGACCGAGGCTTTTACATTAAAACGTTACATCCGTCTCAATAGCACACCTTGCTGTGAGAATCAAGGAACTTAAACTTTATAAATCGGCTTCAAAAGGCTTAGAATGTGGTACTCGAGCTACATGTACCAATTAAATGAGGGACGTAAGTGAATCTAAAGCACAGAACAGTATTGGTTGCTCGTTATTCCAGAAACCGTTGTATGGTTGGTTGGTTGGTTTATGGGGTTTAACGTCCCAAAGCGACTAAGGCTATGAGAGACGCCGTAGTGGAGGGCTCCGGAAATTTCGACCACCTGGGGTTCTTTAACGTGCACTGACATCGCACAGTACACGGGCCTCTAGAATTTCTCCTCGAAAGAAATTCCAGCCGCCGCGGCCGGGATCGAACCCGCGTCTTTTGGGTCAGCAGCCGAGCACCATAGCCACTGAGCCACCGCGGCGGCCGTTGTATAACTTGAGGTTAAAAATATTTTCGACTGTAGGATTCATCATTATTATGCTATGAATCACCCGTTGTACTTCTTCCCTGAGCTATGTTTTATAGCCGCCGGGTCACTGGCACACAGTGAGGAAAATTCATTCAGTTATAGAACTGCAGGTCGTCTTTGCATTTTGATAATCCCGGACTTTTGTTCCCTTCTTTAATTCCGTGGCAATTCCAGGCGCCTTCCTGTTTTTCATTTCTTTTTGCGCTAGTACTACATAAAGCTATGTAGGATATACTGCCGTGCTCTACCGCTTTGGTTCGGTGATCACTGTGAGTGGCGCGTGCGATCGCAGTGGTTTGGATAGTGAAGATACGCGCCAAAAAGTGACAATATTATCCTATTCTACGATGTGCTAACATTAGAAAAGGGTCCGAAGATGAAAGATTTCTGGACTGCCTTTCTCTGAGAAGATTTGAAAGCGCAGGCGCATAAAAATAAATGCTCTATCTAATATTTATGCGTAACGAAGGTCCTCGAGCCTAATATCGACAGGCCAGTCCTTGGAATTACATAGAAACAGACGTTTTTTTGCATGCTAAGGGCTTCGAAAGCCTCCTGTGATGTTGAGGCACCAAATGGAGGCAGACGTTACCGGCGTCTGAATATCGAAGCTGGCTTGAACAACCAATACTGAACCCCAGCAAGGACTTCCTTCTAGTGTATCTCCGGTCGTCATTTTCCACTTCCTAACCTTGAAGCGTGTCTGACATAATACACTTCCCTGCTGCTGTTGCATTGGCACCGCTGGATCTAATTCCTTGGCACTTTCACGGTTTTTGACGCAATCGTAGCAATTAAAAAGTTGTAATTTTGATGAATTTGCTCCCCTTGCGGTAGAAACCCTCGCAGTATACAGGAGCGAATTACGAAAAAATCAATAATCATTTAACGGCGTTTTTTCCAAACTTTGATACAGGTTTCGATGATCGATCAATTGAGGAAAGCTGGCTTATTTTTGAAACTAAAATTATAGAACTTACAGCGAAGTTTATTCCCACCATCACATTTCGTGCCAATCCCAACAAACCATGGTTCACAAAGCATTTGAAAACACTTGAAAACAAAAAGAAGAGATTTTTCCGTGCAGCTAAACGCAACCCGAGTGCATGCGCATGGAACAAATATTACGCAGCCGAGTCAACATACCTGCAGTCCATCCGTGATGCCAAGCGCACATTTTTCCAAACTGACCTCCCCAAGATCCTAACAAATAACGCGAGGAAATTCTGGAAAGTATTAAACCCTGAATAGGCGCCGGTCATCACACTTGCTAACCCACTTGGCGAGATGATCAGTGGTATTGAATGTGCTAATATTTTTAACGCCGCTTTTTCATCCGTTTCCACACATGAAACGGATATGCCACTTTGTACCGTAACTGACAACCTAAGTTCGCATATGCCTTCAAACATCTTTTCTGTACACGGCATTATATCTATCATTGAAAATATCAAGATGTCACCTTCTGCGGGTGCTGATTATATTACCCCCAAGTTCCTAAAAAATACTTGCCATACTTCCGCACTGTATCTGTCAAAACTGTTTGCACAATCACTTTCCACAGGTAGCATACCCAGTGATTGGAAGGTGGGGAAGGTTGTTCCGGTGTTCAAATCAGGTAACAAAGAATCACCCCTTAATTTCCGCTCCATCTCTTTAACAAGTGTGCCATGCACAATCATGGAACATGTCATTTATACTCATGTAATGAACTTTCTTGACTCTATAAATTTTTTTCATCCTGCTCAACACGGTTTCCGTAAGAACCTATCGTGCGATACACAGGTGGCTATTTTCATCCATGACCTGCATGTGAACCTTGACTGTAACCTACAAACTGACGCAATATTCCTGGACTTCGCGAAAGCATTTGACAAAGTACCCCACAAACGCTTACTACTAAAACTGTCCAGGTTAAACCTTCATCCTAACATATTACAGTGGATAAGCGAATTCCTGGCTAACGGCTCCCAGTTTGTTAACGTTAATAATCAAGCCTCTAGCTCTGTTCCGGTAACATCAGGTGTCCCGCAAGGATCAGTCCTTGGTCCGCTATTATTTTCAATATACATTAATGACCTTCCAACGCATGTCTCTTGTAACGTCCGTATTTTTGCCGATGAATGTGTCATCTATCGCACTATCAACAACGCCTCTGATCAGTTCGCCCTCCAGAATGACTTAATCAGCGTACAGGGCTGGTGTAACAACTGGATCATGGAACTAAACCCCAAGAAATGCAAACTCGTGTCATTTCACCGAAAACGTAATCCTGTCCTCTTCTCCTAAAAAATCTCGCACGTCATGGTAGAATTAGCTCAGACTTACAAATACCTCGGAGTAGCATTGTCCAATGATCTAACCTGGAACGCGCATGTCACTAAAATCATATCATCCGCTAACAGAAGCCTTGGATTCTTAAAACAACATCTACGTCATGCGCCACAAAACCTAAAATTACTTGCCTACAAATCACTTGTCCGTTCTAAATTAGAATATGCCTCTGCTATTTAGAGCCCTAACCAAAATTATCTAATAAATTCTCTAGAATCAGTACAAAATCGAGCCACAAGATTCATACATTCGTGCTATTCATATAATTACAGTATATCAGCACTAAAAGCAGAGGCAGGCTTAACATCCCTGGCTTGTAGGCGTCGCATTACTAGTATGTGCTTGTTTCACAAATTTTATTTCAGCTCACTTCGTCGTCCCCCCTACATCAATCCGCCGGCACGCATTTCCCTCCGCATTGGTCATCCCCTTCAAGTAGCCCGGCCATGTACGCGTACAACTACATTTGCATCGTCATTCTTTCCACGCTCAGCCAAGGACTGGAACAGCCTTCCACACGGTATCGCCGCAATCACCTGCCCATCAACATTTGCGAACTGTTTAGCTTCTACCTTTAACAGCGAATAATATTTGTATATTACGTTTTTTCTTTGTTTATTCAATCTGATTTTTCAATGTAACCCACCCCTTATGTAATACCCCCAATCCTGGGGGCCTTTAAGGTAATAAAGTGAAGTGAAGTGAAGTGAAGTATACTTATGATATCAGAGGAAAGAGCGGTGAATCCTTTCTCGCTTGTATTCACAATTGCTACAGTGGCTGACTAGACTGTGAAATACCCTCAAAGCAGGAGCTGAAGTTTGTTTCATGTTCGCCACGGTTACGTTCTTCATGGATGCTCTGTAGTGTGAAAATACGGTTCTTTAAATACTTGACAATGTTTGGCGCCGTTCAGGTTCAGAATAATGGTGAATGACAAAAGAGAATCAGCAGTGCGAAATCTTGCAGAGATTTGGATTTGAAATTGACTGCCGATAAAAAAGGAATCCTTGCGTTCTGCTGCAACTAGAAGGTGTGGTAATAATCTAAATTCAAAGTAAACATAGGTTTATGGTAACCTGTAAAAAAACAAACATTTCAGAAGATTGGAGCCTAGAAATACAATGGTATATTAGCAGAAACATATTTCTGAGGTACTCAGTCATGACGACCTCCCGGATGCGGTAATGCAATGAATTGCAGGTACTTAATTGCTTTGCGACAAGAGCCATTACAAAAATTGTATACACGCACCGCACAGCAGATACATCAAGCAGGACCCCTCATCATGAGCTGCGTGTCACACGCAGTGGAACTGCACATCGCACATCGATCTCCCTGCGTGTGTTTAGTAGGTGCTTTCAGTTTCCAGCTCTATATGTTGCCGCCAAACCACAGGCCTAAGCATACCATCTGCACTCGCACTCGTCGTGCTTGAGCTCTCATTTAACTTCCCCATTTATTTTCTCTTTCCTCCCTTCACTCATGAATTCGAGCTGCCGTTGTGTTCTTCCTTTAGAGCTTAACAGTTAAACTTCATTTCTGCTCATTTTGTTTTCCACATTAGAAGCCATCGCGCTTAAAACGACAGAGTCAGCCAATAAAGCCATGCTGCTGCGACGCAGCTCCGAAGTTTCCATTGCGTGTATGAATTGCTCAATAATATGTGGTATCTCTTCTAGCTAAGAATACTTGGTTTTTGAAAACTTCAACCCGTACACAAAAGCAAGGCATCACAAAAACCTATGCCTCTACTGGCTGATCAGGCATCAAATTTTTATTGTCTGATATTGCTCATGTGCAAATTAAAAAAGAAAAACAAGTGTGCTTCCTTTCAGGTTATCTAAAACGCTGTTGAGCTCAAAATATTGGAGACTCTTACTCCGCATTAATCGTCATTGTGAGGAAGTCAATTTCTTATTCGCTAACCAAGTAACGTGAAAAACGCAGTTGTGTTTTGTCGCTGTACCTCGTTTTTGAAAATATACTTCTATTAACTTAAAGGGATTCCTCTTTCATTTTTGTGGCCATGCTTGTGCAGTACCTTAAATTTATGAGGCTCACGGAGGAAGGTTTACAAACAAAACTTCCATTCGAGCAAACGTTAACCTAAATGGCTTTGCAGACAAAACACATTTACGCATATCTAAGAATTTAGAAATACTGTTTTGTTTTTGTTGTGTGATAAAAAATATCAAGCTTTGGAAGTGGAATTCTCGAAGTGGTATTCTCGTGTGAAGGTTGCATTATTAACATGAAAAGTTTCGTAGCTGTGAAGGCAGAAAATTGGAAATTCTACCTTGACGCTGGCACCAAACTGCGCTATTGAAAAGATGCGTCTTATTTGGTTATGAATATACGCCGTGTACGAGTATATTTTTGATTCTTTGGCTCTCTTTTGGTCCGCACCATGCCCAAACGGCGTGCAACCAGGGAGGGGTGTTTCGCCATACAAGTTGTATGATGCATACAAGTTGCACCGACTCTGAGCAAACAACAGGAGTGAAGGGTGTGAAGGGACAGCAGGTTATGTCCTCCTGCTGTCCAACAGAAGACCTTTTCGGTCATCTGTTGGGCATCGCCCGACAGATGAAAAAGTGTGCATTCGTTCCGTTGTTGGGCATAGCCCGACAAAGCGTTTCTCTTGCTATTTCTGCAGGAAAAATTGCCCGCCATCTGGTCGAAATTATGGTAGCCTGCAAGTTGATTAATTGGCTTTCCTCCCGAGGTTAGCAGCGCCATTGTGACGCAAAAATATTTGTCAATCATGTGGTCTTGAAATTGCAATTGGTGGCAAAAAAAATCGCGTCTTGGCTTCCAATCCAGCAGGCGTGCGTTATGGAGAATTGTCTAATGACTTTGCCGAAATCGAAGACAATTTTAATGACGAAGACAACTATGTGCCCCCTTGGACAAGCATTGCGTGCCATTTGCAGCGAAAGCGATAAAAGGCGGCAGAAGGAAGACATACTTCTTTTGCAAGACATGCGAGAAGAAGCCTTGCTTCCACTCAGAAGAGTGCTTAGAGAGGTGCCACACTCTAAAGAAGTTCCGCTGAAGCTCTAGCGAAGCTGAAAAGCAATTGTATATTAAGTATTAAATACTTATAATCAAATCATGACGAAGCACTCTCTTTCTCTGCAAGAGGCTAGAAGGCCTGGACGAACGCTGGCTTGTGTACCAACCAATAAGGAAAATATACCTGGCCAGAAAGGGTTGATGATATTTAGTGCAGATAGTGTATCTAAGAAAAAAAAAAGCATATCAGTGCGCAGAAGAAGCAAACAAAAATCACTATCAGACATGGTCATCTTGCCCTGAATGTAATTGCAGGAGACAAAGAGTGCTTCGCGTTTTCTGAGTGGTCAGTTCCGAACTGCGAACCAGAACTTCATCATAAAGTTAAGCATTCAGAATGCATCACCAGATCTCTTTGGCATACGGATATCACAGGCTTAATTTGTAAATACTACAAGGACGTGCATTCGTGACGATTCGCTTCTAGCCTGCCGACCAGTTGTTCTGCTAGCAGTTGCCTGTGTGCTTATTTAATGCCAGTGACCCGCAGGAAGAACAACGAAATCCGGAAGGAAGCAACACCACAAGAAGCAAACGTGAACAAAAACAGCAAATCATACATACTTAATCTATTTTGCGTTTGTTATTCTAGCTGAGATTGTAGTTTACCAAAAAGTACGAGTATATTACCCGAATATACCTAGACATGAAGAACGCTAGTAGATCCTAAGAAAGTTCCTATGTTTCTGAACGAACGCTGGCTTTTGAAACTCACAGCTGATTTGATGCAAGGCTGATGCAAATTAGAAAGCTTTCACAACATCACCGCGCATGTAAGCGCCATCCCTGTTTCCTGTTTATTCGTTTGGCGTACTCGCAGAATGAAACTTAGAAAGCATTACTAAGAAACAAAGAAAAACCCATAGATTCTCCCCGCGAGTAAACGAGAGCAGTTGGTCAGCCGCATTCCGAACTACAGCAACGACCGATAGCAATAAAACCTGATATTGTTATCTGAGTAGAATCTTGGCTAGAGCCTGACATAGCGTATTGTAAAATGTTTCCTGCTGAGTACATAGCTTATCGGAAAGACCGTAATCGGCACGGATCAGGCATGTTCCTTCTTGCGCATGACGGAGTTGGAAGTGCGCGCTTGTACTGTGGAGACGATTCTTCAGAATATATTTGTTGCAGAATAATTATTTTTACAGAATAATTATTTTACAGTTTTACAGGCCACCATCCTCAACGAGCGTAGAAGCATTTCGTAGCCTTTCACGATCACGCTGTCTTATTGTAGGACGCTATTACACTTGTGGGTGATTTTAACATGCCCGAAATTGTACGGCAAGACCGCTATCCTTTATCAGCTAGCAGCTCAACATTTTACTAAGCCTTCTGTGAGGTCATACGAAAAATGAACTTGTTTAGTTTGTTAATTTTCCTACGTGTTATGGCTCAGCTGGAGGCAATACGCTAGAATTGTGATTTAGTAATAGCAAAAATTTCGTAGAAGCTTTTCATCAACCCCAGGAATCAGTGATCTTGAAGTCGTAAATGCAACAATAGTATGCAAGAAAGTACCGATTATCAAGAATTCTCCGAGAAAGGTTTTTGCATGTCAACAACGAAATCAAAGTGTCATAAATGAGCACTTAGGGTTAGTCCTGCCAGTATGGTTGGAAAACAGTAGCGAATGCAACGTAGAAAACTTGAGGAAAATGTTCCGAGACGAGCTTCTCTCTTAGGCAGCTAAATATATTTCCACGAAGGTTTCATCAGCAAGACATAAA